>NC_044555.1:85889388-86203852 GCF_007565055.1 Rhinopithecus roxellana | reverse complement strand
AGAAAGTTATAAAAATACAAAGAAAAACATAAACTCCTCTAGTCCCATCACCCAGAATTAACAAGTTTATTATTAACAAAATTAAGATTTAATAATATTTGCTTCTAGTTACCTGTTAAAATTTGCATTCATGATGTTTTCTCAGTTTGAGTGCTTGGATGCAAGAAAGCAGAAAAAGGATTTACTGGTGATTGGGTCATTAGCAGATAGAAGGAAAGTCTGGAGATGGTTTCATAAGATGAGCAAGTGCAAAGACAGCTGGACAATAGGAAGCACAGCCAGGTCACGGCACAGGAACAGTTTTAGGTGCCACCATTGCTCCTACCTTCCCGTGTGCACATTAGACACCCCCGCTTCTGGCCTCCCAATGTGCTGTTTCAACCACGAGTAATTTTCTAACTCTTCCTGAATTTTAGCATCACTCTCTCAAGATTCAAAGTCCATTCAGGTGGCCTAGGTTGCACTCTAGCTGCAAAGGCCGGAGAGAGGGCGTATCTGAGCCCCTTGCAGAAGCAAGACACTGTCTCCCAAAAATACTCACAAAATAGGAGAGTGCCGGTTATGAAGCTATTTTATCGCTGCTTCAAGCGCAGGCTCCTGTATATCCCTTTATGATGTCAGGGCTGAGACTCTCTTTTTCTGTAAACTGCATTTCTCCTTCACCACCTGCTCCCTATATTGACTCTGCCAATAGAGGACTCTAAAAGAAAACTAGAAGTCTAGGGAAGAAAGAAAGGTCAATGTTCTGTCCTGTTTACTTCCTGTGCTTGTCAGCATTACTTTAGTAATGCTTTTTCACCCCAGCAGTGGTGATTCATGCCTGTAGTGGCAGTAAATTCCAGATTGCAATATTTCCAGCACTCCCAGAACCAGCTCATCATGCCCACTCTGAGCTCAAAGACACCAGTACCAGGCATTCAGCCCTCATCCTCCTCAGAGGTCCAAGTTTATGCCCCATGGGGCTCCTCCTCCAAGCCTCTATGTTTTGAAGATTCCAGTCTTTTCCCTTGGTTCTTCCATCCTTAGGGGTGGTAGTCCTCAGTGGCTCCTTTTTGCTTTCAGTTGTCCAATACCTAATTGACAATTCTTTAAATTAAATTCTCTCTGTTAAAATTGCTGGTGTGTTTTCTTTCTCTGGTTGAAAAAAAGGGATTCCCCTAAAATAGGAAGAGTGTTTAGAGGCTGAGTACTCCCCACCAAAAATAACCACAAATGTCTGCTACAGGTATTATCCTGTTTCTTCACTATATATATTGAGTATTTAAGTCCTATCCATGTTGATACAGACAGAAATGTTTATCATTTTTAACTACTATATTCTATTTCATTGCATGAACCTGATTTGTTTATTGAGGTACATTTATGTTGTTTTTAATTTTTCACTATTAAAACCAATGCTGTAGCTAAGAAAAAAGAGAAAATCTATGTTTATCTCAAATGACTGCAGAAAAATGCATTTGACGAAATTCAACACCAACTTATGATAAACTCTCTCAGCAATCTAGGAATAGAAGGGAACTTCTTTAACACGATAAGGAATATCTATGAAAATCCTGTGGTTTTCATCATACTTAATGGTGAAAGACTGAACGCTTCCCCCCAAGATCCGGACCAAAGCAAGAAAATCTACTCACCACTTGTATTCAACATTGTACTAAGGGTCCTGGCCAGTGAAATAAAGCAAGAAAAATGAATAAAAGAACCGACTGACAAGAAAAAAGTAAAAGTGTATTTCTTTGCAGATGACATGGTGACATGTGTAGAAAATCCTAAGGAATCTATAGTAAAAGCTATTAGAGCTGATAAATGAGTTTAGTAAGGTCATAGAATACAAGGTCTATATACAAAATTTAATTGTATTTCTATATGCTAGCAATGAACAATTAGCAATTTAAATTAAAAATCATTACCATTTACAATAGCATCAAAAATATGGAATACTTAAGTATAAATTTAACAAACTTGCAATTTAGATGCACACTGAAAACTATAAAACATTGATGACTGAAATTAAAGATGAACTAAATAAATGGGAAAATATACCATACTCATGGATTGGAAGACTCAATCTTGTTAAGATGCAGTTCTCTCCACATTGATCTATACATTCAATGCAATCACAATCAAAATCCCAGAAAGCTTTTTTTAGAAACTGACAAGCCAATTCCAAAATTTATATGGAAATACAAAGGACTTATGATGAACAAAATTAGACTTAAAGATGAACAAAATTAGAGGACTTATACTACCTGACTTCAAGACTTACTATAAAGCTACCGTAATCAAGAACAGTACTACAGAATGGTATTGGTGAAATGACAGACATATAGATCAATGGAACAGAGTAGGGTGTCCAGGAATAGATCTACGCATATATGACCAATTGATTTTCCATAAAAGTACCAAGGTAATCACATGGAGAAATAATCTTTTCAGCAACAGTGCTGGAACAAGATATCCACTTGGAAAATAATTAACCTCAGTTCTTACCTCACATCACTCAAAAAAACTTAATTCAAAATGGATCATAGACCTAAATGTAAAAGGTAAAATTATAAAATTTCTAAAAGAAAACATAGAAGAATATCTTCATGACCTTAATGGCAAAGATTTCTTAGGGCACAAAAGCATGAACCATAAAAGAAAAAAAATTGGCAAGTTGAACTTAATCAAAATTTAAAACTTCTACTATTCAAAAGAGCCTATGAAGAAAATGAAAAGATAAGCCACAGCTAGGAGAAAATTTTATACATATCAAAAGACTTGTATCCAGGTTGTACCAAGAACTCTTAGAATTCAATAAAAATGAGACGAACAATCTAAATTTAGAATGCACCAAAACAGTTGAACACTTTATAAAAGAATATATGCAAATTGTCAATAAGCACACAAAAAGATGTTTACATCATAAGTCACTAGGAAGATGCAAATCAAAATCACATGGAGATACCATTACACATCCATTAGAACGGCTAAAATTAAGAAGACTGTAACAAGTGTTGACAATGATGCAGAACAACTGGAACCCTTATATATTGCTGGTCGGAATTAAAAATGGTACAACCACTTTGAGGAACAGTTTTGCAGTTTTTAAAAAAGTTGAACATAGGACACAACCCAGCAATTTCACTCCCACGTATTTCTATTTCCCAAGAAAAGTAAATACGTATGTCCATACAAAGACTTGTACATCAATGTTCACAGCAACTTTATTGATAACAGCCAAAATTTGAAAACAACTTAAATGCCCATCAACAGGTGAATGAATAAATAAATTGTAATATGCCCGTACAATGGAATGCTACTCATCAATAAAAAAGAATCACTTACTGATACATGCAAAGACATGGAGAATTTCAATCACATTATGCTGAGCAAAAGAAACCAGATGCATAGTGTATGATTCAATTTCTGTAAAACTCTAAAAAAAGACAAACCTAATCTATAGTGACAGGGCAGACCAGTAGTTCCCTGAGGGTAGGGTTGGGGGCTGGGAGAGAGGATGATTGACTGGGATGGGGCAGAAGGGAACTTTTGGGGTGATAGAAAAGTTCTATGACTTGATTGAAGTGGTAGTTATGTGAGTATACAAATTTGTCAAAACTCATCAAAATGTCCAGCTAAAACAGGTGAATTTTATTGTTTATAAATTGTAGTTTAAAAGATCCCTCAAAAATACTGCAATGAACATTGGTGTACATGTCTCCCCCCATGCCTGTGAAAAAAATAACCACAGGATATTTAACTAAAAGTTCATATGATATGTGCATTTTCTATTTTGTACATGCTATACATTGTTCTCCAAAGTGGACGTTTTGTCTGATTACCCAGCATCTGTGCCTCCCCATATTATTAATCTGAGCCCTGAACCCATCATGGAAATTCCATCCTCCTTGCCAGTGCTTATTTCAGGAATGGGTATCTGACTCGATTCTGGCCATTAAGACATGAGAAGTTGACTGGGGGCCTTTTGGAGAATGTTTCTTAGATCCTAAGGGAGAGATCTATAGCTTCTGAACGTAAATTGCAAATTAGTCTGAATGTTGAACTGCCTAGATGTCACATCTAGAACTTCCGTGGCCCTGTTACCCATCGTTATGGACAGAATTATGTCCCCTCAAAATTTACATATTGAAGCCCTAACCCTCAGTTCTTCAACTTGTGGAGTCCTTGGAGATAGAACCTTTAAAGAGGTGATTAAGTTCAAATGTTGGTTGGATGTGGTGGCTCACGTCTGTAATCCCAGCACTTTGGGAGGCCAAGGTGGGAGGATCCCTTAAGCCCAGGAGTTTGAGACCAGCCTGGGCAAGATGGTGAGACCCTGTCTCTACAAAAAATATTGAAAGTTAGCTGGGTATGGTGGTACATGCCCATAGTTCCAGCTATTTGGGAAGCTGAGGTGAGAGAATCATTTGAGCTCAGGAGTTCAAGGCTGCAGTAAGCTGTGATTGTGCCACTGCATTCCAGCCTGGGCAACAGAGTGAGACCCAGTCTCTTAAAACAAAATGAGGCTCTTAGGGTGGGCTCTAATCCAATATCATTGGTATCTTTATAAGAAGAGAAGGATAGTATGCAAAGAGAAACATCAGGGATGTGCTTGCACAGAGGGGCCACCATGTGAAGAAGCAGAAAGAGTGCGGCCATCCACAAGACAAGGAGAAAGGCCTCAGAGGAAACCAACCCCCATGCCCACGCCTTGATCTCAGACTTCCAGCCTCCAGAGGTGTGAGAAAATAGATTTCTGTTGTTTAAGCTACCAAATCTGTGGTACTTTGTTATGGCAACCCTAGAAAACTAATACACCACTGAGACTGAAACCAACATTAAAGATGGCAAAAAGGAAAGATAAAAAGAACTTGAGTTCTTTTTAGCTATTATCAAGTCACCAAATGAATCAGTCCTGGAACCTGTCCCGCCTCAAAACTAATGTAAGACAATGCATTTTCTTATTGTGTGAGCTAGCTTGACTGAATCCTCTGTTACTTGCCTCCAAGTAACCAAAACACCACATATACTTCCAAAAGCAATGTATGAAAGTTTCATTTCCCCTTGTCCTTGCAAACACCTGATATGTTTCAACTTCTTTCTTGCCATTCACATAGATGGAAAACAGTATCTCATTGTTGTTTTAAGTTGTACTTTCCTGATAATGAGGTTAAACATCTTTTCACATGTCCATCTGCCATTCAGATTCCTCCTCTGTTGAATCGCCTAGCCATATATTTTATTCATTACTATTGCACTATTTGTCTCTTGCTTATTGATTTATGAGTTCTTGGCATATTCTTGATCAATGGTCCCCAACCTCATTGGCACCAAGGACAAGTTTTATGGCAGACAATTTTTCCACAGACCAGGGGTGGAAGGGAGGGGGCAGGGAAGATGGTTTCAGGATGATTCAAGCACATTACATTTATTGTGCACTTTATTTCTATTATTATTGCATTGAAATATATAATGAAATAATTATACAACTCATCATAATGTAGAATCAGTGGGAGCCCTGAACTCCAGGAAAACCTGCAGTTTTGCTGCAACCAGATGGTCCCGTGTGAGGGTGATGGAAGACGGTGACAGATCATCAGGCATTAGATTCTCATAAGGAGCACACAACCTAGATCCCTTGCATGCACAGTTCACAATAGGGTTCATGCTCCTATGAGAATCTAATGCAGCTGATCTGACAGGAGGCCGAGCTCAGGCAGTAATGCGAGCGATGGGGAACAGCTGTAGATACAGATGAAGCTTTGCTCACCCACCACTCACCTCTTGCTTTGCAGCCCAGTTCCCAACAGGTCATGGACTGATACCAGTCCATAACCCAGGGGTTGGGAACCCCTGTTCTAGATACTAATCTTTGTCAGTTGTATATATTTTGAATACTTCTCCTGCTTATCATATGGCTTTTAACATGTTTTTGATATCATGTGCCAAACAACTTATTTATATTTTAATACTTAAATTTACCATTTTTTCTTTTATGTTTGCACTTTTTATGTCTTATTGAAAGAAAGAAGGGAAGAGGAGTAGACAGAGAAAGAGAGACAGGAAGAGAGAGAGGGAGAAAAGGAAGGAAGCTAACCCAAGATCACTCATTAATTCATTGAAAAAATGTTTACTGAGTGTCTACTTTGTTATTTGTTCTACTATTACTTATAGTAGTAAATAAGACAGACAAAGCCCCTGCCCTTGTGGAGCTTACATAAATATATAATTGACTGTCTAGGAGTGAAGAGGCTATGACGAAAAGTGAACAAGGTTAAGTGGATAGAGAGGAACTTTACCTAGGGTGGTCAGGGGATGCCAGTCTGAGCAGAGACCTGGATGGAGTAAGGGAGTAAGCCATACACATATCAGGGACAAGAGCACTACAGACAGAGAGAAAAGCCAAAGAAGAGGCTCTGAGATGGCAAAGATGTCTCAAGTGTTTGAGGAGCAATCAACAAGAAGGCCACTGGGGCTGGAAGTCAGTGAGCAGGGCCAAGTGGTAGGAAACAAAGTGAGAGAGGTACGCACGACAGGGGACATCTGTGGGCCACTGTAAAGAGGCAGAAAAGAGAACTTATCTTACTTACAAGGTAGGAGAGTCACTGTGTTCTGCAGGGCAGAGAAGAGATGAAGGGAGGCATGAAAGAAGGCAGGGAGATTCATTGGAAGGGTACTGCGGTGTCCAGGCAAGACATAATAGCTGCATATACTAGGTCATCAAGATCTATATATTCTTCTCTTGTAGAAGATTGTTTGTTTTGTTATTGCTGCTGCTGCTGCTGCTGCTGTTGTTGTTGTTTTGTTGCTGTTGTTGTTGTTTTAACCTTTAGAACTTTAGCAGAATCTATTTTGAGATATGATATCATTTTAACTTTTTTCCATATGAATAGCCAATTGTCCCAACACCACTTTTTGAATATATTCGTTCTTTTCCCAATTGATTTGTGAAACAAGTCATGTTATATATCAATGGCTGTCTTTTAAGGGGACTCTCTATTCTTGGTTCATAGAATAGTTTTTCTATTTCTGTGTGAATGCCATCTTTTCAAATTGCTGTAATCTTGCACTATGTCTTGATATCGAGTAGAAGGGGTCTCACTCCCCTATCCCACCACCTTTTGCTCCTCTTTTTCAAAATTGTTAAAGATTTTTGTGCACCTCATTGTTTCATATTAACTTTAGAGTCAATTTGCTTTTGAGTTTCCCCAAAATCCTGTAGATGTATTGTGTTTTAACTACACTTAATTTACAACATCTAGAAAGTATTAAGCCTCCCAAGTGTAGACGAAACCAGCTTTCCATTTATCAGGTTCTTCAAAAAAGTTTGAAAATTTTCTCTTTATAATCTTTTCAGGAACTTTATAGTTTATGTTGTTATTGCAAACATCTTTTTTCCTATTGGGTTTTTTCTTGGTTGCTACTAATGACAAAGAGCTATATTTTTAGTATCAAAAAATCCTTATCAAGTATAAAAAAGGCAAACAAAAAAATAGAAAAATAGTGGGCAAAGGACATGAACGAACAATTTTCAGGAGAAACACAAATAACCAATTAACAGATTGAACTTTTTAGCTTAATTAACAATCAAAGAAATGCAAACAGTCTGAGAGAATCATTTTACACCTGCCAAAGTAAAAAAGTTTGTTTTTAAATTATTTATTTATTTATTTTTGAGACAGGAGTCTCGCTCTGTTGCCCAGTCTGGAATGCAGTGATGTGATCATGGCTCACTGCAGCCTCAACTTCCACCTCAGCCTCCTGAGTAGCTGGGACTACAGGCACACACCACCATGCCCAGCCTGTCTTTAAATTCTTGTGCTGACTTTGTTTTAAGGATAATGGTAGCAGGCAACTTAATATCCACTTGGCAAGAGTGTAATTGGTACAACTTTGAGAAAAAGAAATGTAAGAAAATGTTCTAAGAACTTTAAAAACTGTTCATGCCCAATCCTAGGGATTCCAGCCTGAGGAAAAAAAGATTGGCATAAGTGAATGTTCATCCAAGAGTCATTTCTGATAACAAAAACTTGACAGAATCTAAATGTCTGACGCCTGGGGAACACTTCAAGAAAGTGTGGTACAGGCCATGTGATGAAATGATGCAGCCATCATGAGAACCATGTCTGAAAATTTTTGAATGGCTGAGAAAAGGTCCAGGAAGAAACATCAAATGAAAAGGATCTATAGGTATATATAATTAGATTAGAGAAAATACATCGTAATATAATATTCATCTCTGACAATAGACTACTAGTAATTTTCATATTTTCATTAAGGTTATATTTCCTAAATTTTTTACAATAAGCATGTATTATCAGGACATGAAAATATTAAATAGATAAATGATCAAAACTGCTACAAGAAACAAAGTGTGAAAGGATCTATCAGTTCACTTTTCAATGTTTGGTTTATTATACGTAATAACAGATACACACTGCCTGTGGACAGACTATTATCTGCTTGAAAAGTGTGAAATGTTGGTTGTAACAATTTAGCTCCTACCAAGAAGGAGCCCACATGATAGTCTTAAGATCCCTGATTAAAGCAAATGCAGTGGTAAGATGTGAGAACTAAACAGTGTCAGGAACAGGGCATTTGTCTAAGTATCTTAAAATGTATAGGATTCATTTAAACCAGCAACTCTTTATAGTTCTAAATTACATATATTGTTCGCTCATTCACTCAATAAATATTTCCATGCATATTTGGATCTAGACTTTAACGCAATGTTGACATTTTAAGAGAGATGAGCGTGTTGTTATTTTGGCAAAAACAAACATGCTGTTTCAAAGGTTTATGCTGTTACTTGGTCCGGTGTCCAAGTCCAGCATACCCGCGAATATAATCACACCCACAACCTTTCTGGGTGCTGTAATCCACTCCTCTCGCTCTTGCAGCCAGGAAAGATTTCAGAGTATCCTCTTACACTTACGTGTAACTGCCTACCGAGATATTTTTATCGTATCCTCAAAATCACTCATCTCCTTTTCATTTGCCTTTTATACTTACAATAACTTCAACTCTTTCCTCTTTCTGAAAACAAGGAAGTTCTCTTGATATTTATGTATTTATTTTGCTAGGAAACAAATTGGAATGGAGCCCATATTTCTATTCAGTGTCAATAGAGCTCATAAAGAGACCAGTTTCCCCCTCAGTTTAGGCCTCTTGGTCAAATTTACTCAGCTTGCCAGTCAGCAATTCATCCCACTCACAAGCCCTGGGCTTCTCCAGAGAATAAATAACCTAGGCCTGGAGCTCTGTGACTAATCATGTTTGCCCAGCCCTCATCATTCCTTCATTAAACGGCTTTTAGAATTCAGCTTCCTCCGTCTACCAGTGAGTAACAAACACAGAGACTCTCCGGCCCAAACTCCACTCTAACATGGCAGCTTCCTCTTCACTCATTCCCGGCAGCATGCATGTGGGTGTACATATTGTTAACGTGCTGTGTGTTCCTGCTCAGCATTTGCTCAACTATACAGACACCCTCACCCTCGTATCTGCTCCCATCGGTGCTGTCTACATTTAGATGCAAGCCCTCAGTCGGCAAGTGCATAGCAAATAGTGCTAGGAGGAATTTTTATGCCCACACAACAATGATGAAACTGCGTATATGAGGCACCTAGGACAGTCAGGTTCATAAGGGAAGAAAGTAGAAGAGTGGTTGCCAGAACCTGGGGGAAGCGGGGAAGTGGGAGTTGGTGTTTAATGGGTACAGAGTTTCTGTTTGGGAAGGTGACAAAGCTCTCTCTGGAGATGGATGCACAGTGGTGGGTGCACATGAGTGGGAATGTATTTAACTGTATTTGAGTGTGCACTGGACTGAACACTCAAACATGTAAATGGTAAATTTTATGTTATGCATATTTTATAACAATTTTTTAAAACCCAAATAGACAGAAAGAAAAAATGACAAGGAAAAAGCAGCCTTGTTTCTCTCGTGTAATCCAAGTCCCTTTTATCTGATGCTGCCTCTTAACATTCCAGATGGGTGAGCTCTTAGATTTTCAGAGTTCCACACCAGGTCAACTGGTGAAAGGGAGCTGGGAAGAACGGGAGAGAAAGGAGACTTAGATGCAGCAACAACCATGAGAGCTTGCAGAGAAACTGCATAAAGCAAGCACCGGGATTCAAAATCCTTGCAGGCTTCCCCCACCCCCAACCCCGCCCCCGGGCTGCAGAAGTCCTTTCAAGGCACTTGTTTCTGGACTTTGCCTTATTTTGGGGTGAGCAGCTTCCTCCCCAACTCCAACCAAGTTGATTCATGTTATTTGCCCAGCAGCTTCACACAATGCCACCCTGGATAAAAGATAGTTTCTCCCTCTTCCCAACCCTGTCCAGCCCGTTGGGACTCCGCCCCAGCTATGCCTGCCCCTAGCCCAAACATCAGGAAAGACGGATGAGACTGGACAAGTAAACGGCAGCAAGCATCCAACTCTGCATTTTTCTGAGCTTTCTCCCCAATTCCTAAGTAAAATTCCTAAAGTAAAAATGGAATTTTTGCTGGAACAATTTTTAAGTCTAGCAAATCTGCCACATTCCTTAAACGACAGCTGCGGTAAGTGCAGCTACCGGGCTGTTGTGCAACATTCAGCCAATATTGGCACAACCGAGCACATGGATAAAACATGACATGCTTTCTCTGTTTTCCATGTTTTGCCACAAAAATTCTGTTCACAAAAGTCTGTGACTCTTCAATGTCTGTCATTTCTGTGGGCTCATCTGGAAATTTAGAAAGTGCCCTTTCAGTTAAAATTCCTCTCGTTCAGTGATAGCTGTCTCTCCCTTGCCTTAGGTAACACATTCCTTTCTTACCTGAACAAATGTTTACTTTCATATACTAAAGCAGCTACAACTACTAGTTTTGTTTGGCATTTTCAGGGGATAATATGTAAGGTTGAGGATTTTTTAAAATCCCGCTTTCCGAGATAACAAAGACCCACTAATCTGTAAAGATCAAATTCTTCCGCTCAATTAACATTTTACAACCTCCCTACTCTGTGGAAACAGTACTGGTAACAATTCTAAACAATTTGCAATCTGTTTGAGTAGAAATTAACGGCAAGGTGTTACTTGAAGTGAACTAAAACAACAAATTTTGAATCTGAAATTATAATTTATGCTTTACAGGTCTGACTTATCAAAAAGGGAAGGAAAAATTCAGAAAACTGCTCATAATGCCACAAGACTATCTCTAATTTAATGTGGCTATCCTCAGCAACAGGAAAAACAAAAATTGTCATTTCTAGGAAATGGATTTTTTAAGTATTCAGAGTACCTCCTGCCTTCTTGGAAAAAAAAATTCATTATTATTTTAGTTAAAAGATTCTAACAAATTGAAAAGAAAACTAGTAAAGAGAGTTGAAAAGCTTCGTCAGATTAAAAACAAAATATCTACTATGCCAAGCCAAAATATTTTTCCAAAGCCAGGTTCTAAGAAGTGAATTACATCTTTCAAGACCCCAAAGGATCATTCCAGATTGGATTTCATAAAAATAAGTACAATTTTGACCAAGAAAGTTTATTCAACAACAATATTGCCAAACCCTAACCAATGACCATTCACTATAACACAATTTTAACACAATATTAATATTAATGCTTTCAGTGAGCTATGATCACACCACTGCACTTCAGCCTAGGTGACAGAGTGAGACCCTGTCTCAAAATAATAATAGTAGTAATAATAAAAGTAATAATAGCCCTTGTGAGGCTTAAACAGGCCTCACAAAGTCCATATACAGTAGGCAATAAATATAAAACAATATATAGAAGCAGCTTGCTTAAATACAATAATGTATTCCTGCAAAGATGAAGATAATTTAGATTTTTGTATCATTAAATCATGTTTTTAAGACCAAGAAATTCTCCATCTAAAAGAACACTTTGGTAAGCTTATTAAATAAAGCATTTTAAAAATAAAATTATTACCTCCTAACTTACGTGCTTTTTTCACACATCATTTCGGACATCAGGCTTTCCTGAATGGGAGATTCCCACATAATACAACCTTCAGACTTTAACATGGCCCCCTATGAAAGAGTTCATGTCCCCCTTGAACACCTGACTAGTAATGATGTAAAACATCCCCACTGTGGAGAATCACACTTATATAGGCAACTTTATGTGGTCCAATAATTTTCAAAAGTAGGATTGAAACAAAAGATTGACAATAACCTAAATGGCCACGAATGGGGGAACCGGTTACAAAATCTATGGTGTTTCCCTGCACTGGAATCCTGTGCAGCTGTTAAAAAAAATAAAAATAAAAAATAAACCAAAAAAAACCATGAGAATGTTCTTTATGTACATATGTGGAAAGTCCTCCAAAATATAATGTAAAGGGAAGAGGAAGCAAGCTGCAGAACACGGGGTATAAAAATCTATCATTTGTGTAAAGGGATGGACAAAAGAACATAAATCTGTACCTATTTGTCTATGCATTTTTGAAATCCCTGGAATGATATATTCGCAATTAACAATTGCAGTGACCTATGCAGGAAGGTAAATGGGGAGATGATAAAGGAATGGGTTAGGAGAGAGTCTTTTCACCACATCTTACTTTCTACTTTTTGATTTTTGAACCGTGTAAATGTATTACTATTTGAAAAAAATAATAATTTAATAAAAACTCCAGGTCAGATCAAGCCATCATGAGTCATGTATTTTCTACATACTCATTCCATCCATGGGAGCTTTTGTTTAGCTTCCCCGACATTAGAGACATCTGCTTTGCCTAGAAGCAGAGCCTGAGACTGGGATTTGGATTCTTGTAACTGACTGAAGGAATGCACTCAGGAGAAACCTGTTCTGGGTGTTCTGGTGTTACGGAGTGGAGGAAGCAGAATAGAGCAGGGAAAGCATCAAGCAAGGATACCGTCTTAGGTAAAGTCCAGCCTTGGGCGGAACCACACAGGGGCTTAGGAGCACCACAAACTCTCTCCTCAAGACTAAAAAGGCCAGCTTTACATACCCCAATATCAGACTCTAGGCCCCAGAGTAGGGGGCAGTGGGCTTTAACCTCTCAGATTCTGTGGCTCCTGTTCAGCAAAGGGCAAGTCTCCCGAGATGGGGGGCAGCTGTGAACTGTTAGCAACTATGATGGTTAAGTTTATGTGTCAACTTGATGGGGCCAGGGATGCCCAGATATCTGGTTAAACATTATTTCTGGGTGTCTCTGTGGGGGTGTTTCCAGAAGAAATTAGTATTTGACTGGTAAAGTGAGTAAGCAGATGGTCCTCCCCAATGTGGGTGGTGATCACCCAATCCATTGAGGGCCTGAATAGAACAAAAGGGTGGAGGAAGGTTAATTTCACTCTTTGCCTGTTGGCTTGCACTGAAATATCAATCTTCTCCTGCCCTCAGCACTCCCAGTTCTCAGGCCTTTAGACCCAGACTGACGTCTACACCATTGGCTCTCTGGCTGTCAGGACTTCAAACCACACTGACTTTCCTGGGTCTCTACAAAAGGCAGATCATGGGACCTCTCAGCCTCCATAATTGTATGAGCCAATTCCTTATAATACACTTCTATTTCTCTAAAGAACCTTGACTAATACAGCTGTATTAGTTCATTTTCATGCTGCTGATAAAGACATACTCGAGACTGGGTGATTTATAAGGAAAAAGAGGTTTAATGGACTCACAGTTCCACATGGCTAGGGAGGCCTCACAATCATGGTGGAAGGCCAAAGGCACATCTTACATGGCAGCAGACTAGAGAGAATGAGAACCAAGAGAAAGGGGTTCCCCTTATTAAGCCATCAGATCTCGTGAGGCGTATTCACTACCATGAGAATAGTATGGGGGAAACTGCCCCCATGATTCAATTATCTCCCACAAGTTCCCTCCCATAACACGTGGGAATTGTGGGAGCTACAATTCAAGAAAAGATTTGGGTGGGGATGCAGCCAAACCATATTAACAGCCAACCTGTATTCACAGCAGCTGGGGGATGGATGCATAGCCTAGGGTATTTGGGTAGGGTACCAGCAGCATCCACTACACCAGGGGTCCTTAACCTTCAGTGCATATCATAATCACATGGAGAGCTTCTTTTTTTTTTTTTTTTTTGAGACGGAGTCTCACTCTGTAGCCCAGGCTGGAGTGCAGTGGCCGGATCTCAGCTCACTGCAAGCTCCGCCTCCCGGGTTTACACCATTCTCCTGCCTCAGCCTCCCGAGTAGCTGGGACTACAGGCACCCGCCACCTCGCCCAGCTAGTTTTTTGTATTTTTTAGTAGAGACGGGGTTTCACCGTGTTAGCCAGGATGGTCTGGATCTTCTGACCTCGTGATCTGCCCATCTCGGCCTCCCAAAGTGCTGCGATTACAGGCTTGAGCCACCGCGCCCGGCCTGGAGAGCTTCTTAAGACAATTCACTGGGCACCTGCCCCAGAGTTGCTGATTCAGTAAGTGGAAGAGGGGAGGGGAAGAGAAATGGAGGGGCTCGATAATTTGCATTTCTAGCAAGTTCCCAGATGATGCTACGCTGCTGGTCCTGGGATCAACCATACTTTGAGAACCACTGTCCTACATCATCTTTGCCTCTTGCTTCTCCTTTACCTCTGTAGCCAATCTTAGTACCTTCTTAATTTCCTTCGAATTCCTTTCTCAATGTACTGCTTCCTCTCTGTTCCTGTTGCTGACACTCCAGTGCAAGTCCTTATTCTGTCAGACCTAGATTAGAGGCAATTATTACATAGAAAAAGAAAAAGCAAGACTTTTTATGAATTACCCTTATTGGCTGACTATACCAATTAAAACCATAGGGTAATTGTCCAACTCATTTTAATTGTCTGTAAGTACCACACAGAGGGCTTGACATGTGTTCAAACAGTGAAGGAACTGCTGAGGTTCCTAGCCAACAATCCACGTACTATCTTTATTCTTTTCTAGAATAAGTTATAGAGATCACCTAGTTCAATAGTTCTCATGGCATAGTAGCACTGTGGTACAGAGAAGCTGCTCTCAGAACTGGGTGAGGATGGGTCACTGATTTCCTACAAGCCTTCTACTTTATAGATGAGGAAACTGAGGCCCCATACACAGGCACATGCCCTAGAGTAATGCATAACTCCTTGTCCTGGGAGCACCCCAGCTTGGTATCCAGAATGAGGACCTCAGGTTTGGGCCTTTCACAGCCCAATAACTTCCACAGCAGTCAGTTCACTAACTTCATCTCCACCTCCTGCTTTCCAGGCTCCTTGTCCCCAAGAAACAATGAAACTAATATTTATTGAGCCCCTAGTTTGTTCAAGAAATTGTACCGGGGCTATCACATATACTACTTCTTTTTCTCCCTTACATATCTCACCAAAACCAATGTTGGGAGTAGGGTGAGGCAAGAGACATGCCTCATCCCAATACAGACCAAGACCACTACCTTGAGAATGGGAACAACCGCCTTCTGGATTCCTTGATCCTGGTATCCCTGACAGAGTCAAATCATCATAAATGACATTGTGCATGCAATTATGGCAGTACTACACACCTTGAGAAATTACAGTATTGTGTAACAATCATCAATAAGAAATGACCATTTGATTCCAACAATTACCAACTCCTTCATAAAATAGAGAGTGGTGGCAGCCACCCAGAAAAGCCATCTGTAACCTCAATTTTATCTCCTAGACCCTGTCCTTGGGGTCACATGGGAATGGAGGCTTCGTTCTACATAGGGTGTCTCCAATGGGAAGATTTCTTGCTCCTTTGACAGAGTGGCTTCCTTCAGGCAGTTCCTGTGTCTAGAACTCTGTCACCCAATATGGTAGCCATTGGCCGCATGTGTCTATGTCAGTTTAAATTTAAATCAGCTAAATAATAACATTAAAAATTTTATTCCTTAATCTCATTTTCCACATTTCAAGTGCTTAATAGCCACATGTGGCTAGTGGCTACAGTATTGGACAGTGCAAATATAAACATTTCCACCATTGCAGAAAGTTCTGCAATGGACAGGACTGGCCTAGTTTTCCCTATACTTGACTTACTCAAAATCTTACTTCTCAGAGTCACCTAGAAAGAAAAAAACTCATTTCCTCCTTAATTATACAGAATCTGGCTTTGTCTTTGTCATCCCTTAGATCCTCCATGACTTTTAACTGCCTGAATTCACTTTAAAAATAAGTTAATCTATGTCCACAGTTCTCAAAGTGGAGTTCAGGGATGCATGAGTATCCCCAAAACCCTTTCAGGGGATCTGCAAGGTCAGAACTATTTTCATAGTTATATAACACAAAAAACAATAGCTCTTTGGGACCCTTGATTATTTTTAAGCGTATAAAAGGGAGCCTGAGATGAAAAACTGTCAGCACTGCCAAGCAATGTTATTAGTATTAATGATACCATTGGCCATTTTTGTTTTTATTCTTATTTTTGACATATGCCCATCATTAGATAAGAAATACTAGTCCCAGCCCAGAGTTCCATTGTTCTCGGCTTGCCTGCAGCAGCATTAAGGAAGCAGTCATCTCAAATCCCTTGTAGAATGAAACTGGCATCAATAGGAGAATGAGAGCTCTGTTGTCACACTTTTAAAAGAGCAAAACCGAGCATCTTTTCAGGAAACAGAACAGCAGGCAATGAGAGTGAACAGCAGAAATGTCTCTCCAGCAGCTCTCCCCAGACCTGCCCCTGCCCTCTGTACCTTAGAGAACTGAAAAAAGTCCAAAGCCGAGGCAGGGAAAGAAGTCAAGCCCAAGGGGTGTGATGCCAAGACAAGACTAGGGTGAGCAAGGGTCACATTCGAATCAGTGGCTGCTAAAAAGATTGATATCAAAATAAACTATTTAGAAATCAATTAAGTGAGAAAATATGCACTTATGTATTTTAGAGGTCAATTTTTTTTTTTAAAGCAGGTCTAAAGAAGTATCTGTTTCAAGTTGTTTAAGCTTAGTGAGATGTACTTTTTTGCTAAAGAGTTAGAATGGTACAGAAATCAGGAACAGAGAAGAGGTAAGGCCTCCTTTTTAAAAAATAGTTGGTATCTGAAAAGATAATGAAATTGAAGAGCATACCAAAGTTCTGAAGATCAATAAAGCGAAATCTAGGACCTGGAACCTAGGCTGCTGAACTGAGGGAAATTATCAAAAGCTTGGAAAAAATTATATTCTTTTCTGTCCATTTTTCTCTTTGGAATGAGAATTTTAAAAGGGACAAAAGGAAGCTGGGAAGGGTGAGATAGTCTCTGAAGGCTTAGCTATGCTTCTTCTTCCCTCCTTCCTCACTTCGCCCACTCTCATCCCCTCAAATAAAACCAGCAGCAGCATTAGCAGTAATACCTGCCATGTATCGAAGCCTTGCTGTGTGCAAGGTACTGTTCTAAACACTTTAGATGTAGTGACTCATTTAATCACCACAAACCTATGATGTGCGTACTCTTATGAATCTTCATTTTATAGACAAGGCAAGTGAGGCCCACAAAGGTAAAGAAATTGTCTAAGGTCTTTGCACTTCTAAGCCTAAGGGGTGGGGAAAGCATAGGTTTAAGTGGGGTGTGTGATACTTGCAGTTTACTATAAGAAAAAAATGTACCATTTGAGCCTATTTTTTTTCTTTTGAAGTTACTCTTCAGTGTATTTAAAAATAATTATTGGAAAATTATTTCATGTTTACACTGTTTAATATTTTAGTATGTTAACAACTTCCAGATGTTGATGGGGTGGTTAACGGTACACACACTTGTCAAAACTCATCAAACTACACTAGAGATCTGTGCTTTCTATTGTATATAAATTATGCCTTCATAAATTTTAATACTGTAAAATTATTTTATGTTTGTATTGTTTAATATTTTCTATTTAGGCCTTAATAGGAAAGAGCTAAATACAAAGGAAAGAGAATGGTATTTGTATTTCTTTCTCTTTACTGCCCACATTTAAGAAGAGCCTAAATGTTGATACTCAGCTGCCTTTTCTGTAAAATGGGGATAAAATACCAACTTGTTAAGGTTGCAGGAGAATTGGATGACAAAAGTACAAACAGTGCCTAACACTGCCTGGTACATACTAGGTAATTAACAACAGGCGGTTGTGACTGTCATTCTCCCACCCCCACCTCATTCCCACTCCCTGTGTCTATCCTTTTCTTTCCTTGGTATTGGTTTCATTCCAAGGCAGACAAGCTCTTCTCTTGTGGTGACAAGATGACTGTTGGCAGGTTCAAGTTTACACTCCTATCTCCTCAGAAACTTCAGCAGAAAAACAACTAAGAGTTACAACCAAAGTGTTAAGAACTGTGAAGGATCTGGGATTTTACATTTGTGCATGTTTTGTGAATGCTACGTGAAGATATGAGACTCCTAGGTCAGAAATGAAGGACAGTTTCTTACAATAATAGCAGTAGCTAGAGTATCTGCTAACCAGTATTGTGCTGGTTCCCCAAGATCCAATTCCCACAGGGCAATATACAGAGAGCCAGGTGACACCTCTACATGCAACAGATTGCATTACAGGAGAGGAGCCTTAAGTTCAATGAACCTGACACTTCAATAATGGGCAGAAAACATGCCTGCTCCTTGATCTAGAGAGAGAAATTATCTTCATTTCACTGGACAGTAAGCATACCTGTCTTTTTGGCCTGGAGGGAGATAGTATCACAATTTTTCAAGGTTGTTGATACATGAACCTCCTTGAAAAGATAATCTTCAACAAAGAGCATTCCATGCCTCAGTTGGAAGGCATGCAGTAACGCTAGAGACCAATGGAGAATTGGCTCCTAATGCAGAGTTCCAGAAATGAGTTTCACTGGCTTACCTTGGGTCATGTGCTCACCCCTGAATCAATCATTGTGGTCAAGGGAAAGGACTGCATTGACTGTCCAGGCCAGAGTCATATCCCAGAGCTGGGGAGAGAGATTGACTCCAAAGCAAAAACAATACAATACCACCATACATTCCATTCTCGAATTTGACAAGGGATGGCAAGCATCATGCTATGGCTACACATCTGTGAAAATACCTCTCAATTCATATGGAAAGTTTCTATTTTGGCACTGGAACCACAAAATTATAGCACATTAGTGATATGTAGCAACTGTAACTAAGTACAATGCAGTAGTAATACCAAAAGAAAGTAAAATTAAAACCAAAGAATATGAGATGACATTTTGAGGACAGCACTCAATGATTAAGAATTCCTCTAGACAGTCTAAGGTTTGACTGGAAGATAGTTTGATGAAAGTTACATTGATAAACTGCTAACTTCGTTTTAACTCTTAAAGTTATTCTTTTGTAACTTAATAGTTTAGGTGAGTTCGCTTTTTGAAGGTGCCAATGAAATAATGAGAGTCGGTGTGTTGCTCATCTCAGTACCACGGTCTATTTTTTTAATGCTGTTTTTGAATTTGCCAAGGTAACCATCAAACAAAGTCTGGATGACCAAATGTCTGGCAAGGATGTTATGAATGGGATAGGAGGTTATGAGAGATGTGTTTTCCAAACTGAATGGAACCTTCGATTATCTCATATGTCAACAGGTTTTTGTAAAAAATAAATAAATAAACAAAAGACAAGTTTTGTGGTCAAATTTAAGAAGCATGCTACAAAAGTAAATAGGTTTCTTTACTGTAGGACTTCTAGGTGCCTTTAAAGTATTAACATACTTAGGAATCTTCACACAAGAGGTATAGAATGCAGCATTCTTTATACTTCTTTGACCTCAGAACCACCCTTTTTTTTTTTCTTTTTCACAGAATACCTAAAAATAATTCAATGAAACACAGGACAAAATGAATATTAACGATTCTCACCAAATCCAAGATTTCACAATTCTATTACTTTATCTTCCACTTAACACCTAATAGAAATACGACCAATAATTTTTACATTTTGATATAATTAAGTGACAATGTGTACAGGACTACATTTACCCCAGTAGATTACACAATTCTTCAACAAATTACTGAAATTTTAGTTTAGCTCCAAGTTCTTTTACCATAACAAAGCATTTAGGATTTCATATGTCTAACTAAATGTGTCAAAATTAAACATGATTATTACAGACCAACAGACAAAATAAAGTCAAAACTATCTGAACACTGGCATTTTCTTCAGGCTAAAATATACTTTTTACTGCGTGTGCAGCCATAAAACTAGCATTTATGTCAGGCTAGGATTAGTATTATTGTACTGCAGATGCACTGAGGTGCTTTTAGCAATTTTGAAAAGCAGCTTCGTATTCCCAACTGTAATAGAGTGCCTGAGAAATCACACCCACCTTTCTAAGACCAGCATAATTCTGGGAGTAAAAACAACTAAATAGCTTTGACACAGCCGTTTGGCTGTCTCAAAATACAAAGACATTAAGTTAATGCAGTCTGCTGCTCTGAAGAAATGTGGATTCTGCCCTTCCATTCTAGTTTGAAACAAAAATTGGTAGCATAAAATTGAGAAGTAAATGAGCCAAGAAACATGTCCATATTTTTTGTAATAGCCTTGCCCCTGCAGAATAAATCTCACACTGAAAATGTAGTTAGCCATAGAAAATGAGCAAATCACAGACTCTCAGAGGCAAAGAGGACCTTAGAGATCATCTGGTAGTATGCAGACCAAGTTGTGCAATTTATTTTTTTGAAAGCAAGAAGTTTGGCCATGGGAAAAAGATGCCTGAAGGTGGATAACATCTTACTATACTTACTATTTCACATTCCTTGCCAGTCTGATATTACTCCAACAATTGCACACACTCCTCCCAGACTAAAGTTGGGAGCTGACAAAATATAAAAGCAGGGACGGTGGAGAATCCATCTTGGTGATGGTGGCAACAGCATTGACAGCAATGGGAGCCACATCAGGATTCCAGGGCAGAGGGGATAGCATCCACTGTCCAACTCCACTGGTGTGGTGACACAACCTGTGGCATCCAGTGTTCACTGGAAGCGGGAGTGTCACATTGAGATGTGATTTTTAGCAAAGTTTTGGCCATATCAGCTAATATCTGAGCTAGGTTCCAGCCATCCTGGCAACACTGTGAGCTACCCAAAATCTTTTTGTGAAATATTTTCCCACTTTAGTCATCCAGAGTTCAGTTTATTCTTCCAGAGAAAGAGAGTGTGTGGGATGGTCTCCTCTGGGTGGTCTCATTGAAGTATACTAAATTCATGTATCCATGGCAGATACCCTTTTTTTTTTAATGGTAAGAAGAGCCATTATTGGTTGCAACAGGAAGTAGAAGAAGAGGTAATAGGAAAGTTTCCTCTCCTGGGGCAGCATCTGCAGACTCGGTTGTCACCCTCCAAAAACCAGATGTCCTTATTTGACACCAGCCTTTTGATCAGATTTCAGCAACACTTCTGCTTTTCTGAGTTGCTTCAGAAATATCATCAAATTCTAGGAGCACCGTGCTACACTTTCATATACTGGCCACAGGAGAGAAGGCTAGAAAGGTCTGTGGGGCCAGGCCTAAGAGGACTTTGAATGTCAGGCATGAGCTTTGCAAGTTTTTGAACAGAAGGGTAGTATGACTACAGCAGCACTTTCATCAACTAATGATACATAGAATTAACTGAAAGGAGGTGGGTCCCCTCAGCCCACCTCTGATTTCCATAGCAGCTGTGTGGACAGTTACCATGCAGACTACAAGCATCCTAGTGTCCCACCTCATGATCTTCCATGTCTTTCAGCTTTTCTTTTTTTGCCTCAGGACTTTTGCTAAAGCTTTTCCAAGGTTGTTTCCTCATGCAGAGCAGTCCAGAAGCACACTTGGGGTGGGGGATGAAGTTATTGTCCCAGAGAAAACTCTCAACAAATAGATAATGGGCTCCTGTGTCCCCCACCAATGGGGAGACATTTCTAAGGTATATTCTACACATTGAGCCCCAGTTGACCACTGGGACAACTAGCTCAATAAAGTACATTTGATTGGTTATTCCTGCTTCCCTATCTCACTCACACAACTCCCTCATCCCTACTTCCTGGGATCATCTCTCAAATAAGCTACCAAACCCTTGTTTCAGGGCCTGCTTTCAAGGGAACCCAAACTAAGACCATAGTGGACATTTGTTCTGTCCAGCATCTTTTAAACAACTCTCTTATATTTGGGGATTTCCCATGTTAGGTTCCCACATCCCAGAGGTGGAAACCCACATATTTTCCCAGCCTCCCTCAGAGCTTGGGCACAAGTGTTTTTCCTAAGCTCAGCCGGTTAGATGCACCCACCTGCAACTTTGATTCAGAAGACAGCTGGGTGAGAAAGTAGGCATTACATAGAATCATTGTTCAGGTGAGTGTGGCAGATGTGACAAAAAGGCATTGAGCAGCACTGGCCATAGCATTCCATGCAGTTCGGCCATGATATGAGGCTATACGGTGATAGTACCCAGCAAGACCTCGACTGGAGCATACAAGTGGTTTAACTAAGGTGTTGTTCCTGGCTGTATAGCCTCCAAGTCAGATTATCTGACCCTCCCAGTGTTTCCTGAAACACTAAATTATTTGGTTGTTGTTGTTGATTGAGTCTTGCTCTGTCACCCAGGCTGGAGTGCAGTGGCACAATCTCGGCTCACTTCAACCTCTACCTCCTGGGTTCAAGCAGATTCTCCTGCTTCAGCCTCCTGAGTAGCTGAGACTACAGGCATGTGCCACCACAACCAGCTAATTTTTGTATTTTTAGTAGAGACAGGGTTTTGCCGCGTTGGCCAGATTGGTCTCGAACTCCTGACCTCAGGTGATCTGCCCGCGTTGGCCTCCCACAGGTGCTGGGATTACAGGAACGAGCCACCATACCCAGCCCGAATGCTTTGTAATCAATTATTATGGGTCTAAACTAGCTAGAGTGGTAGGGTAGAGCCTGACTAGTGACTCACCAAATCTCTTCTTCCTGGCAGAAAGCAGGATTACTTTTCCCAGCCTCCCTTGCAGCTGGCTGTTGCCACATATTTGATTTTGGGCAATGAACATGAGTGGAAGTGATGCAGTACTTCCAGGTCCAGCCCATTAAAGCCTCTCAGGCATTATCCTATAGCCTCTTTCACCTTTTCCAGCTGAATGCAGAGAATGCTGAGGCACAAAGCCATAAGAGAGAAGGAACCTGGGTCCTGAATGACCACTTGGAAGGCCACCTATGAATCAAGAACACCCATTTTGAGCTTTGCTGTGGTCTGAATGTGTCCGCAAAAATTCATGTATTGGAAACTTAATCTCCAATGCAACAGTGTTAGGAGGTGGGGCCTTTTGGGAGGTGTCTAAATCACGAGGGCTCTGTCTTCCTCATGAATAGATTAATGCCATTATAAAAAGGGATATCGGGAGTGGGTTCACTCTTCTGCTCTTCTGCCATGTAAGGACACAACATTAATCCCCTTTTGTCCTTCTGCTTTCTGCCATGTGAAGACACAGCAAGGAGGTCCTTGTCAGATGCTGGCACCTTGATCTTGGACATCCCAGCCTCCAGATCTGTGAGAAAATAATTTGTGTTGTTTATCAACTACCTGGTCTCAGGTATTCTGTTATAGCAGCACATATGAACTAAGACAGGCTTCATGGGAGTGATATAAGGGTTTCTATTGTGTTAAAGCCATGCAGGTGTTGGGATTTACCTGTTACAGCAGCTAACATTACCCTAACTGATACAAGTGGGTTCTACTGTTCACAACAGAATTAAAACAAAGGCTGTGGCAAATTCAGGACACTAAAGATAGTTCAGCAAGCTGGCAAATAGAGAGCAAAAGGGACTGTAGCAATAGATCAGACTAGAGACAAAGGCAGAGGAAAAACAGATGAAGGAACAAGGCCTCGCGGAGTTTGTTTTAGTAACTGCAAACTCCAACAATGTCAAACCTCTGGAGAGGGCAGTCAGAGAGGCACACAATATTCTCATTGCATCCACAGTCATTGTTTTCTCCTAAACCCTTGATTATATTTTCTAGCCAAATAAATTAATAAGTGGGTTCTGAAGAAGTTGATGCATCTTCAGAGAGAAGCCCCAGAAATAAAAAGGAGCAGGTAACTAAGATCTTTGGAGGAAGGACAAGTTATTTAATGTGAAGAGGGAAAAAAAAACTCCAAGCAAACTATTCTGGTGATGGAAGGCAATGACTAAGCTAACAGAAATGAAGGGGTGTCATAGAGGTCCTTCCACATATTTATAGAAGGGCCATAAGGAGAGGCTCTAAGTGGGTTTGCTAAACCCAAGCATTCCTATAGGTACCCACCTGTAAAAGTAGAGGAGGAAGGGGCTTAAAATAAGCTAGATTTGGTTGACAGGAACTTGGGAAATCTGTATAAATCAACACAGATTTGTTTCTCTGTTCTCTGGGAGGAGTATAGGCAGTGCTAAAGAACAGAAAAAGCTGGTTTTCAGCCAAATAAAATCATGTTGTTTGGAAGCCCATATCTCTCATAAACTCAGCATAGATGCCTGGAATGCTGGCTTTTGATTACAATGAGTTTGTGCATCATCATTTGGCAAACTCCAGCACCTTCTTCTTGTCTCTTTGAAAGTACGCCAAATGTCAATGATTATTCGACAATCAGCAATTTAATGGGGGAAATTAGTAAGTAATGGAAAAAATAATAATGGGCAAATAGAAAGTGAGGTATGAAAGACTTACATAAGGTGGGAGAAAAATATGCTAAAGTGGGGGAAAATTCTGTTTAAAGAGATTATTTGCAAAATACTAGCTATGTCCTTCTTGTTCCCAGAATTAGGGGCTTCCCAGATGGACCCAGTATACTTTTGTCTTACTTAACTCTAATAAAACTGTGTTATTGCATTCTCTCTGTTATCACAGGCAACATCCTCCTTTATTAGTTCATTCACTGCTTTTCTTAATAGTATTACGTTGCACTACATTTGGAAAATTTCAGTGTATGGGCTGAACCAGCAAGTCAAGCCTTTACATTTTACAAAACCCTCACAAAAGGCCTTCCATTAAATAGTGTTTGCTGAAAATTATACCATTATCAAGATCCCACAAAGCAAAGAACATTAGACCTCCTGGTGAAAATGGCTGCCATCCTCCAGATACAGAGACAACTCTATTATTTTCCCTTTGTGACAGTTCACACTCGCACCAGGAGCAATTACACTCAGCAAGAGCCATTTCAAGGATTATTTTATGTGGAAGTATGACTGATTAGCCCTACCCTCATCTCTCCTCTGGCAACAAAAAGTCTGACCTATGCTTCCTGGAAAAGTGCATATCTAGCTAACAGCTTGTTTAACAAATATAATCAGGATAATTAATTTGGAGAATTTAAGTGAAAAAAATTAGTGTTTGGATTGCATTCACTCCCTTTAAAGTTCAAGTCCTCATTTTCAAAAATCCAAAATCCTCATTTTTCACTTCAGCCCAGCACCTTTCTTTCAGCTGACTACTGTCACCTGTCAGATGGTGTTGTACGCAATGAAATTTGCTGGTCTCAGTGATAGTGCTAGAGATCAGTACTTTGCTGCCAGAAGCAGCTCCTAGATCTTGTCTACTGACTAAACTCTCTATCTTAGTCAGATGTGCAATGGTCAAACTCAGCTGGTCACCTAACATTGGTATTTGCCTTCACGTGAGTAATCTGAAACTGGACACAGAAAAGTTATTTTAGAGTTAAACTTCTTCCTAATTTGTTCCTCATCATCAAAATCTTTTTGACAATTCTATGGTGTTAACACAAGAGACAAGAACTTCCTATAAATTAGTCCATCTGTTCTTCTCTACAATCTGTAAGCAGGTAAAGCAGATGTTATTTCCACTTTACTTGTGAGGAACCTGAGCTATAGAGGGGCCCAGTAATTTGGCCAGGGGCATGCAGATAGAAGGTGACACAGAAGGGACTCAGGCCCAGATCTCCTGTCACCTAACCCAGTGCTCTGACAATTATTCCCCTGCTTGCTTGGCCATGATCTTCTATAAGGAACCATCCTTGTGGTTTATGATTATTTGCCTGAACTGTCTTGGCTCTGCTGTCTTTGAGACTGATGTTCTCTTGATTCTACTTGTCTCATTTCTGACCATCATGTATAAGTATACAGCAGAGGCTATCAGAGCCTTGCCTATATCACCTTGGAATATGTCATTCATATACATCCTGATTCAATAATTTTCAACTATAAGCACCTGTGACTGTCTGCCTGGGGCTTTCTCTGACTACTGGAGCCCTCTCAGCCTCTGTGTAGATAACTAACACCTCCTCCCCTTAACACAGACAGAAACAGCGCTCAACCAATTGCTGATGGAAGTTGGTAGATAAATTCCCCAACTCCCTTACCTCTTTGGCAGACTATGAAGCATATTCTACATTGTCTCCTACTGTTCTCCAGGAGCCCCAATTGCTCACAGCAATTTGATGCTCAATAATCCCCACTGTATTGGTGTATTAGTCTGTTTTCCTGCTGCTGATAAAGACATATCTGAGACTGGGAAGAAAAAGAGGTTTAATTTGACTTACAGTTCCACATGGCTGGGAAGGCCTCAGAATCACGGCAGGAGGTGAAAGGCACTGCTTACATGGTGGCAGCAAGAGAAAATAAGGAAGAAGCAAAAGCAGAAACCCCTGATAAGCCCATCAGATCTCGTGAGACTTATTCACTATCACAAGAATAGCATGGGAAAGACCAGCCCCCATGATTCAATTACTTCCCACTGGGTTGCTCCCACAACACATGGGAATACTGGGAGATACAATTTAAATTGAGATTTGGGTGGGGACACAGCCAAACCATATCATTGCACACCTTGCCCCTCCCAAATCTCATATCTTCACATTTCAAAACCAACCATGCCTTCCTAACAGTCCCCCAAAGTCTTAACTCATTTCAGCATTAACCCAAAAGTCCACAGTCCAAGTCTCATCCAAGACAAGGCAAGTCTTTTCTGCCCATGAGCCTGTAAAATCAAAAGCAAGCTAAGTATGTCCTAGATACAATGGGGGTACAGGTATTGGGTAAATACAGCCATTCCAAATGAGAGAAATTGGCCAAAACAGAGGGGTTACAGGACCCATGCAGGTCCAAAATCCAGCAGGGCAGTCAAATTTTCAAACTCCAAAATGATCTCCTTTGACTCCATATCTCACATCCAGGTCACACTGATGCAAGATGTGGGTTCCCATGGTCTTGGGCACCTTCACCTCTGTGGCTTTGCAGGGTATAGCCTCCCTCCCAGCTGCCTGCATGGACTGGTGTTAAGTGTCTGTGGCTTTTCCAGGTGCACGGTGCAAACCGTCAGTAGATCTACCATTCTGGGGTCTGGAGGACAGTAGCCCTCTTCTCACAGCTCCACTAGGCAGTGCCCCAGTAGTGACTCTGTGTGGGGGCTCCAACCCCACATTTCCCTTCCACACTGCCCTAGCAGAGGCTCTCCATGAGGGCCCCACCCCTGCAACAAACTTTTGTCTGGGCATCCAGGCATTTCCATACATCTTCTGAAATATAGGTGGAGGGTCCTAAACCTCAATTCTTGACTTCTGTGCACCCGCAGGCTCAACACCATGTGGAAACTGCCAAGACTTGGGGCTTCCATCCTCTGAAGCCACAGCCCGAGCTGTATGTTGGCCCCTTTTCAGCCGTGGCTGGAACAGCTGGGACCAGGGCACCAAGTCCCTAGGCTACACACAGCACAGGGACCCTGGGCCCAGCTCATGAAACCACTTTTTTCTCCTGGGCCTCCAGGCCTGTGTCGGGAGGGGCTGACATGGCCTGGAGACATTTCCCTTATGGTCTTGGGGATTAAGGTCTCTGACATGGCCTGGAGATATTTTCCTCATGGTCTTGGGGATTAACATTAGGCTCCTTGCTACTTATGCAAATTTCTGCAGCTGGCTTGAATTTCTCCCCAGAAAATGGGTTTTTCTTTTTTATTGCATAGTCATGCTACAAATTTTCCAAACTTTTATGTTCTGCTTTCCTTATAAAACTGAATGCATTTAACAGTACCCAAGTCATCTCTTGAATGCTTTGCTCCTTAAAACTTTCTTCCACCAGATACCCTAAATCATCTTTCTCAAGTTCAAAGTTCTACAAATCTCTAGGGCGGGGCAAAATGCCACCAGTCTCTTTGGTAAAATAGAGCAAGAGTCATCTTTACTCCAGTTCCCAACAAGTTCTTCATCTCCATCTGAGACCACCTCAGCCTGGACCTTATTGTCCATGTCACTATCAGCATTTTGGGCAATGCCACTCAACAAGTCTCTAGGAAGTTCCAAACTTTCCCACATTTTCCTGTCTTTTTCTGAGCCCTCCAAACTGTTCCAGCCACTACCTGTTACCCAGTTCCTAAGTCACTTCCACATTTTCAGGTATCTTTTCAGCAACGTCCCACTCTACTGGTACCAATTTACCGTGTTAGTCTGTTTTCATGCTGCTGATAAAGACATACCTGAGACTGGAAAGAAAAAGAGGTTTAATTGGACTTAAAGTTCCACTTGACTGGGGAGGCCTCAGAATCATAGTGAGAGGTGAAAGGCACTTCTCACATGGTGGCAGCAAGAGAAGATGAGGAATAAGCAAAAGCAGAAACCCATGATAAAACCATCAGATCTCGTGAGACTTACTATCACAAGAATAGCACAGGAAAGACTGGCCCCCATGATTCAATTACCTCCCATTGGGTCCCTCCCACAACATGTGGGAATTCTGGAAGATAAAATTCAAACTGAGATTTGGGTGGGGACACAGCAAAACCACATCAATTGGCTTCCTTTCCTTCCCTGTCTCACTTCCTACTTCTTTACCAATGCTTCCTGGTCACCTCCCGCATAAACTGTTTACACTCAAATTCTCGTCTCTGGGTCTGCTTCTGAGGAAACCCAAATAAAGACAACACACATGTGTTATGCCCTTATCCCAACTTGACTTCCTATGAAGAAACAGTTCTACTCGAAAGCATTCCCTTGGCCTCAAACAACTGCTTCCACCTTGGCTGCTAACTTCCAGATTGATCCTAATTCCAGCCATTCCCATGCCTTCCTAATATCCTGCATGCAGGTGCTCTAAGCACATCTCTTTTTCCTGCACTCTCAGCCATTAGTGCCTCACACTTCCATCCCCAATACCATAGTACCATGAATTACTCAGAATTTGACTGTATAGATGAATGTTGTGGACAAATTTTTAAAATTAATTTCTTGTCTACCATTCACATCAATTATGAATGAACTTCTACATTTCGATCAGAATACAGGATTTTCTCAGAGAAAAAAATAACCTAATATATATTCAGTAACTTTCTAGGTCATTTTGTAGATTGTAAACTTTTTGAGCTCATTTTGCAAAACTTAATAATTTAGACTGTCGACTATATAGAAACAACCACATTCCCGGGAAGCATCCTTCTTCCTGTTACATTATTTACATGTGGGCATGACTGTTTTTGTTAGAACAATGGATTTTAACAATGCCACTGAAGGGTAGTGGGGGGTGGGAGGGGAAGTGGGGATGGTTAATGGGTACAAAAAATAGAAAGAATGAATAAGACCTAGCATTTGATAATATAACAGGGTGACTATAGTCAATAATAATTTAACTGTACATTTTTAAATAACTAAAAGAGTATAATTGGATTGTTTGTAACACAAGGGATGAATGCTTGAGGGGATGGATACCCCATTTTTCATGATGCGATTATTGCTTATTGCATGCCTGTATCAAAGTATCTCACGTACCTCATAAATACACCTACTAAGTACCCACAAAAATTAAAAATTAAAAAACATGCCCTAAAACAAACCTCTTATTGTTTGTTCAAGTACTAGACTATCAATTACTGCCCGGGTATCTTTTTAGGAAGACAGTTCTCTCCTCACTTCCTATCCTAAAGCCAATTTAGAGGGAAACACAGGAGCTCCAACTGCACAAACCTCCCTGCTCCGAAACATACTAGAATTCAAATGCCTTTTTCTATCCCCCAAGTCTAGGCCCAACCCACTGGGAGTAGAGTAGGGGAATCAGCCTCTGGTGGAAAAGGCATACTACCAACAAATTCCCTCTAGCCTGCCCAGAATGCTCTAGCATTTCTAGTTGTAAGAAAACAGAAATACATTCAAATTAGCTCAAGGAAAAAGAGATACAGGGTTATGTCTCAGAACTCAATGGCAATAAGCACAGTCAGGCCTCAAAGTAGCCTAAAACAGGAAATTGAGAGGTCTGAAGGCTGCTCTTTCCAGGGCTGCTCTCTGAGGTCACATAGGCTCTTACTTTGCTTTCTTCTGTGCTAATGCTGCTCCCAATCCCTCTCTAGGGGCTGGCTGTCTCTGCCTTATGGAGTATGTGATAAGAATGGTCACTCCAGATGCAGCTTACATGACCTCCCAGCTTCAAGGCCCAACACTGAGCAGCTGAAGTCTCTGTGTCTGAATTCAGATCCCCAAGAGACACTTGGATTGACCTGTTCCTGGTTCTGTGGCCAAGGAGGTGGTCACATAGTAGTAACATGAAGGCTAGAACCACCCATCGGCAGGGATTGATGTTGGAGAGAATGAACGGTTCTCAGAGACAGGGCTATAGCCTGGGCTTCTTGCTAGCTACCATGTTAAAGTATCATTTCCAACTATTCAGAATTAGACCTCTGATATTGATTCGATGGCTAATAGAGAGGAAACCTTATTTCATCCATCCATTTTCCCACCACTTCCAGGATAGTAGAATGAAATGAGCATTGTCCGAGGAGTCAGAAAAACCTGGGCTCTTAAAGTAGTTCTAACCATTATCTTGAACAAGTTTCTGCCCTTGTAAAATGGAAATAGCAAGAGGGCCTGGCAACAAGGCCTGCTTCAGAATTTTTAATTTCTTAGATTTTAGAAAGGTAATATGGCATAAATGCCACGTTCTTCACATACTCCTAATGGGGTCTGGGCAGCACCCAATAATCAAACACCTCAATGTTTCTGTCACAAACATGAATATTCACACTATGTGAGCCAAAAATAAACCTAACAACAGCCCGGGGTAAGTTTTGTCACCAAATGATTTTGGGCATACATTTCACGAAAAATATCTTGTTCTTTGGAATATTTTTAGTGTTGGAATTATGGATAAGGCATCATGGGCCTGCAGCTGGCTTTACCTGCCTATATCACAAGGTTGCTATGAGGAAAAATAAATATACATTCAGTAATATTGGTTACCATGTGATTTGTGCCATGTATTATGCTGAGGTCTAGTGGATCGGAAATTAATGAAACACAGCCCCTGTTGCAGAAGATCTCACAGTCTGGAGAACACAGTAGGGAAGATGAGTGAATACAGTTGGTATAACAAATACTATAACAGAGATCAGCAGGGGTGTCATAATTAGCAAACAAAGGAGGAGCCTAGAAGAAGGGCACCTCACTGGGTGTTAACCAGTATAGATACCGTCCCTTCAGAAAATCTAATTATCTCCCCATATCCCCTCAGATTTCAACCTTCTTGGCCATTTCTTACTGCAAGCACCTCTGATTCATTATCTGAGCCTGCACATGCACCAGAAAAGCCAGGGAGCTAACGCCCCTAGCCACAGCCTGCAATCAAGACAAGTAGGAGTTGGTGGATTTATAACCCAGCTTCCTCATCCCATGGGAGGGACAATTCTGAGGCCAGGTGTGTAATCTCCCACAGGTCCCCAGCAGGATTGAACCCCAGTTGTCCACAGTAATAGCCTGCTTATTAAACACATCCTGTATTGTCTCATTTCCCGCCTCCCCAGCCAATACTTCCTGGGATCCCCTCCCAAATAAGCCACTCACACTCAAATCTCTGTCTCAGCATGTTGTGGTTATCTATTGCTGAGTAACAAATCACCCCAAATCTAGTGGCTCAAAACAATAGCCATTCAAAATATTATAGGAGAGGCAGGAGTGAGTGGAGGTATATACGAAATAAGAATGGCCAGCCGGGCGTGGTGGCTCACGCCTGTAATCCCAGCACTTTGGGAGGCTAAGGTGGGCAGATCATGAGGTCAGGAGATGGAGACCATCTTGGCTAACACGGTGAAACCCCGTCTCTACTAAAAATATAAAAAATTAGCCAGGCGTGGTGGTGGGCGCCTGTAGTCCCAGCTCCTCGGGAGGCTGAGGCAGGAGAATGGCGTGAACCCGGGAGGTGGAGCTTGCAGTGAGCCGAGATCACGCCAGTGCACTCCAGCCTGGGTGACAGAGTGAGACTCCATCTCAAAAAAAAAATAAAAATAAAAATAAAAAAGAATGGCCATGAGTCAGTATGTGTTAAGCTGGATGAGGGGGTACATGGAGGTTCATTCGACTTTACTTTTGCATATGTTTGAAATTCTTCAGAATTAAAAATATTTTCAATCAAAAAAGCAGTTATTTATTGCTCATAATTCTAGGGGTCAGGAATTTGGGTAGGTCTCAGCAAGGAAGATATCTTGGCAAGTTCAGACTGCTATAAAAAATTACCACAGACTGGATGGCTTAAACGACAAACATTTATTTCTTGCAGTTCCGGAAGTTGAAAGTCTGAGGTCAGGGTGCTAGCAGGGCTGCGTTCCTGGTGAGAGCCCTCTTTCTGGTTTACAGACAGCCGTATTCTTGCTGTGTCCTCACATGGTGGAAAGAGAGCTAACTAGCTCTCTGACCCCTTCTTATAAGGGCACTAATCTCATTCATGATGGCTCCACCCTCATAACCTAATTCCCTCCAAAAGGCCCCACCTCCAAATTAGGACTTTAGCATATGAATTTTAGGAGAACACAAATATTTAATCCAGAACAGATGATTGTCACTGCTCCAAAGTGGTGTCATCTGGGTTGTCCTAACTGGGGCTGGAGGATTCAAGATAGACTCACTCATGGTCTGAGGTCTTGGCTCTAAGTTGTTGACTGGAGAACCTCTGTGCTCTTCCACATCCTCTTTTCTCTACGTGGCATCTCCCTCCAGCAAGACAGCCTGGATTTTTTACATGGCATTTGGGTTGTGAGAGCAATAGCAGAAGCTACAAGAACTCTTAATGATTAGGTTTGGGAGGGCCAGAATGTCATTTGCACCACATTCCACTGGTCAAAGAAGTCCCAAGGCCAGCCAGCCCAGAGTCAAAGATTGGAGAAATAGACTTCACCTCTTGGTGGGAAGAGTGCTAAAGTCATATTGCAAAGGGCCATGGTCACAGGGAGATGTGATTTGTCGGAGGCCACTATTAATGATCTACCCACAGAGAGCTTGCTTCTGAGAAAATCCAGTCTAAGAGAGCCAGCAAATGGTTTCATGAGAAAGTAATCCTTGAGTGAATTCCTAAGGATGGATGGGAACCATAAAGTAGATAGATGAGGGTGTATTCTAGCCAGAGACAGCAGCATGAACAGAAGCAGGGATGCATTTGTGAATGTGAGACTAGCAGGGGTTTCTCTATGTCTGGAGAATTCTGTATATCTAAGGAGAAGAGAGGGCAGGTGATGACAAAGAAGAGGGGAGTGGAGATTACATCTTGAAGGGCCAGGCATGCCCTGTGAAGTTTAAATTTTATCCTGAAGTCAGTGGTCAGCTCTACAAGCTTTTAAGCAGGAAAGTTCCAAGATAAGATTCATATTAAGAATAATTACACTGAAGGCTCTGTGGCAGGTAGACTGGAGTAAAATCTTGTATTAAATCAAATAATAGGTATGAAAGCACAAGATTATTCACAAGTAACGTGTTTTGAGTTCTGGGGTAAATTCCCCTCGAAGTCTTTGTTTATACAATGTAATGCCCTCCCCTATTCCTCCTCCAACCCAGGCTGGGACCCCTGATGGCAGGAGGCAGCAGTGGATTTATTCCACCATTTACTCAGTACCTGCTATGTGCCAGGCACTAGGATTGTGTTGGGGATAAATAATACCAGTCCCTTCCTTGACAGAACTTGCTATTCAGCTTCCCGAACTCCCTCCCCCTGGAACCACCCACATGTCCTACCATAGGCCTAATTACAAGAGTTTGTAACTAGGCATTCCAAGGCTCTGATTACACTGTACCCACTGATGGAAACTGGTGTGAGACCAAGAGGAATTGGAAGATGGGGCCAGTACCAGATGGGGAGACAATATTCTTGACTCTGACAAGTGAGAAGAAATGAAGTAAAGAAAAAGAGAGGAAATAGTATGGCCGAATGTAGGCATATTGCACACCCACAAGCACTCAACATACCTGTGTCATCTGGTTCACACAGCCACCCTGATAATGATACTATTATCTCAGGTATAAAGCACACATCAGAGAAGTAGCAGAGCTGAGATTTGAACCCAGAATAGTCCACCATGAAAGGGCATGCTGGTAACCACTACAGCTAATGAGAGATTCAAGTGGACCACTGGACCTGGATGGGGAAGAATCAGATGTGAATGTATGAAGGAAGAGTGGCTGATTGGAAAAGATGAGACAGGAGGGGTCTTGGAGCAATCACCTCAAGGGAGGAAACATGAGGTGATGTATTGCCACAGACTATCTTTTACATGAAATTGACAACATATTAAAGTATGAATTACTCAACTGTCATCCTGCAAAATACTAAAATGCCTAAGACAACACACAACACTCGTACCTATTAGTTCTTACTAAAATCATGATTATTCCTTTAATTTTAGTGTACCTTCTAGATTATTAATCCTATATTCCTTAATGAATTGTTGAAAAGTAGACTATACAAATAATTTTGCATGGTTTTATATTAACAACAGGAGAGGTTTTCATCATTAAAAACAAAATTTTTACAGCACTGATGTTTCTCTTTTTCTTCTAAAATAAAACATAATGCCACTGAATCTAAATGGGATATATTTAAAAATTCACTGACAGTTTCACCAACAGTATGAATAATAACTAAATGATGCATTGCCTTGAATGAAGCAAGAGCATTTGCTAACTTTAATAATATAAAAAATAAGTTTTTCTATGGATGATGGTAATTCTCTAAATATAATGTTTTTGCATTGTAATATTCTGCATAATAGCTACTTTATAGCTAATATTAATTCTCTAAATATGACTCAACACACAATAGCTTAGCATTTCAATATTCTTGGTAATGGTTGGTTTATGTCGGAGAGAATAAAGGTTATTATTTGATGTAATCACTACATTATCTTTTTACATACTATTTTTGATTAAATGTTCCCTTCCAGCATCAGAACTGACCTTTTACAGAAAGGTCTGGTGTAGAGACACCAGAACAGAAATTGGTCTCATAAGGCAAAAGGGATATTAAATAACAGAGCTTGTCAGAGATGTACTATTGCATCCAGGTCTAGCATTTTGCTTCTTTTGTATGTTGCTAACTTCCTACAGTTATAATTAATATTCAAATGTGAACTCATTAAGGCCATTGATAGTAAACACAAGTCAGTGAGATGGATGAAAACTGAGACATATGTCAACAAGCATCTTGACACACGACTCATAAACTTAAAAGTAAAACTCAACAAGAGAGTTTCAAACTTCATCTGTGGCTATATACTGTGAATCTGCCTCCTACCCTCACTATAAAATGCTTTTGCTTTTAAAAAAAAAATCTCAAAATGGAGAATGAATTTGTGCTTTGTATTGTCTCTGTGCACTTTTCTCCTCCATCAATCTTTGCAAACCTTCATTTCCAGTGTGTTTCCTCCTGCTTTAGAATGTTTACAGGGCCCATTCCATTTTTCTTGCTCTTGGGAGGCAGAGGGGTAGACTGGCTCATTAGACTGGCTCATTTTAGAAGGAGTAAGAAGACTGTTGTACAAAATGAAGAAAATGATAATGTCACAACTCTTCTAAAGAAAAAAACCTGAAAAACCACACTTAGAACTCATATTGCAAAGATTTTTAGCTAGAAAGAAAGAACGACAAAGAATCTTTGTCCAGAGCAAAGGACTGTCTTGATACAAGATTAATGAAAGATTCTTTCTTTTAACTTTCCCAAGATGAAGCTGATTAAGATGGTATTGGGGAGAAGGGAGCTGTGGATTTTTTAGTAAATATAGACTGAGAATAGTTGATGCCATCATTTGGGTTTTCCTTACCACTGACTCATCATGTAAGTAGTGAATTTCGGCCATGCTTATCTTTCCATTTTTATCATGAGAATTAAGCCCTATACTGACCATCTAGGTAATAGTGATATTTTGGTTCTTCAAATGAGCTCGGTCATTTTTGAACTCTCAAATGACGAAAGTCAGAAGGTCAATCAAATCTTGGTTTGAATTGCAAATAAAGTATCCTTTCCCCCAAACCCATTCATGTCCACCTTATATTTTACAGTGCTTCCTATAGCCTCGTAACTAACAACTGATGTTCCTAAAGAAGAGACATGTCAGGATCAATTTACAGGTTACTAAGCATTTTTGAGCTACTGATAGGTTTAGCGCTCTGAAGGGTGATGTGCAACCTCACTACTTGAAGTGGGTCCATGGACCAAAGGTATCAATATCCCCTAGGAGCTTGTTAGAAATGCAGATTTTTCAGGCCCCTTCCCAGACCTACTGGATTAGAATCTGCATTTTAACAAGATCCCCAGGGTATTCCAGTGCACTTTAGAGTCTGAGAAGCTCCAATACAAAGGACTGAGGAAAATTAGTGCCCACACAGGCACCAATGTGATGGGACCTTTCTGGAGGAAATCTAAGGACTCAGAGAAAAACCCCAAAATATGCCCATTTGCAGGCAAACACCTCACATCCCTTAAATAGAGGTCATAGCATTTCATTCACTCCACAATCAGAGTAAGTTTTAAGAAAAGAGGCTCCCGGAAGAGGAAGAACACTGAAAGTTCACACATCAACCTGCTTGCTCTGACTCCACAGCCTGGGTTTTTTCCAACCACCTCAGCTTGGCTTCCAACTGAAGGCAAGAACGACCTATGCTGGGCAAATGGGAAAAAAACTGTGGTGCCTGAGCCAGAAGTGGCTGCATCATCTACCTACCCACCCACACCCCAACCCCTATTGAATCAAAAACCCCAAAGAGGCAAGCTGCTATGGAAGAAACATAATACCACTTCCTGGAGCCTGGGTTTCTATAGCCAGATCTTGAATGTATGCTCCAACATATACACATGTCCTCTGCAGGACTGGGTTCAAATCCCAGCTCCGTTATTTAGAATCCTTCATTTTCGGAAAGTTAAAAAAAAGAATATTTTAACAAGATAGTCATCTGCTCTGGACAAAGATTCTTTGTCACTCTTTCTTTTCAGCTAAAAATCTTTGCAATATGAGGTCTAAGTATGGTTTTTCAGATTTTTTTATCTTCAGAACCTCTTGTCTAAGGCTGTGTGGCCTTAGATAAATAACTTAATTGCTCACTTTCCACATCTACAGACCCAGCCATAATCACAGTTCCTACATCATGAAGTACATAATTGTGAGGTACTTGGCTGCAAATGGGCATATTTCAGGGTCTTTCCTACCTCATGGAGTTCATAATTGTGAGGGTCAAGTAGCTTAATACATGGAAATCATTTTTGGCAATGTCTGGAAGACAGTAAGAGCTCAATACGTAATTGCAACTATTACTGTCATCATTGCCATTGCTATTATCATTATTATTACTATTACTACCAGAGCTCTTCTAGGTTACCATTAAATCAGCACTCTCTGGGTAGGGTTGTTCAACCAGTTCCAGACACACACCATCCCCTGCTGTTTTTCATCCTATTTGTAATTCTCCATCTTAGCAGGAAATGGATTTTTGTAAAAACACTGTGACAAACCTATCTAAAATCTAGTTGTGGAGCATGCCCCTAATCTGCCAGGGCACTAACTCTATTCACGTGGAAATGGGACTCACCCAGTATGACTTAGTGGCTCCAAGCCATTTGCTAGCCAACCCCTCTTCCCTTTCTAAGTACCCATAAACCACTCAATTTAATAATTCATTTTAGAATTTTGAGTGAATTCCATTTCCAGTTTGAGGTTAGAGTTTTTGGGAAATTGGGACACTTTCCCTTTCCAATCTTTGAGCTCTTCTCTTCCCCACGGTCCCTCAGAATTACCAGCAGTGGCTCAGCAATTTCAACTGCATTTGTCTAAATTCCCTCAGATTATCATTTTTTTCTGTGTCAGAAGATGAAAATCCATTTATAGCAGCTTGTGGCTCTCTTATGATTACCTCACTTGTCTCTGGCTTCAATTCCTCTTAGCCAAGCGTGTTCTGACCTTTCTGCATTCTCTCTCCTGCCCACTGATGTGACACCATCAGACCCAAGCAGTCAGGCTAATCCCATCCATATTTGGTGGGAGCAGAGGATAAACTGAAAAACCTACCCCAAAAAGAGTTAGCCTTTTTGGTCAAAGCGCAATTTGTTTGGGGTTAAAGTAGTTGTGATAATAGTTTTACAGGTTTGTATTTGTTCTTTTATAGGAAAGAATGTTGAGTGGGACTTTGGGCCTAATGCTGAGGAGAGAGAAGGAGTGAGTAGCTCCACATTCTAAAGACAGGCACAAACAATTAGGACCAGGCACTTCACAGAATGGGCCCCCTTCCTGTCAGTCACCACACCTTGCAGAGGAGAGGAGGGGAGGCACGATTTCCTCCAATCTCTATAAGTTGAATAGTGGGGAAGGAGGTGCTGGAGTCATGGGGTAATCAATCCTCATATGGGAGCACACTGTGATAAGTGGGGCATTTCATCCCCTCCCCGTGGAAAAGGGATGAGGGTGCCTTCTCTTCCACATCCTTAGGCAAGGTCAAGTGGTTCCTACAAAAAGTGTGGACTGCAAAACTACAATGAGATATCACTTCACATGGTCTGGCTTTAATCAAAAAGACAGACAACAACAAGGGTTGGTGAGGATGTGGAACTGGAACCCTCATATGCTGCTGGTGGGAATGGAAAAATGGGGCAGCTGCTTTGGAAAAGAGTCTGGCAGTTTATCAAAAGGTTAAACAAAGAGTTAACGCATGACCCAGCTATTCCATTCCTAGGTATATACTCAAGATAATTGAAAACATATGTCCACACAAAAACTTGTTCACAAATGTTCACAGCAGCACTATTCATAATAGCCAAAAGTGGAAACAACTCAAATCATTCACCACCTGAGGAATGGATGAACAATATGTGGTCCATCCGTATAACGGATTATTTTTCAGCCACAGAAAGGAATGAAGTACTGAAACATGCTACAACATGGATGAACCTTGAAAGCATTATGTTAAGTGACAAAAGCCAGGCATGAATGACCACATAGTATATGATTCCATTTATATGAAATGTTTAGAATAGGCAAATCCATTAATATAGAAAGTGGATTAGTGGTTTCCCAAGGCTGGGTAGAGGGGAAGATGGGGGGATAATGGCTGAGTGGCACAGGGTTTCTTTTTAGGCTGATGAAAATGTTCTAAAATTGATGGTGGTGATGTTGCAAAAAATCCATGAATGTATTCAAAGGCATTGAGTTGTACACTTTAAATGGGTGAATTGTATGGTACACTAATTATATCTCAATAGCTGTTGCAAGAGAAGAAGAGAAAGAGGAGAAGGGGGGAAAGGAGGTGAAAAAAGCAGCAACATGGACTGGCCCCCCTTCTCCAGCTGGATGCTTGTTGAGGGGCAGAACCTGCAGGCTCACCCTAGTGCAAACATCAGAGCATGATGAGGGAGTGCTGGGCAGTGTGGAGGCTTATGTGAACATAGAAACTAGTGCCTATGTCCCGCCTGGAAATATAGAACAAGGTAGGACAAGGTGGATGCTGGAACAGCCCACCCCAAAATGACAGAGAAAAGGGGTGGCAGTGGACATACCTGTGTGCCAAAGTTTGGCAAGGCAAGAATAAGTACATTTCCTACAGGCCAAGGAGACATTGAGGAAGAAGGTATCTATGCTTGAGCAACTGTACTGGCACTCTGCTCAAAAGGGCTACCCACTAGACAAAGGGCTCCCCACAGCAGCAAGAGGCTTGGAGCATACCCCAATGGTAGTAGCTGAGGGAGAGGGAGGAAAAGAGGCTGAGCCAGATCTCCCCCATCAGGCACCTAGAGGTGCACATAGAGGCCCGCAAGTCCCTCTAAGATAGTACATCTCAATCTTTCTTATGCCTATGGATCACCTGGGGATCTTATTAACATGCAGGTCTGATTCAGTGGGTCTGAACGGGGGCTCTGCATTTCTAACAAGATCCCAAATGATTTGGGTTCTGCTGGTGCAAACCAATTTGGAACAACAGAGCTCTAAATCAGTGGTTCTAAAACTCTGGTCTCAGAATCCTTTCGTACTCTTAAAAATTATTAAGGATCCTAAAGACTTTTTGTTTATATGGGTTATAGCTACTGATATTTACTGTATTTGAAAGTAAAACTGGTAATTTTTATATTTGTTAATTGATTCATTTAAAAATAACAATAAAGCTCATTACATCTTAACATAAATAACGTATTTTTAGGAAAAATAACTGTATTTTCCAGAACAAACCAACTAGTGAGTGGCATTGGTTTACATTTTTGCAAATCTCTGATTTAACAGAAGACAACTGGATTATCATATCTGCTTCTATTAAAATCCATTGGTCTGTCTTTCACTTTGAATGAATCTTTTACATGGTTTGGTAACATCCTGCATTGGTAATTTGAAAGTATTGGTTCACTGAGTTATGCAGATGTCCCAAATGTTGGTAGACATTTCATTAGACAATGTCAAAAAGTTGTATTTGTTAATATAACCACTGATCTCACCAGTCATCTCACCAGAAACGTTTTTAATTACTGGGAAGCTTTCAAGCTCACAGTGGTAAATACAGGTCTTCTGAAATTTTAATTTTTGCTTGAAAGCTCAAATTTTATCATTGACAACAAATACTGTCAGTTGTTTTCCTTGAAGAGACAGGCCTCAGTTAAATCACTTGCAAGAAAATGATTGCAAATGCCCAAGTCTAAATAACCAATTTACCAGTCAGGCATTTCTTCCAGTGAAAATGATGTTCCATGAAAATAAGTGGCCGGTTCAGCTCACAACTCAATCATACACATAATCTTTCTCGAGACAGCCATTACACTTCAGTATGAGACATAAGTGCTGTATGCATTATGTCTTTGTGCATTTTCTTACACAGAATAGTAAAAAGGCATGTACTCAAAGATCAAAATTCAATACAATTAGTAATTTTTACTGTTTAATCAAGGACATTCTTAATTGCAATTGGAGTCTGTTTTTGTTTGGTTTGGTTTGTCACCAGGAGTACACAACAATGAAGAATACCACAATTACTGGTACAGTTTGGTGCTGCTGCCTTGATTCATGCCAAGGCACTGGTGGTCTCATCCATCACTGCTTTTACACCATCATTGTCAATGCCAACACAGTTAAAAAGACAAATGACATCTTAGTATCAACATGAAAATAGTTATGATCTAACAGACCAAAGAAAAGGTCTCCGAGAACCACAGCCCTAAGGAATTCACCGTGTGCCCCCCAAGAAAGCCAGCATTTGGAAGCCTGCCACCAGAGGGCACAGAGGCCTGGCAGTGTGCACCAAAGAAGACACACCAAGCAACAGAGAGAATGACAACAGTAGCCCATTAAGTAAAGAGACCTTTGTCCCTTGTCTTCTCTCACCTGGCCACAGCCAACATGCTTGGCGAGCTAGGCCTTGGAAGGGGGATTGGGGATATTTTAGAGCTAAACGAGGCCACTCCAACCTAGCTCAATTTGGGCTCAGGCAAGGAGAGGAAATGAGATTGAGATCAAAGTTGAGATTGAGATTTTAAAATGGGACTGGACTTCCAACAATCAAAAATGACCAGAAAGTTATAGAATTTGCCCAAGATGTTATTAAGAAAATGGGAAGGGCAATAAGACAGAGCACGGTTGGAAAGGGATTAAAGCTAAATAAAACACTTTCATGTTTCTATCCCCAATGAGTTGAGACTCTTCATTAAAAAATGGTTTCTGATCACCCTTCCATTTACAATATATAGATATCTGAGTTAATTGAAAAGCTCCCTATGTGACATGCCATATTCCTTTTCTTCCTTGTCAACATCATATCATTCATCTATGCAACAAAGTTTGATTGAATGCCTCCTGTGCCAGGCACTCTTCAAAGGGCTTGTGAAACACCAGTGAAAAAACAGAGATCCACTGGTAGAGCTTACATTTGTAATTGTTACTCTCTAAAGTTTTTTTTTTTTTTTTTTTCAATTAACCATGCAGCCTCAGCTACAAAGCATGCTGGGGTGTTGGAGAAACATAGCAGGGTTCGGTGGGGCTTCACTAAATATTATGAGTGGCCCATAAGGCTGGTCCCAAGGAACATGACCAGCAATCTATATGGCAATGTTCTGGGGCCTGTCCAGCTGGCTCTGACAGTCAAGGTTATCTGATAATCTAGCAGGCAAGATCAATAAGAATGGCAGCATCTTGATTTCAGTGGGGTCTAGGAGGTATCCAATCTCAGGCAATAGCTGGGGGTACAACGAACAGAGTCCAACTCCTTCCAGTAGGAAGGCCTGGTGAAGGCTTAGCAGGGGTAGGATCTTAATCAAATGAGTTGGTGTTCATTTGGGAACTTTAGCAGCAGAAACAAAAATCAACACATAGGCTAGAATAGACACTCCAGATTGGATTCAGGACAAAGTGTCATTTGGATATGTGACTGCTGCCTGCTGGGGTGTGTGGGTGTGCTCCAGGGCCAGTTTAAGACCATTAGAGGAAGCTCTGGACCCTGAAAATACATGTAATATAGAATAAAAACAACACTAAACCAGAAAATAAATATAAGGAAGTCCAAAGTATCTCTCCTTTTCCCCATGTCTTCTTCAAAGTTGTCTCTCAATATCCCACTCCTTTAACTACGTGTGTGTATGTTTGTGTGAGTATGTGTGCATGCACACATGCATGTATATACTCTATAGTGTCTGTGTGTACCATGATCTCATGCTTAGTCTGTTGTTTTAGGAGTCATCTATACTGATCTGTCCCCAGCCCAGAAAGAACGTCAAGGACATACAGAGTGAACCACTGGTATCCATGCGATTAATCCTGAATGGGTCTTCAATCTCATTACCCCCTCTCCTTACACTCTCAGCCTGTTCCTTTACCTCTTTGACTTTATTTTAGCTCAGCACTTCCAGTTTATGACCCAACCACCCTACTACTCCAACACTTTGCAGTCCTGTTTCATTCCTGCACTTGTCTTTCTCCACCGTGGTGCTCCCTTGGAACAGCTCTTTCAGGGATGATTCATTTCAATTCATCTCTAAGTCCCCTTTGTACACTCTGACTTTTTGGGGAGACTTAACTGAGCATGATACAGCTTTCCACCCCACCTCAGCTTGGACCCTGGAGGAAATAGTCATAAGACTTGAGGGAAATGCCAAGCCTCCAGAAAAAGAATGCTAATACCCTTACATTTAATTATCATAAAAGTCTCAGAGCAGAGCTTCCAAAAATGTTCTATGTCATGCCGTGTGCATTGAATCACTGTGGGCTGCTTGCAAAAAAAAAAAAAAAAAAAAAAAAATTGCAGATTATTACTCGACCCCAGACCTATTCTTTTAGTTTGGGTTCTCTGAGAAGAAGGCAAGGATTCTATTGCAGAAAGTTGATTTGGGAGGTGGTCCCAGAAAACATTGGTAGGGGAGTGGGGAAATGAGATGGGGAAAAGAAGGCAGCCAATTAAAGGTGCACTCTCAAGCCAGCTACTACTGTGGGCAACTGGAGCTTAATTCCACTGGGAACTTTGGAAACAATATAGTACATGCATCTCAAAATTATGAAGAGGAGGGGGAGCTGAGGCGATTGGACACCAAGTCCTTCAATAATTGGTCAAAGCTGCACTTAGGTCGCATTAATTCCCTGATACTTCTGGCCTGCAAAATCACAGCCCTCTGGAAAAAGATGCAGGTGCTGGGAGTTGGGGATCAGGCTAGGGTACACTGAAATAGTAAGGGCTGAAGAAATATGGGGGAGAGGTGGGAGACATCATCTGCTATACCAACCAAATCACCATGCCTGAACATGGGGCTGGAATCTGCATTTTGAACAAATTCTTCACACTACAGCTGGAGAACATAGGGTGTTAAGAATATGTAGTACAGGCCGGGCGCGGTGGCTCAAGCCTGTAATCCCAGCACTTTGGGAGGCCGAGACGGGCGGATCACGAGGTCAGGAGATCGAGACCATCCTGGCTAACACGGTGAAACCCCGTCTCTACTAAAAATACAAAAACTAGCCGGGCGAAGTGGCGGGCGCCTGTAGTCCCAGCTACTCGGGAGGCTGAGGCAAGAGAATGGCGTAAACCCGGGAGGCGGAGCTTGCAGTGAGCTGAGATCCGGCCACTGCACTCCAGCCTGGGCGACAGAGCGAGACTCTGCCTCAAAAAAAAAAAAAAAAAAAAAAAAAAAAAAAAAAAAAAAAAAAAAAAAAAAAGAATATGTAGTACAAGTGGGATTGGATTCCTAATTTCCTATGCCTTCTGTGAATAAGAAGGCACCTTCACCCTATCACCCCTCCCTGACCAAAAAAAAAATCCCTAATTTTAGTAAACCCTCTTTTGCTTATGATGAAAGCATAAAACTTGAGTCTACCACTCACCATTATGATCCCTGGGTTGAATTTTCATTTTGTACCTGGGGAGCTATTTTAGACAAACTCTGTGAACTTAAATAGGGAAAGTGATTCATTGGCATGTAAGGTCCGTTTCATGTTGATGTCGGGATGGAGAAATCAGATGGTGCTAAATGTTCTCTCAGGTCAATACTTGATGACTTCATAGCTTTCACCAGCGTTCTTAATGGTTCGACATTTAGCACTCAAGTCCAGGAGCTTTTTGCCAGCTCTTTGTGAAGGGGGAGGAAGAGGGAGATGCTATTGAAAGGGTTTTTCAAAAGGTTAGTTAATGCACTAGGGCATGGATTTCATTACATGATCGCATAACACTGAGTAGCAGAACATATAGTGGGTAATCTAAAAATAATTACTGCTCAGATGTCGAGTAACCAAGGGTTGGCCATGAGCTGGGCTTTGGAAATGTGAGGCGAGGGGCTGAGAGTGCAGGTTCCTAGGACCCCAAGCTTCAATAAGGCTGAAATTTGGGAGGAAATAAAATCAAATTCCTGCCATTGCCATTCTCACTCCTTCTCCCTTCCTAGTCTCTGTAACCAGCACCTACCCCATACCCACAGGAGCTGCAAAGGGCTAATAAAGGGTTGCCATCATCCTTTGCTACAGTCAGGAGCCATCTTGCGTATGTTCAGTATCAATGTAGACTCTCATGAAAGCTTGCTTATCTGTGCTGAGTGCCATGCCCTTTCTACAATACTGCCCTGCTTAAAAAGCACAATGATTGATAACAGACACCAAGGGAAGGAAGAGAAACTAGGCCAGGGTATGAAGCTGAAGCTTCTCCTAAGAGAACCAGTAAGAAATGCTTGGGAGAGGAAGGGAAGAAGAGTACGTGGAACTGAATCGGGCATCCTGAGCTTCTGCCCTCTGCCAAAGTTCTCACCATGCTATCTTGTCCTGGTCTCTTTTCTTGCGTGTCTCTCCTCTCTTCTGCTACACCCACTGAGAGTTCCTTGAAGGCAGGGGCCAGGTGCTGTTCATTCTTGAATCCTCTCTGCCTAATATACAGTGAATTCACACTGCATTTTGGTTGAGTAAATAAATAACTATTTTTTAAAACAGACCTGTAGTGCCAGAAAGTAGAGAAGTGCCCAACACACCCAACACACACACATGCACGCGCACACATTAATGGGGATATGTCAGAGTGAAACATGAGCCAACTAAAAGAGCTCACAATGGCCAAAGCTGGAACAGTTTGAACAAACAAAAAAAAAGTAATATTAGATTATAATCCAAAGCATAAAATATTCATGAGTCCATACTGATATAAGTAAATGATTGAACAAATTAATACATGGGGGAGAAGAAACAAATCTCCCGTGCAGAAGAATTTCAAATAAATTTTGTAGATACTCCACCCTAAACAAAGTAGAGCAAAAATTCCCCGTTCCTTAAACATGGGCGCCACATAATGACTTCCCTGCAAAGTGTACAGAATGGAAAGGAAGAATAAAAGAGTAACTTTACAGTGGAGAAAATGGACAAACAGTATTTCAACCGAATGATGAAGGCAAACATCAAGTCATAAATCATCTTGATGGTATGTACCCTTGATAGGATGTGATGAGAATGACACTTTACCTCTGTGGCCTTCCTTCTAAAAATTCACAAACCCCAGCCGGATCATGAGAAAAACACCAGACAAATTCCAACAGAACGGCCGCCTACCAAATACCTGACTGGTACTCCTCAAACCTCTCAAGGTCATCAGAACCAAGAAAAATCTGAAAAACGATCACAGCTAAGAGGAGCCTAAGGAGATGTGACAACTAAATGTAACGTGGCATCCTGGATGGGATCCAGAAACAGAAAAAGGACTTTAGAGAAAACTAAGAAAATCTGGATGAGCTATATGGGCTTTAGGTAATAATATGTATCACAATTGGTTTATTAATTGTGATAAATATACTAATACTAATTGTATACTAATATAAAATATTAGTATTAATAATAGGGAAACCTATGTGCTGGATGGGGGGCAGGAAGTATCTGGGAACTATCTGTACTATCAGCTCAATTTTTCTGTAAATATAAAACTGTTCTAAAAGACAAAGTCTATTTAAAAAGAGAGAGAGAAGGGAAGGAGGTAGGGAAGAAGTGGGAGAAAGAAGGAGATGTGTGCGGGTCATGTGCTGTAGGTTATGGCCAGATCTGCTTTGGAAAACCTATAAGTAAATATAAACGGAAAACTCCTAGGACCCAGATAAACACAGGCAAACACAGATAAGAGGCAATTGCCCCATCGTGCCGCAGCAAGAATTCCAAGGATCAGATGTGAGCTTTGGACCTGAGTGAGGAGGTGTGTTGAGTACCAGACCACTGCCTTATTTGGCTGTACGAATTGTTTCTGGATGGTGACATGCTAGAATTTAAAAGGCAATGGGGGGTGCGTGTGGTGGCTCACACCTGTAATCACAATTACTTGGGAGGCTGCGGTGGGAGCAATGCTTGAAGCCAGAAGTTCAAGACCAGCCTGGGCAACATAGGCGATCCTATCTCTACAAAATTTTTTAAAGTTAGCCAGGTATGGTGACACACGCCTGTAGTCTCAGCTACTCAGGAGGCTAAAATGGGAGGATCACTTGAGTCCAGAAGTTTGAGGTTATAGTGAGCTATAATTGTGCCAATTTACTCCAGTCTGAACAACAGGGTGAGACCCTATCTAAAAAAAGAAAAAAAAAAAAAAAAGGAAAAACGGGGGTGGGAAAAGGCAATGGGCCCATGGACTCTGGGCTCCTCTAGCCTAGGGGACATCTCACTGTTTTCAAGCTGCCAAGGTCACCAAGAAAAGCCAGACAAGTGATGAGGAGTAGCCTCTACATCCCCGTGTTCTTTTCTACACATTTGCATGCCTTGTTAACTGTTTTGGGAGGAAACAGAAGTAAAAGCAAACTAAACTTGAGCTCAAGTTGTCAATCTGGCTCATCTTTGCCCTCAAGCCAGAATCTAAACTAATCTCTCTGTAATCATGGACTAGTTTGGCCCTGGGGCTGCCTCACCCAGTGAATACCACTATCTTCTTCCACTCTGAAAATCTGGAACTGACATCTACCTAGGGCCTACTGGGTGCCAGCAGGTTTTATGTGTTAATGCTACTGTACAGCAGGGGTTATCTTTCCCCACCTGGAGATGAGAATTTGAAGTGCTATGAGAAGTTGAGATCACATTATTAAGAGCAGAGCTGTTTTTACACTTCCCCATTGTGAGGACAGCAGAGTAGACAAGTAGTGATCACAGGAGACCCCAGGCCCCTGGTGATCTCACATGTTCTCCAATCCACAGCTCTACTTCCTCCTGCTCACTTATCCTTACTCCTGGCGCACAATGAACTAATTTGTCAGAAGGTAAATCCCGGGTCTGTTCAAGTCTCATACAGTGATCAGCATAACTATGGCCTAGAGTCAGAGACCATTGGTTTGATTTCAGTTCCCTCACTGACTTGTTTAGTGTTCATGCTGACAGATACTCCAGAGTGGTAACAGCACAGAAAATGCTGACAAATCGGGCACACCTGTTTGTTTACTTATATTGATAATAACTAGTATTCACATTGTACTTTGCAGTTTGCAGTGTTCACACAAACCTTGTCTCACTGATTTTCAAAAGAACTCTCTGAGATAACCAGAGAGTTGTTATTATCTCCGTTTTACAGAGGAGGAAGCCACAGCTTGGAGAAATGAAGCAACTGGTAATAAATTAGTACAGCAAGAAAGGCAGTAAGGGGGCAGGGAACATAGCAGACAGCTCCTCTTGACACCTTTAGGAAGCAGATGAGTAAAACTCCAGCTTAATGGTGTCTTCCAGGGTGCCCTTACTGCTCCCCTGATAATTTCCATTGATTGGACTTATTTTTTTAAATCTCGAACTCTCACAAGTCTATAAATCGGGGCAATTGTTACAAATAAAGAAACATATTCAAAGTTACTTGCCCAATATCATACGGCTCATAAGATTTCAGCCAAGAAGAAGCCAGCTCTAATAAGAAAACAGAGCTCATGTTCTTCCCTCTGTCACAGTCTTTTCCTAAAGTTACAATCTCCCTGGGTGACATTGCTCACACCTAACGTGTTAACCATTAAATCTGTCTCCAACCCAGACTTCTTTCCTGAGTTCCAGATCTATTTGTACAACTGCCTAGTGGAAATCTCCTCTTAAGTGTCCCATACACGTCTCAAGGCCAACATATCCTAGCCTGAATTCATTATACATCCCTCAAGCCAGCCCCTCCTTGAGGTCTTCCGTTTGCTGACATCTACCTAGGGTCTACCTAGTTAGTGTCACCGTAATCTAGTCCACTGGGCAAATCGGAAACATGGAAGTCCTGTGACATTTCCTTTTTGCCCCCACAGTCAATCAGTGAGCCTTCTCAAGCCTTTCTCCCAAACATGTCTCCAATCATTCTTCTGCTTCCGCTCCCAGTGTCTCTCAATCCTTTATCACTGACAATAGAGTGCCCATTGATTTCCTTGCCTTGAGTCTCAGCCCCATCCCTCCCTCCCAGGCTCGAATTCCTCTCTGCCTGACCAAGTGACACTCTTAGATTTGGCCCCTGCCTAGCTACTGTTCCAGCCTCATTACCCTCACTTTACCCCTGGCACATTGTGTTCCAGCAAACCCAAAGTATGTGCAGTCCACCAACAGCCATGTACCTTCTGCCTAGAATGCACTGTCCCCATTTCAGGGCTCAGTTCAACAACTACTGTCACTTCCTTTATTCCATTCCCCAGGGAAAGTTCCTTGCTGTCTCCTTTGTAACACCATTGTAACTTGAACTTGCCCCTTATCACCTTGAACCACAATTCGTGGCTTACATGCCTGCTCCTCCTGCCTACCATACTGGGAGATCCTTGAGAACAAAGACCAGGTCCTACCTATCTTTATAGGTGCAGCACCTAGCCCAGTGGTCAACACTTAGTAGGCACTCCATAAATGTTCATGAAATGTTTGCTGGAATATTGATCACCACTGCATTTTAGAATATGAAGGCAACTTAAAGTGAATTGAGTCCACTCCAAAGCCTAATTTTACAGATAATGATACCAAGGCTCAGGGATGATGTGACTTGCTGAGCTACATAATGCCTTGGAGCAATGGTAATAAATAGATTAAAATCTCCAGAATGGATTCACTCCTTTATTAGTTCTTTTTCCATGATTCCTCACTGCCTCTCAAACTCAAAGCAGAAAAGCCATTGAGCCTCTCAGCATCTCTGTTTTCCCTCATAGACAACGGAAATTACTAATGCCTTCCCTTTCTACAGCATAGGGATTTTATTTAACTACGGTTGAATGCTGTCTGTAAAAATGCTTTGACTTCAGAGAGAGATACACCACAGCCGCGACTCGGCAGCCCACCACTTTGATTTCAACTTCTCAGTTTACTCTCTCACTTCCTCTATCGACTTTTCCTCTCATGCAGCCTGCAACCCAGCAGAAGCTGGAAGAGAAAGAGATTTGTGATTTCCTCTTACCCCAACTCTATTTAACGAAGAAGAAAGGTATTGTAAATAAAATGAAACTAAGGTTCATGTGCAACTGCATACAAAATATTGCTATTGATTCCAAGTTCAGAATGAGAATAAAAGGAGGTTTATGTTTGGAGTCTTGCACTGGGAATGATTACGACGCTACTCAGAGACTCCACATCCATCGTATGTACATGTATAAATAAAATAGGCTGCCAAACCTAGGAGATTTTTAAAATTCTGACATTCTTTTAAAAAGCAGGAGGATGACAGTTAACTTGGAAAAATAATATAATAAAAGACAAAGAAAGGCTGTGGAAATGCTCCAGATTAAAGGAGGCTAAAGAGACATGACAACCAAATGTAACACCTGACCCTACCAGATCCTATATTGGAGGGAGAAGATGCCATAAAGGACATTATTGGGTCAATTGACAAAATGGGAATGAGAACAAAAGATTAAATAAATGTGTTGTATCAATATTAATCGAATGGAAGTTGATAACTCTATTGTGATTAGGTAACAGATTACTCTTAGGAAATACTCACTGAAGTATTTAAGAACAAAGGCCCATAATGTATGTAACTTACTCTCAAATGCATCAGAAAAGCATTGTGCATGTGTGTGTGTGTGTGTGTGTGTGTGTGTGTAGAGAAGATATACAGGTAGATATAAAGTAAATGAGGTAAAATGTGTACAGTAAGTGAATCTAGGTAAAACATATATAGATGATATTTGTACCGTTTTTATTCTTGCAGCTTTTCTGTAAGTTTGAAATTATTTCCAAATGAAAGTTTTCTTTGTTTTTTTTAATCATGTCTGAGCCAAGTGTGGTGGCTTATGCCCGTAATCCCAATGCTTTGAGAGACTGAGGCAGGAGTATCACTTGAGTCCGGGAGTTCGAGACCATCCTGGGCAACACAGAGAGACCACATCGCTACTAAAAATTTTTTAATTAGCCAGGTGTAACAGTGAGCACTTGAATTCCCAGCTACTTGGGAGACTGAGGTGGGAGGACTGCTTGAGCCCAGGAGATTGAGGTTGCAGTGAGCTATGATCACATCACAGCACCCCAGACTAGGTGACAGACTGAGACCCTGTCTCAAAAAAAAAAAAAAGAAAAAAGAAAAAAAAGCATGTCTGCACAAGACTTTGCATTTGTGATATTTAACAAGTTCAATTGTTATATCTCTATTCATCCATCTATCTTCAGTAATCATGTCTCCAGCACTTTGCTAAAATGCTGTAGAGATTGAAGAGAGAAATAGGCATAATTTTTTCTTTAGTTCGTTTCTACTTTAGAAGAGAGGAGACAAACACATAAAAAGAAATCATGATAAGCAGCAAATTCTGAAGACCAAATGAGCGGCACAGGCAAGACGAAATGGAATTTCAGGGCTTTAGGGAGGAGGTGGAAGTTGAGTGAGGCCTTTGAGCAGGGGCTGAGTTTGGAAACGAGCAGAAGAGCAGAAAGAGCACTCCAAGTGGAGGGCACAGTGAGACCCAAGGTGGCAAGGTAGGAAAGCATACCCTGTTGTGAGCAGTATGATTTAAGAGGTTTCACTGGCAGGGGGGTGGGGAGGATCAGGGTAGGAATGTTAGTTGGGGCCAATTGCAGACACATGGAAATACCAGGTTAAGGAGTCTGGAGTTGATTGCAGAGGCCAGAGGTCAGCAACAGCTTAGAAGTGCTGACCCCCCTTTCTTCTGCTTCTAGACAACACAGTTCAAGCTGGGAGTGGGCTATGTCAATGATGGTGGAAGGACACCAAGAAGGATCCAATATTTGGAAACATCTCCTTCATAGATCCTACCAATCAGGAATCCATTTGAAAACACAGCTATCTTTCAGAAGCAAATCTGGTAGTTATTGTTTACAATCAAGTGCACTTTAATCAGTTAAACACACGACTGTTTGCAGCTATGTTGTCAGTCACACTGAGGGAATGGAAATGTTTAAAGGAGGATGAAGAGCAGTAATTTTGGAGAATTGGGTGAAGGAAGACTGACAGGGCAGGTGTATTAATGAGGGTAATTAGTGGTAGCTGCTGTAACAGAAAAAAAATCTCAGCAATTTAACATAGTAAAGGTCTATTTCTCATTCATTAATGTCAAAATCTGGTACAGGTGGGGCAGCTCTCCTTAGTAGGTCTCTTCCAATTAGTGACTCATAAATCAGCTTCTATCTTGTGAGGCTGCCATCTTAAACACACGGCCTCTGAAATCACCATAGGAAGGAAAGATTGAGAGGGATTATCACACCAGGAGTTTTGTGGCTAGGCCTGAAGGTGACATCGATCACTCTGCCCATGACTTCAGTCACATAGGCTCAACCAGACTGCAAGAACCACTGGAATATGTAGTTGTTCCATGTGCCCAGGAAGAAGAAACAAGATGGTATCATAGTTTTGGGTTCCCCCAAGAGCCAGCTGTGAGACAAGGATATGGGTACTAATAGCTTAGGTGAGAGGTGACCTCGGGAAATGCAAACAGGAGAATAGGGAAGTAAGACAAAAAAAAAAAAAAAAGAAGGAAGCCAATACAGTGTGTTCATGAGCCTACTCTGGGCGCCACAGGCTCAATCCTACTGGAGACTTCTGGTATAAAACAAGCCCCAAGTTGTTCCACCTGAGACATGAAGAAGCTGATTGATTTCTCCACCAACTCATGTCCTTCATTGGTTGTGGGCTAATCCCTGGGAAATTAACTCTGGCATTTCTGGCAGCAGGTCAAGCATGCTCCAGTGGCCAGAGAAAGTCCTCGGGCAGAGACGTCACATGTGCTTCCTTGTGAAGCAAGCAGTGTATACTGAATAGTGAGTGCTAAATGCATGTGAAAGGGACACTAAGAGCATCTGCTACAATGAGCACCCACTGGTAGCAGATAACCCTGATCAAAGTGTTCCTTGCGGGGCAGAGAACAGTCTGAGGTCATGGCTCTAGGGTGAGTCCTGGAAATGCATTTTCAACAAGCTTGCCAACATGGGCTCAAGCAGTCCATTTATAAATGAGCACTTGGAAATATTTCGCATTCTCTACTCAAACTTTTGTCATTTCACTTCTCTCAAAACCACTTTAGTAGACCTGTTCTCTGTAAGGTCACTACTGCCCTCCACTTCAAATTCCATTGTCTCCTCAAGTCCTCAACTTAGTCATTTGACGAGTGTTATTATTTCCTTCTTCTTGAAACACTCTTCTTCCTTCTGGGATCCTCTGCTCTCCTAGTACTTCTCCTACCTTCCTGGGTGCTCTCTCTGCTCTTAATAACCAAGCAACTCACTTTTCCTTGGAGGCCCGCCATTGCTCCTGGTCACCACACCTAGATTTTGAGAAGAAACCAGAAATGGTAAGCGGATTTATTGATAATAGCTGCCGGAAGCCATGCATTGAGAAGTATTCTGTGTGGTCATTTAGCTATGTCTGCCATGGGTTTTGGCATAAGGTGGGCAGAGTTCAGACATTAGTCAGCTCTGCTATAGATCTTTCTCAAGTTTCTATCTTCCGTGATCTCCCTTGACAATCTCATCCACTCCTGAGGCACTAGCTACCATTTCTATGTAGACACCACCTAAATATATATTTCTATTCATGACCTCTCTCAGGAGTTCCAAACCCATATTTCTAACTTCTCAGGGAACATAATAACCTCGATTTTTATTTTCTAATTACATTCTCTCTCATCTGCATTCTCCATGTCATGTGATGGATTTACCATCTTTCAAAACACCCCAGCTTAAAACCTTGGTAATACCTTCACTCCCTTAATATTTTCTCATCACCTTTCCCTATAGTTTAACATAATGCTCAAAGAATTGTATTGGAATTACTTGTTTACTCTCTGTCTGCCCGAAAACACTGGATTCTCTAAATAAAAGAACCAGATCTAATCCATCTTGCATCTTCAGCTGCCAGAACTGTTTCAGGCACAATGTAGACACTGAGCAAGTGCCTAAGGATATATTTACATGTATATGATGTATATATGTGTGTATATTACATATATATAATTACATGTGTAAATTATGTGGGTGTGTGTTTTGTTTCTTCTCTTTAGCTCTTCCACCCCTTCCACCCTATATAGCTAATCAGTCACCAAGCTCCCTCTGTTCAATTGCTTCAGAAAGACATCCACATATGCCAGCTGCTTTTCCATCCTCATTGCTTGTCATAGGTTGTGTGCCCTGGAAAACAGACTCTGAGATAGAGATTTAAATACAGGAATTTTGTTAGGAATGCTCTCAGGAACAGCACCTGTGGGGCAGTAAGGGCAGCAGGAGTAGGCAGAGGGAAGAGTTGGGCTACAACACAGTCATAATAAAAGTATCAGTTGACCCTAAGGGGAGCTCGGGAGCTAGGATGGACCTTTGGGTGATTTTCCAAATTGGGAACAGTGCCTGGGCCTTTGTAACACCTCCTCCCACCATTGACCAATTATTAGATGTGGGCTGCTCCAGAGAAAGTCTGTGATTTGGGGCTAGTAAGGTCTCTTCAGCTGAGAGCAAGTCCCAGAAAGAGATTCCACTGAGAGCCATCAGTCACCAACATTTCCTGCCACTGGGGTAATGAATGTCTCATTTGTGAAGTGGGGATCTTGGAAGCGCACCACGGCATCCACTACACTGCTGGCATCCTAGTCCAGGCCCATGTGACCTCCCCTACTGCAGGCATTGCTAAGCAGTCTCACTGCCTCCAACCTCTTTTCTCCATCCTTGGCCCTGACACCCAGACTAATTTTTCACAAATCAATCTGATATACTCCTGATATCAGAGTCAACACAGCTTATTAAGCAGTATGTGAAAATTCAACTTGCATGTGGGAAGGGGGAGAGAAACGTGTGTGTGTTTATAAATACACACATAGGAAAGTATTTCTGGAAAAACCCATGGGACATAAAGTAGATTCATGATTGCCAGGGAGGGAGAATGAGGAGTGACTGCTAATGGGTATGAGGTTTCTTTTTGAGGTGATGTAAATATTCTGGAATTAATGGTGATGGTTCCATAACCTTGTGAATATACTAAAACCCACTGAATTGTATACTCTGAAATGGTTAATTTGATGGCATTTGAGTTATATTTCAATTTTTTTTTTAAAAAAGTATCTCAGAGTTGACATATGAAAGTGATAGTGGTGATTATATCAGGTTTTTATCCTTTATGTACCCTTGCTTTTCAGACTTTTATAGCATTTTTTTTAATATCAATTTAGGAAGGATAAAAATTCACCCTTCAAAATCACTTTTCTGCTTTAAAACCTCATCTCTCTGCATGGAGTGAAGGCCACACTCCTTGCAAATTTGTCCAGGCCTTTTCTGAGCAGGCCCCAACCTGCCTTGGCAGACACTCATCTTTCACTCCCCTGTGACTGTCTTCCCTTGACTTCAGCTAATTCAGAGTTCTTCATTTCCCGACATGCCCTGGGCTTCCTTGTCTCCGAGGCTTTCTTTCCTGCCACTCACAGCCACCCCTTTCTTTGTCTTCACTCTGATCCAGCCCTACCTGCAGAAATATTTCCTGGTTCAGAACAACTCTCACTTCCCCAAAGCTGCAGTTGAAACATCTCCCTCTCTCTAGCTCTGCTAACAGTTTGTTTAGCATTTGCTTTGACAGCATTTATTACATGCTGCCTTTTTCTATAATCAGTCGTGTATTTCTTGTTAGGCTGATTCACGTTTGATTCCTCTACAGTATACGGTACATGGAGTAGATATTCAATAAAACTTAATTTTTGGTTTAAATTCTTCGAAAAAAAAAAGCAAATCTATATTTACACATTTGCTCAGTCAACGAGTTCTTAGTGGTGGCATGCTCTGTGTCAGGCAATAGTCCCCAAATCTGAAAATTTTCTCATTCCCATGGAACCTATTTTTTATTTTTTATTTTTATTCATGTATGACATACACACACTATGTACAAATCTTAAGTGTATACCTCAATGACTTCTTAAATATTCTAGCACCCCATGCTTCCTCCCAGTCAATATCCTACTGTCTAGAGGTAACCACTATTCCAAATCCTACCACTATAGTTTTGCCTGTTCTTGAATGCCATATAAGTGGAATCATATAATATCTTCTCTTTTGTGCCAGGTTTCTTTTGTTCATCATCATTTCTGTGATATTCATCCATGTGGTTGTGTATAGCAGCAGCTCATTCTTTTCATTGCTGTATAGTATTCCATTGAGGATATTCCATTGACTATTTCACAATTTATTTATCTATTCTCCTATTGAAGAACATTTGGTTTGGTACCAGTTATGAATAAAGCCGTGGTAAACATTCTTGAATATGGCTTTTGATGGACATAAATATACAATCCTCCTAAATATATACTTAGGAATGAAATTGCTGGATCATAGGTGGCTTTAGTAGATACTGCCCAACAGCCTTCCCAGAGGTTTTGTGCCAGTTTACACTCTTACCAACAACACATGAAACCAAGCAAGCAAATAAATAAGTAAAACATCTGATAATGAAAAAAGCAATGTGGAAAATTAAGATCAGATGATGAAGCTACTTTAGATTTGGTGATCAGGCAAGGCTTCTTTAACAAGGTGAAATTTAAGCCTGAATGACAAGAAGATGGCAGCCGTGCACATGTCAGAAGAAGAGCATTTCAAGCAGAGGATAAAACCACAAAGGCCCTAGTGCAGGAAGTAACTGGGCTTGTTTAAGGAACAGAAAGGAATCTAGGGGCCTTGGAGTAAGTGGGGAAGTGAAGACAGCAGATAAAGGGTTTGTTATTAAGCCAGCTGCCACAGGAGGTGACTGGTGACTGGAGCTTAATTCAGTGGGAGAAATTATGAGGAAGGGATAAAATACGTGCTTCAGAATTACCCAAGAAAAGGGAGCTTATATGCTGTTGGTGGGAATGTAAATTAGCACAACCTCTGTGGAAAACAGTAGGGAGATTTTCTTTCTTTCTTTCTTTCTTTCTTTCTTTCTTTCTTTCTTTCTTTCTTTCTTTCTTTCTTTCTTTCTTTCTTTTTCTTTCTTTCTTTCTTTCTTTCTTTCTTTCTTTCTTTCTTTCTTTCTTTCTTTCTTTCTTTCTTTCTTTCTTTCTTTTTTGGCAGAGTTTCACTCTTGTTGCCCAGGCTGGAGTGTAATGGCGCAGTCTCAACTCACTGCAACCTCCACCTCCCAGGTTCAAGCGATTCTCCTGCCTCAGCCTCCCGAGTAGCTCGGATTACAGGCACCCGCCACCACGCCCGGCTAATTTTTTGTATTTTTAGTAGAGACGGGGTTTCACCATGTTGACCAGGCTGGTATCAAACTCCTGACCTCAGGTGATCCACAGGCCTCGGCCTCCTTAAAGTACTGGGATTGCAGGCATAAGCTACTGCACCCGGCCAGAAATTTCTTAAAGATCTAAAAGTAGATCTTCCATTCGATCCAGCAATTCCACTACTGGGTATCTACTCAAAGTAAAACAAGTCATTAAATCAGAAAGACACCTGCACATGTATGTTTATTGCAGCACAATTCACAATTGCAAAGATACAGAACCAGCCTAAGTGCCCATCAACCAATGGGTGGATTTTTAAAATGTGGTATATATACACCATGGAACACTACTCAGCCACAGAAAAGGAATGAAATAATGTATTTTGCAGCAACTTGGATGGAGCTGGAGGCCATTATTAGAAGTGGAGTAACTCAGGAATGGAAAACCAAATACTGCATGTTCTCACTTATAAGTGGAAGCGAAGCTATGGGTATACAAAGGCATGCAGAGTGGTATAATGGACATTGGAAACTCAGAAGAGGGGAGGGTGGGAGGAGCGTGAGGGATTAAAAAAACCACATATTGGGTACAATGTACACTACTTGGGTGATGGATACACTAAAATCTCAGACTTTACCTCTAAAGAAAGGAAAAGAAAAGAATAAACAAATAAATAAATATTTTAATAGAAATTATCTTTTTTTTTTTAAAAAAAAAAAAAAAAAGAAGAATTATCCTACCCAAGAGCCGAGAGACCAGGGGTCATTGGTTGAGGATTGCTGCTGGCAGGTTGGGGTTGGAGATGTTAATTTCCCAGCACATCTGTATCTAATATAGACATTTTCTTCCATGACTGAGATTCAGTATCTTTCTCTTTATCTGGGTCTTTAACTTCATCTTGTTTTCACTGGTCTTTCCTTGACCCTTGGCCCCACACCCAGCTCCTTGAATTCACTATTCTCTACCACCATAAATGTCATCAGCCATTTGACCCATGTTCATTCCCATGGTCAGCCTCTCTTAATCAGGTCCACCATTTACTTTTGCTTTTCCTGGACTCCCATTCACTAGGTATTCTACCTAGCACAGAGTCTTGCTAATAATAGACTCAGTACATGCATGCAGCATAACTATTGGTAGGGGATCCATAACCATGATGATTTGCAAAGACTTCAAATTACTGTTAAATCGCAGTTTGATTCTTGCTACTTCCTGCAATCCTTCCAGTCCTTAAGTACTTCCTGGATGTTTTCCTGACAACTAAAGCCTCAGTTTCTGTATCAGTTATCAGTGACAACATAATTCTGTGTAATAAAACACCTCAAGACTCAGTGTCTTTAAACAACAATCATTTATTGTGTTCACAAGTCTGTGGGTTGGCAATTTGGGCTGGGCTCAGATGGACAGTGCTTCTGATTTCAATTGGACTTACTCAGATCTTACAGTCATCTGCAGCTCAGCTAATCTAGGATAACCTCAACTGCAATGACTAGAATGACTCAGCTCTGCTCCTCATGTCCCACCTTCCAGCAGGATAACCTGGGTATGTTCTCATGGCAAACACAGAACAAGTAAGTGAAAACACTCAAGGCCTTTTGAGGCCTAGACCTGGAACTGGTCCACCATCACTTCCACCACATTCTATTGCCCAAAACAAGTTACAGGGCCAGCCCAGATTCAAGGGAAAGGAAAATAGACTCTGCCTCTTCGGTGGATGAAATTCCAAGGTCACCTGGTAAAGGAAGAGGTGAAGGAAGAGGTGAAGAAGTAAGGTCATTAATGTAATCTCTCATACTGTAACACTTGCTTTTTGACTTAGATGGTTGAGTGTATTTTGTATGTCAATCACACCTCAATAAAACATTTTTTAAAACAAGAAGGTTGAATGTTTCTTTCCCTTTTCGGCTCAAAGTTTCTAAACTTTAAAACATCCAAATAGATACAATATAAGCAGCCCTGACTTTTTAGTTTGAATTATTAGATACTGTTTCAGTTCTCCATTTCTATAGATGCAGACATCAAAGAAAGAAGTATGGAAAGTATGATTTCACTCATAAATATCCCAGGAGACCTTAAAGACAGGATTTTAAGTAACCAACTAAAGACCCATCTTGAACAGAAGTTAGATAACATCACTCACAATCTTAGAGTTTATTTATTTTATTTTATATTGAAGATAAGGATGTTCTCCCTACATCTGATGTCTTCACTGGAAGAGAGGCTGTGCGAGAAGGTGCTTAAATTGTACGTCATTCACAAAAAGGAACAAAGGAGTTGCCACTATTACTGCAGTTGCCATGGCCATATCATATTAAATCGGGATACAGGAGGTTATTGAAACGGCTCTTCAAATAGGGTATCTTCTCATAAGACATCTCTGCCAGTGACATCAGTTGGAACATTGGGTACAGAGTGTCCAGTGGAGAGAATGTACAAAATATTCAAGCCAACGAAGATCCTGTGAATCAAATGGCCTTGCCGTGCTCCACTCAACACTATTTCTGTCTTGCATGAGGTGTGTGTCTTGAACTTGATTTACTATCTTTAATGTCATTCATCCACAGTCCATAGTAGATACTATGTGGATGCAGCAAGGCGCTCCAATTAGGACCTGGAAATCCACTACAGTCCAATTGAAGCATAGCAATTTGAAACATATAAAACGGCGGAGAGGAAGAGGGATGTGAAGGCAACGAGTTCCTAATGTCCTGCTTAGAAAGAAAGGGCAATGCAGAATGGTGATTAAGAAGCCAAATATCCGTGACAGTCTCAGGTTTGAGTTCAGGCTCTGCCACTGATCGCTACGTGACTTCAGGTAGGTTTCTTACTATCTTTAAGCCTCAGTTTCTTTATCTGAAAATGAGACTAGTGTTGAAACAACCTCAAAGGTTTCATGGAGGGGAAAAATCAGTATGTAAAGCGTTTTGCAAGGTGCCTGGCACAAAGTGAGCACTTAATTAATGAGAACTATAATTTTTGTTTTGGAGACAGGGTCTCACTCTATTGCCCAGGCTGGAGTGCAGTGACTCAATCCTGGCTCCCTGTAACCTCCACCTCCTGGGTTCAAGTGATCCTCCCACCTCAGCATCTCGAGTAGCTGGGACTACAGGCGTGAGCCACCACACCCAGCTAATTTTTGTATTTTTTGTAGAGACAGGATCTCACTATGTTGCCCAGGCTGTTCTCGAACTCCTGAGCTCAAGCGATCTACCCGCCTCAGCCTCCCAAAGCGCTGGGATTACAGCATAAGCCATCACAACTGGCCTGAGAACTATACATTTTTAAACTGGAAGGGACCTAGGAGGTCATTGTATAAAAGCTCATCATTCAGAAGATGAAAAACAACCACAGAGAAGGCTAAAGAGTCCCACCTGAGTTACACAGCTTAGTGGCACAATTAGGGCTGAAACCCTAAGACTTTCTGATTCCTCTGCCTTTCTGTGTTATCCCTCCGCCAACAAGCCCCTCTTGCCTACCCTCTTCCACATAGTGGAACTTCAATAAATAGGTAGGAGTTTTCCCCTTTCCCCTGGAAAGCCACATCTCAGGCACAGGAAACTCTGAAAGGTATGGAATTTTCTAATGAGGCATTTGCCGCCTGCTCACTTTAATCCACTGCAAGTGTCTCTGGGAAATAAAATATTGGCAGGTCTGTCCAACAGCTGCTCAGCCTAGAGACCACAGCTTATTTTGGTCCATTTATGTTAACTCATCTGTCTTAAGCTCTTTGTTAGTGACTCACCGCATACTGCTACCAAAAATATACACCAAAAATCCAAGAATCATTCATATGAAGGGCAAACGTCTTGCTTAAAATACCACATTTCTGCCGTCGTGTTTTTATGAAGTTTTTCCTTCCTCCCGCCTCCACATCACATTTTCTTCTCTCCTTTCTTCCTTCTCCATCTTTGATCGCCTTCAGTGGCATGGAAGCTGCATGGGGTGATCAAGAGAATTCTAGAATGGACATCAGAAGGCCTGGTTCTGGTCCTGAGCTGGCATTCTTTAACTGTAAAACCTAGCAAGTCACAACTGGTATGTGACTCGGTTTTTTCTTATCCGTAATACAGGAGGGTTGTATTAGCTCTACAGTTCCCACCAATACAACTGCCAAGAACTTCTTCATTGCTTTCCCTTGAAGGATTCCAAGCTTTGAAAGATTTTCATCTGCCACATAATCTACCTTTTAAAATAAAAATTAATATTCCCCATTTTCTATAAATTTTGGATAAACAACCTAATTAGTATACATTAGAATCAATAAATAATAAGCAAGAAATGAAAATGTTTAAAGTATTAAATTGACTTTTTTATTAAGATGGCTGCTATTTCAAATACTATGCCCAGATGTGTCACAGAAAAATACATCATCTTTGTTAGAATTGTTGAAATATTCAAAATGGTTCATATACTATGTCATATATCTAAAAATAGGTGGGCACAGTGGCTCACAACTGTAATCCCAGCACTTTGGGAGGCTGAGGCAGGAGAACCACTTGAGGGTAGGAGTTCAAGACCAGCCTGAGCAACATAGGAGACCCCGATCGCTACAAAAAAAATTTTTAAGTGGTAAAAAAATTAGCCAGGTACATTGGTGCAAATCTGTAGTCCTAGCTACTTGAGAGGCTGAGGCAGCAGGATCACTTGAGCCCAGTAGGTTGAGGCTGCAGTGAGCTCTAATTGTGCCACTGCACTCCAGCCTGGGCAACAGAGCAAGATTCCCATCTCAAATAAAAATAAAAATAAAAATAGACATGGTAAGGATACACAGAAACTTCAGGATGATGGTAACTTCCAGGGAGGAGGAAAAGGATGAAGATGGGGGAGACGGCCTTCGAGTATATCTGTAATATTTCACTTATTAAGACCTGACACAAATACAGGAAATCATTAACCAGTTAAATCTGAGTGATAGATACATGGCTACCAGTTATTAATATTATCCTTTCTTTTTATGATGGAAATATTTCAAAATTAAATATTTTAAATTTAAAGAAGCTTATCAACTGAAACTCTTATACATTGCTGGTAGGAGTGTAAAATGCTATTACAACTTTGGAAAACTAGCAGTTACTTAAAAAATTAAACCTATCGCTACCATACGACACAGCAATTCCCTTCATAGATACATGCTGAAAATAAATGAATACACATATTCATAAAAAAAAGTACAAGAACGTTTATGTCAGCCTTATTTATAAGCCAAAAATAGAAAAGAGCCCAAATGCCTATCAATAGGTGAAAAAATAAACAAATTGTGATATATTCATTCACTGAAATACTACTTAGCTCTAAAAAGGAGAGAACACCTTTTATCCAATAATATGGATAAATCTTGAAAAACATGCTGAGCAAAAAGTCAGATACAAAAGAAAGAATACATACTGTGTGATTCTATTTACAAGAAGTTCTAAACCAGGTCAAACAAATCCATAATAGAAATCAGAGCAGTGTTTGCCTGTTGTGTGGGGAGATTGCCTAGAAAGAGGCACAGGGAAATTTCTGGAGCAAGGGACATGTCTTGAGGAAATAAGTATCTTTTTAAATTTTTTCTGTATTTTTAGTTTCTGTGGGTACATAGTAGGTGTATATATTTATGAGGTACATGAGATATTTTGGTACAGGCATGCAATGCATAATAATCACTTCATGAAAATTGAGTATCCATCCTCTCAAGCATTTATCCTTTGTGTTACAAACAGTTCAGTTATACTCTTTTAGTTCTTTTTAAATGTACAATTAAATTATTATTGGCTAGAATCCCCCTGTTGTCTTGATTGGGGTAGTAGTTACACGAGTGTTTGCATTTGCAAAAAAATAAAAACACCTCTTCAAATTGTATATTTGAGATCTGTGCATTTCACCCTAGATAAATTTTACCTCGATTTTTAAAAATACCTTAAGCTCATAAACTCACATACTGTTTTCAAGGACTCCCAGGAGAGCCGGGGACCTCAAGACAGGAATCAGTCCTGGAATGAGGATCCCTGCCGTGATTTTCATGTCTGAACAGTGTAAGATTTTACTTTCTATATTGCTCTTTACTCTCATTACAAATGAAGTCTTTCTTTGAGGAGGTCTTTCAAAGCAATGTGCTGTAGTGGAAAGAATATGGGCTTTAGAAATAGCCAGAGCCCTGGGTTTAAGCCTGTGCTCCCTGGCTCATTGGCTATGTGACTCTGGGCATGGAAGTGACCTCCTTAAGTTTATTTTCTTAACCTTATGCAGGAGCGCACAAAGTCTACTTCCCGGGGTTATTTGGAAGATTAAATTAGATCACACAAGCAAAAGTGTATTTCACACAGCCAGGCTCAGCACAGATGCTCCATACATTCTGGTTTCCTTTTCTTCCTTCCTTTACTTTTTATAGACCCTCTACAGAACGAAAGCTTCATATCTCCTCCATCATCACAGTTCAAATCCTGAGGATATAGGAATAGTTTCCTTGCTCCTCCTCAAAGGTAGCAAGCAAAAATGCCACGCTCAAAGGTAGCAAGCAGCAAAAGGGGCTATTTCCCTGAGCCCCATGATTTAATGGGTTCTGCTCTGACACCCCCCATAGCCACATTCTTCCCCATAGGGCAGGAGTCAGTAGGGTCAAAAGGCTATGCCTATCCAGAGCCTGTGCCCCACCTAGACCACAATCCAGGTACCAGGACCCCAGAATATACTGCCCAGGGGACCAAGAGCTGGCTTCCACAGCCACTATGGTCCCCTTCACTGGTCCATCTTCCCAACAGCAGACCGTGTCACAAATGAGCACATCTCTAGTTCCAAGGAACCATCAAAGGGCAGTTGTTTGGGGCTGTGTAAACAGAGCTTGGACACGTAGGCAGGGTGTCCATCCACATTGTGCAAGACCCCTCGTGGTGTTTGGAGGATTCTGGGGTGGGAAGAGAAAGGGAGCTTGATCTCTGGCTGGGTCCAGGAGCCAGGGGCTGACTCACCCTGTACCATCAGGTTCTGGTGCAGAACTCTGAGGAGGCCAAGAACTCTAAATCTGTACCTGGCCTTCCAGGCCAATATTGATATGTCAAGAAGATGATAGAAAGCATTTTATAATATTTTATAACCTTTCACAATTAGACATAGAGTACGTGGGTTTCCGTGTGTACTCTTGCTCTGAGCTTGCCAATGTTAGGGATAGACCTGTCCAGCATATTCCCCTTTCAGGGCCTTTGCACTTGCTGTTCTGCCCTCTCTTCAGATCTCTATTTAGCCTCCTCCCTCATTTCTTTCATGTTCCCCTTCCTCTCTCCCCCTTTCACTTGTCTGACCATCATATTTGCTCCCCAGCCCTCATACCTCTATGCCCTTGCTATAATTTCTTTTTCTTATTGCAACTTGATATTTTGTTAAGTGCCTGACTCCTTCATTAGAGTATAAATGTCAAACCAACTGAAAATTTTCTGCCTTGTTCACTACTGTATTTCCTTCACTCAACATAGTATTTGGCACATAGGAGGGGCTAAGCAAGGTAATTATTTCATTAATGTATGAATAACTTAATGAATGGATTTCTATTCCCATGCCTTATTCTCTGTTCTTGTCCCAATGTTTCACAACATAAAAGTCAAAAAAAAAAAAAAAAAACTTTTTAAATAGGCCAACTCACTTGCATTTCAGATTTTATTTCAAATTTAATAAACCTGCTGAACACAACCCCCAGTCTTCCAGCTCTCTTGCTCTATTTTTACCACTACCATCTGTTCTTATTACAGAGAACTCCGGCCCCTTGACATCCCCTACTTTGTCTTCATCTATCAACCTTCATCTGCCTCCATCTCCTGTCCTTTCTGCCTAGAACTCACAGCCCATCACTTCAACCATTCTTCTGCTGATACTCTCAAGTACTTTGTCCTTTCGCCTGGCAAAACCCTAACTCTGGATCAAATCAAGGAGCATTTCCATTTCTACACTTGAGCTACATCACAGGATAATAAATTAACAGGGGTAGCAAAATGATCTAAAAATATAATCATTTCTTTCCTGGCCAAAACTCTTGCCTACCAACTATTGCACATTCTTTACATGGCTAAAATTAAATATGCAAGTCTTCCGTGGCATTTAATTAGCAATCTGGCAGAAAGAAAATGCTGCTCTACTTTCATTCACAAATTTTAGTTTAATTACATTTCATACCCTTTTCCAAGCCAAGATGGTTGGGTTCAAATTTCTGGTTAAGAAAATCTAAGGTAAATGTTACATCACTTTTGAAAAGCCTGAAACTCACACAATCAACACATGTTTCTCTCTCTCTCTCTCTCTCTCTCTCTCTCTCTCTCTCTCTCTCTCTCTCTCTCTCTCTCTTCTTCCAGCTAGAATATCCCTATAGAAAATGTCAGATCTCGGCCGGGTGCGGTAGCTCACGCCTGTAATCCCAGCACTTTGGGAAGCCAAGGTGGGTGGATCACGAGGTCAGGAGATGGAGACCATCCTGGCTAACACGGTGAAACCCTATCTCTACTGAAAATACAAAAAATTAGCCAGGCATGGTGGCGGGCACCTGTAATCCCAGCTACTCGGGAGGCTGAAGCAGGAGAATCGCTTGAACCCAGGAGGTGAATGTTGCAGTGATCGTGCCACTGCACTCCAGCCTAGGCAACAGAGCGAGACTCCGTCTCAAAAAACAAAAACCAAAAAAAAAAAAAAGAAAAAGAAAATTCTAGATCTCTTTTCAAAAGAGAGTTGAGAATAACTAGCAAAATATAAATTTCAGTTACATAGGAGGAATAAGTTCAAGAGATCTATTGTATAACATGGTGACTATGGTTAATAACAACATATTATAGTCTTGAAAAATGTTACGAGTTTACACTTTAAGTACTCTCACCACAAAAACAATAATTATGTGAGATAATGCGTATGTTGATTAGCTCAATTTAACCATTCCACAAATACATAGATTTCAAAATGTCATGTCGTACTTGACAAATATATACAATTTTATTTGTTGATTTAAAAAGTAAAATAAACATTTAAAAAGAATACAATATCATATATTAAATTCAATATACAGGTTGAATATGTTTAAGAATACAATATTGTATGATTGCTGTGTTTAAAAACATAATGTGTATGGGCAAAAAGTAAAAGCCAACAAACAGAAATGATAGTAGTGATATTAGGAATGTGAAGTTTTTTCTCTGAACACTCTTAGATGTTATAACATTGTTTTTACAATTGAGAGTGAGGACAGGGTAGGGAGAAGGGAGAAAAAGCCAAATTTGCTGCAGAGAGGGTATGATAACCTTTTGAATTTCAAATTACCATTGGTTCCATTGACACCTAAAAGCAGCATTTCTCTGTCCTTATTTAGGACCTAAATGTCCTAAATAAGTCAAAGTGGTCACGGTAGAGCCATTATAACCCTGTAGTTTTAATGTCACATGTACTCCACCTATTACAAATGTCTTACTAGTCTGTGCGTTTGTTTGTTTTTAATCTCAAAAATACAGAAAATTTAAGCCATTTCGCATGAATTCCAGGGTCTGGATCAAGTTGCAAGAGAAAATCACTATAAACTCTAATGAAAATACAACAATATTTTAAAGATTGTAAGTAATAAATGTCTTACTAAAATTACCTCGTAATATAGACATATTGCTTTTCCAAGGATAAACATGAAAGCATTAGAGCCCAGAGGCTCAATTCTTGCAGACGAGGAAACAAACTCCTTAAAACTGGTATTAAATCTCTGAACTTAGAGAAAATATGAGGAGGGGCTTTACCATCCCCTTCAGGTCCATGCCCACAAAGAACCCAGAGTTTCAGTAAACAAACGAGGTACATAATCCATTTGTGATAGCACTCAATTCATGTGGTTACTTCCTAATCAACACAAAAATAAACCCTAGGCGTAAATGCATCTTGCTAGTGGTTTCTCCATAAATAACACTGCAAATCAATAATTATGCTCATTTCCTTAGAAATGCCTTAATTATTACTCCACATTCTTGCATAGAAATATGAGTAGAAAATAAACAAAACTAAATAGAGAACATTCCAGCATCCCCATAGATTGACTTTGGATGTATTTTTCTCAACAAATCTACTGTTCTTTTATTTTATTTTTCAAACACACATGCTTGTTTATCTTAACGAATCCTTTGGGGGTAGGAGGACTAAACTGATACAGTTAAATGTCACAGTACTTTCTAATAAGGAATGATGATAAGTTATAAACACTTTAGTTGAATTATCAATAGTAACATGTCTCTACTAACACACAATTTTCTCCAAGAACAAGCTGTTTATTATTTCATTTATGTATGTGTTCCTTTATTTGGTGCCAAAATTTGTTAACAGAAATAATGAAAGAGTATTGAAATAAAAATTAAATGCATTGATCACGGAACAACTTTTGCAGAAGCAGCAGCAAGTGAATATGCCACCTATTAAGCCTGAGACTGTAATCATTTCTTGGGTGGCCCACTTACACTTTATGTAAAAGAGCATTATTAAGTAAAAAAGCACAAATGGAGTGAAGGATGATGTAATAATTCATGCTTCCCACATTGTGCTGTTTGAGCTCCGGTTGAGCTCCAGTCAAGGGACAGCTATACCGCTAAATGTGTTTTATTAAGCAACAATAGAGTCCTGGGAGACTCTCTTGTAATTCTCATTTTTAAATAACAGCCAAAGAAAAAGAATCATTTCTAACAACATGGGAATCCACTAGGACTTTTTTATACACATAACTTCCAAATAAAATGTAAATCATACTCGAGAGAGGGAAACTAGTTCTGGGGAATAATGATGGTGATTCCTCAACTATCTGTAGTGTGTTCCCAGGGGCACAGGCATTCAGTGCAAGCCAATAGGTTGCTTTTGGGTTCTTGATACTTTTAGGTTTCTGTGTCAGGAGGGGAGTCATAAAAGAATAGGTTAGAGTGCTTTTTCAGAGTTTACCTGGATTATTGAAGAGAGTGTGTGGAACCTCACAGATGAGAGACAAGTTAGTGAAGAAGAAAGACTGAGTAATGGGCCATGCCATATTCTATCATAGAATGCCTTCCTCCATACATCATGGACTATCATAGAATATTGGCCTTCCGGGATTCTAGATGTTATTCTGTATTCCAAGCTTTATATATCTAAAATGAAGATACTCATATCTTGACAAATTATAAGTTTTTTCCACCTCTTCCTGTTTAAAAAATAGGACTCTCTCCTATTTTTTATTGTTGATGTGAATTAATCAAGCAGACATAAATCAATGTTACTCTAAAAATAAGAGATACTATGGATAGTAAGTACGGTCACCAAAATATCTCTATAGGTATCAATATTTTTTCTCCAATCATGAGAATGAGAGAGAATGAATGAGTGATGGCATGAGAGAGAAGGAATTTTTTCCACTCCTTTTACATTTTTACCAGTTTTGTTCTTCTGAGATTTCTCTGTGAAACTACAAGAAGATGTAGATTATTCAGTGGTTTTCAGCTTTAATACAATATACTGAAACCAGATTATCCTCTGCTTTTAATTGCCTTTTCCTAAAATACTCCATTGTCATTACCCAATGATAGTGTTCTTTAAGAATATTATACTTTCAACTTGGTGTTTATTGAACAGGGATATTTATTGTCTGTGGTGGCCTGCTGAATTGCATGGTGAAGGTACCCTAAAGGGAAAATTAGAAGTTGTTTGAAATGATCATTTTCCTTTGACTCTTGTTCTGAATATTGTGAACTGTTTTCTAACTTAGCTTTAAGGTTTTCATTAAGTCATTTTTAAGATTTCCAATTGGGTGAAATAATAACATCACACAATGCATAACTGAATAGAAACCTAACCTCTTCTTATATGGAGGATGAAACAAGCCCAGGGAGAAAAAATGATTTACCAAAGTCACAGAACTAAGGAGTAACAAGGATCCAGAACCCAGGTGTTCTTTTTTTTTCCTTTTAAATTTTTTTTTAATAATTTCATGCTTCCACTCTTATGTATATACCTACAGAACCCTGGTGTTCTAACTCCTGGACAAATGAGCTTTAGCCCACACGTACAGTACATACATCTGAACAGACCAACTTTAGGCAAAATTGTTATATGAGATTTGTATCCTGAATCTCATGCCCTATGCCCTGAGCTTTTCCTTCCTCCTCAAGAAAACTTAAGCTTTTCTTTCCCTGTTGTCATTCCCAACCCCTAGCAGAGTTTACTTGTCCTAAACTCAGGACCTTTTCTTCTGTGTTTCAGGTAGCATCTAATTATTTAAGTAATTAAGTCATATAATACTGAGTGTTGTGTGGCTTCATGCTAAGCTTTTCAAATATAGATTACCATCAGTATAAGACCAACTTCTGTGGGTTAAGTTAAGCCATGGATTAAATATTATGGTCCATCTTCATCAGCCATAAAACTTTCTGAAGAAATTGGTTGTAGAAGAGAGTGATGAACATCTTTACCCCACTCCAGATCCACTCTCTACCCCTCTCTACCTGGTTCTGTGCTCCTGGAGGCTGACCTGTATGCAGTGCATCAATGGGCTCCCTTGTCTTCTGGCTCCCAGTTAGGTTTGAAGAATGAGGGGCACTAATGGGAGATCAGAGGGTGCAAGGAACAAAAGGTTGAAGTATTGATTCTTCCAGCTCTGTCTCCACAGGATCTCTACAGGTTGGCTGCATGTCCCACCATGGAAGGCCACAGCTATTGTCAGACAGCCCTCTACAGATAGCTGAGTCACAATAGCCACTCTCTCCTTTTGCTCCTCCTCCAGGCCTAGAGGTGGTAATAGCTCCTCAACATTACCTATCCCAGGGTACTGCACTAGCCCTTCCTGGTTTCCCTAACCGCTGCGGATACTTTTGTAAATAGTCCCTCTATTAAACCCTCCTTGGTTACCCAGTTTGAATGGGCCATCTGTTTCCAGGCAAGACTCTGACCAATATAGTGTCAAATGGGACATTAAATAATTTGACTAAGTAATTTAAATATTTTTATATTTTATTATAAAAATATATTTAATAAATATATCTAAATGGTCGTATTATATATTATAATAACATATATATAGAGATCTGTTGATATAGTATAGATTAGAATAAAAGATATATAATAGTATAGGTGTTAATTTCTAGATGTCTAATAAAATATGTAAAATATAAGATATAATACATATGTGGCAATAATTTTATTATATGTTATAAATTTAATATTTATTTTAATATAACATTTAGTATATTATAATTCTAATATATTAAATATTTTTAATATTCTATTTAATATATTTTATTATATTTTAATATAAAATACTTTATAAAATATGTTATATATTATAAAATATGTTATATTTTATAATATCACAAATGTTATATATTATTTTTATATTATTTAAAACACAAACACGGATATATAAAAGAGCAGAATGCAAAATACGAATTTACTGTTCTCTGATAAAGGGCATCTCCGTGGAAAATTTCAGGGCGCATTGGCAAATGTCATTCTCTTTCCTTAGGGAAAATGTATGATAAACAGAGCTCAATCAGAACTTCTGCATTACCCCTTTTTCTGGTTCTTTGACTTGTAGTAAAAGAAGAAAAAGGAAAGAAGAAAAAATGAAAAGAATTTCATGGCAGGAATTCACCTATAAAAATGTTTTCAAATTATGCCCTGAGATCAGAACACTTAATTTCCTATTTTTAAAAAGTGAATCTTTACATTAAAAATTTTTTTTCTTTTTACATTTCTACCCATAAACATGATTTTACAAAAATGCGTAACTGTTATCATATTATACACATTTGGATTTTCGGTGCAGTCTTTTTTCCTTCTTTTTTCCGTTCAGGTTGGTTTCCCTCTCCCCTTCTGAAGCTTGCCCCACCTCCTGCACATATCTCCCTTCCAAATAATCCATGATAGCAATATAGTCTCTCCATACATATATTCTTGAAGCTCATATAATTTTATACATAACACACACATATGCATACATGCTCATACACAAATAAGGGGTTATTTTGGTCGTTGCTTTAGAAAGATGAGATTATATTATACACGTTTTCTGCATCTTGCTTTTCTCACTCAAAAATACCATTTGGAAGTTTTCAAGTACACTAGTATACCTCTCATTCATTTTTTAGCTGACCGAACAATACTCCATTGGATGGATATACCACAATTTATTCAACCATTTCCTATTGATGGGCATTGACTTTGGTAACCGTCTTTTACCACTATAAGTTGTGTGTGTGTGGGTGTTCACAATTGTTGTTTTTAATTTCTAAGAGTTGGATACCCTGAAAAGGGATGACTCGGTCCAGTGGTATGTGTATTTTTAGTTTTAATAGATGTTGCCAGATTGTCTTGCAAAAAGCTGTAGCAGATCAAATTTACTGTAGCAGATCAAATTTCCTCTAGCAATAAATGAGAGTGCTCTTTTCCCTGCATTCAACCAACAATAATTGTTATAGATCCGTTCAAATTTTGTACCTGTTTCATGGGCAAAATATTATTGTTACTTTAATTTGTGTTTCCCTTTGCTAAGAGTATCTTTTCTAGTGTTGTTGACCATCTGGGTTTGCTCTTTGGCCCATTTTTCTATTTGCAGAGAAATTGTATGTATAAAATAGAAATGTTGAAAGCTTAGGACATGTAACTGCAATGATTTTCATATTTATCTTCAAATTGCCTATTCTACAAAGGATACTGTTGAAGCCTATAAAGAGTAAGCTGATTTAGATTTTTAATGTTTTTCAATTGTTTAGTAAAACATGTGTCCCTTCAAAAAATTAAGTTAGTAAATTACTTTCAAAAGTGAGTTTTGAAATAACTGCCTCTTTAAATCCTTTGCACATTTTTATATTGAGTTAAAAAGTTCCTTTCATTAAAGATATTATTGTGTTTGTCTGCTGCTGCTAATGTTTTTCCAAATATATTGTTTGTCCATTAACTTTGTGGGCATTTTTACATTTCTATAAAGTCAAATATACCTCAGCCCAGCTCTGGTTAATAAGGTCCAACCCACTCCAGCTTCTATATATAGTTTCCTAGATTTTCTAATGGGATGTTCTGGTTTTTACTTATTTAATCCAGCTTAAATCTATTTATTTTTGACTACAGTGTATAAGGTCCGATTTTATTTTCTTCCAGATGCACAGGACACTTCTGCATGCCCTAGGTATTTAATATTAAGTCCATCTTTTGCCCACATTTCTCCCTTCTAATTCTTCCATTCTCTCCCACAGTTCCCCATCTCTCCCACAATTCTCCATTTTCTCCCCCATTCCTGTTTCTCCCACAATTCCATTTTTCTCACAATTCCCTATTCTCTGCCACAATTCTCCATTCTCTCCCACAATTCCCTATTTCTTCTATAATTCTCCATCTTGTCCCACAATTATTTGTCTCCCACAGTTCTCCACTCTCCTTCAATTTCCAGTCATTCACGCAAATTCTTGTCACTCATGCAATTCCTTGTCTCTCCCACAGTTCTCCCACAATTCATTTTCTCTCTCACAATTATCCAGTTTCCCCCACAATTGTCCATCCACTGCTATGATTCTGTTTTCTCCCGCAATTCCTTGTCTCTCATACTATTCTCTGATTTCTTTCTTGACTCCTTGTCTCACACAGTTCTGTCTCTCTCACAATTTCCTGTTGTGGCCAAATTCTCCATTCTCTCCTACAATTCGCTGTCTCTATTACAATTCTGTTTCTATCATAATTTCCTGTCTCTCACACAATTATCTCTCTTTTTCTCTCTCTCTCCCTCTCTTACTAACTGTCTCTCATACAATTCCCAGTCTTACACAATTCTATATCTTTCACCCAGTTCTCACTGTCTCACACAATTCTCTATGCTCTTCCAGAATTTTTTGTTTTCTCCTACAATTTCTTGTCTCTCCCATATTTCTATGTTGTCTCCTCAATTCCCTATTTCCCCCAGAATTACCTCCCTCTTCTGCTTTCTTAAAATTCCCTGTCTTTCACATAATTCCTTGTTGCTCCTCCAATTCTCCGCTCTCTCCAACAATTCTCCATTCTTTCCCACAATGCCCTGTCCTTCCCACAATTACTTGTCATGTATTAAATTCTTGTATGTGTTAAAATCTTTTTCTGGACTCTCTATTTTGTTCCATTGAACTATTTGTCTATTCTTAATTACTCACCATATTGACTGAGTCTTATAATATGTTCACCTATCCGGTAAAACATATTGCCCCTTATATTCTAATATTTTCTAAAACATTGACTTTTCTCAGACATTGTTCTACTCAAGAAAAAAGAATATTTTATTCAGTATTTTTTAAAGACATACAAAAAATCGCCTATTAGGGTTCTAGCTCGAATTAACTAAATTTGTATATTAATTTGAAGAGAATCAAAGTTTTTGGTTCTTTTAGAGACAGAGTCTCACTCTGTCACCCAGGCTGGAGGGCAGAGGTGTGATCATAGCTCACTGCAGCCTCAACCTCCTGGACTCAAGCAATCCTCCTGCTTCAGCCCCCTGAGTACCTGAGACTACAGGTGTGCACTATCACACCTAGCTAACTTTTTAGTTTTCTACAGATAGGATCTCACTATGTTGCCCAACCTGGTCTTAAACTCCTGGCCTCAAGTCATCCTCCTGCCTTGGCCTCCCAAAGTGCTGGGATTAGAGGCATAAGCCACTCTGCCCAGCTGAGAATCAAGTTTTTTATGTTGTCTGTTTCTCTAATATTTGAAGTGTCTTTCCATTTGGTCAGGTCTTGTTTTACGACCTTCAATTCAAATGTATAGTCCTTTCATGGCAGCTCTGAATCTTTCTTGATATCTTTCTGTTATGTATCTCATGGAATTTTTCTTTAATATTAAAACTATCACCATGGCTGGTGTTAGTGGGCAATGGGAACAGTAGTAGAAGGTGGAATCAGAGAAATATCCTTGAACAAGATTACATAGTACCTTACAGGCTTCATCAGTTATCTATTACTATATAACAAACTACCTCACATTTAGCAACTTAAAGCAACAATAAACATTTATTATCTCACAGTATCTGCAGATCAGAATTTTTTTAGTAGTTTAGTTGGGAGTTTCTGGCCCTTGGTCTCACTTGAGGTTAACGTCAAAATGTCAGCCACAGCTGCCAACATCTGAAAGTTTGACTGGGGCTGGAGGATCCAATTCTAAGATAGCTTACTTGTAAGAACTCTGCTGCAGTTATTTGTGATTTTACACATCCAAAGCCAATTCCTACTTAATGCCTGAAGTAAAACCCTGAAATGTGTGCATAACCACATTTCTTTGACTATATTTCCTTGGGTTCTATGCTAATTTTGAAAGACATGTTTTGAATACGAATTCATCTAAACGTCAAATCCTGGCTACAAATGTCATGACCCATGTATATGTCTAAAGCCTATAAGTAATCTCTTTTGGAAACATAATAGAATTTATGAGATCAAGAGGACAGTAAGAAAGGAAGCATGAATATTTCAAAGCAGGAAATATGGGGAGCCTACAGATTTTAAGATAATTTATTCGACAAAATACTGTATGTAGCTCCTATTCTATTGCAAACATAGTATCTCTCAGCACAGAGGCTCTATTACAGCCACCTATTTATAAAAGGGGAGGACCCATATAAATGAAATGGGAGCAGACTGGGCTGGAGAAAATTACGCCATCCTCCAGTAGCCGAGTTTCTTCTTTCAGAGTTAGGTTATAAGCTTATTCTCAGGCTGTGACCCTACAATTTGCATAAGTTATTGTTCCATCTTTTTGGTTGTTTTATTAAATTTATTCTTATTATGGGAAGTGGAGTTGCTCTCAGTAGCCAACTTTCTGTGGACCTTCTCCTGATCAAACTTCCTGAACCTGAGAAGTAATAAAGAACTACAGGCCCAGGAGGTAAAGGCAGAAGCCAAGAACTGGGAGAATCAGGCAAAAGTCGGAAAGAAGGCAATGTTTCTGATGAAAACTAATAAAATTCAAGAAGATATACAGGACCCATCCAGCAGAACAGCTACCAAGAAAAAATTGTCAGTGCAATGAAAAGGGTATTTATAACTTTCCCATCGACTACAATTTTGTTTTTGAGAAGAGTAGTTCATTAGCATCTAGCAAAACCTGGATACTATATTGCTTATCATCATCTGATTTCCTCTCTCTGTAATTCCATCCTCATCAGCATGACCTTCTGATAAATAAAATGGCTTCTAGGTGTACCAGAAAGGTAGTACCTTGGAGGAAAGACTCTGTGGTTCAAGTCACTAGAAAAGTCTACACCCTTCTGTAAATTAATAAAAGTTTCATTCTGGTTCACAAACTGAACACCTATAAATTTTATTTTATGGTTTGCTTGGACCTGATTGCTTTCCAGAGCAAGAGGAAATAAACTGGTGTGCTATTGTTTCTTTTCTTTCTCATTTTATATTCAAAAGGAAAATCAATATACTAATGTTAAAAGCACTTAAAACCTTTTAAAACAATCTTAGTAAATACAGATGGAGAAGTCTGAAATAGGGTAAAGTCTGAATTGTAGGACCCTGCTAACAAAACAGAGTTTGTTACATACATATATACAATAATCTAACCTGCTAACAGACTTTTTATAAATGGGAGACATGTAGAACTTAGTTCATTTAATAGGAGATTCATGTCTAATTAGCAAAATCCATTTGATCATGAGTAATTACACTAATGCACAGAGGACTTCTTAGCTCCTAGTGAATCCCCTGATATTGCAAGGACAGTTTCATGTACATCTGTGTGTATTAGGTAGTACCCTTTCTGTTGCAAGTGAGAAATACTCAAACTTGTTCGAGCAGAAAAAGGAAAGTTAGGATAAAGATTTCTGACAAAATCTAAAATTAGGTACGTGATTTGCTGAGCCTTAGAAACTACTAGAATAAAAGATACACCGAGATTCTCTTGTGAAGTGGATTCTCTCATACTTCTTTACACTCCTTGGCTTTATTCTTCTTCCTTGTTGTAAACTGACTTCCTCCACGTGATGGGAAACATGGCTAATGATGGGGTTCAGGACACACTACCCCAAAACATGGGACTTTAGCATTTGAGAAAACCACAGAAGCAGGAAGTTTACTCTCTGACCTTCGCCTCACCCCATCCCCTAAATCAGGTCATAAAACCTAGGAAGGATTCTCTAACCTTCCCCTGAAGCAAGTCATAAGATCCTCATTGAAGAGGTACTCTCCTTGTATCTATAAGGAACATTGTCAGGCTGGGTGCGGTGGCTCATGCCTGTAATCCCAGCACTTTGGGAGGCCGAGGCGGGGGCGGGTCACTTGAGGTCAGGAGTTTGAGACCAGCCGGGCCAACATGGTGAAACCTCGTCTCCACTAAAAACACAAAAATTAACCGGGTGTGGTGGTGGACGCCTGTAATCCCAGCTACTCCGGGAGGCTGAGGCAGAAGAATCGCTTGAGCCCAGGGGACAGAGGTTGCAATGAGCCAAGATTGGGCCACTGCACTCCAGCCTAGGTGACACAGTGAAACTCCATCTCATAAAAAATAAAAAAAGGAACATTGTCTTAGTCTGTTTTGTGTTGCTATAACAGAATGCCACATACTGGGTAATGTATAAAGAAAATAAATTTATTTCTCACAGTTCCAGTGGCTGCGACGTCCAAGAGCGTGGTGCCAGCATCTGACAAGGGTCTTCTTACTGTATCATCCCATGGCAGAAGGCGGAAGGGCAAGAGAGCACAAGAAAAAGAAAGCAAAAAAGGGCCAAACTTGCTTTTATAACAAACTCACTCTCAAAATAACAAACTGGCTCTCATGATAGCAACATTAATCCACTCATAGTGACAGAACCCTCAGGCCTAATCACCTCTTAAAAGCACCACCTCTCAACACGATTGCATTGGGGATTAAGTTTCCAACACAGGAACTTTGGGGGACACATTCAAACCATAGTCAATATCATTATCTCTGAAGATGAAGAATCTGAACAAACAGGTCTTGCTAAATTCCCCTCCAGTTTATTACCATTAGATCATACTTTTTAATCCAATCATACTTCTCTAAGACTATCCACTTCTCCGTCAAACCTAGCAGAAAAAGCATACAATTTTACCACTTTCTTTGTGTTTTAATTTCCTTATGGAGGCTCCTATGTCACATAAAGCTTATATTTTACAAATTTATATGCTTTTTTTTCTTGTTTATCTGTCTTTTGTTATAGAGGCCTCAGCCATGAACCTGATGATGCATGAGGAAAAGATATTTTTCATCGCCTACACTAACAAGTGCTTCTGAGCATTATGTCTTACTTTTTCAAGCATCTTGAGGAGAGACTGGCTGTCTTTCTCCTTTCCAGTTCTAAAGTCTTAGGTTCAGACTCTGATTGGCTTGAGTTGGGTCAGGTAGTCACCTGCTAACCAATCAAATGCAGACATGGATGGGTTCGTGTTGTACCAGGATTGGGGCTCATAGACAACCAAGTGGATGGAAAGGCAGTTCCCAGAAGGGAGGTACTAAGCAGATAATCCCAGTATGTGTCTGCCATTGTATGTAGGTTTTGTGGGGAGATAAACCCACAAATTCCATCAAATTCTCATAGGGTCCTGACCTCAAAATGTTGATGAACTCCTGTCTGAGTGCACCTTATGTTCTTAAACATTCTGCCACCCCAGATCAGATAAATATATACTCCCCTCAATATTTCTATACTAAATTATTGCTTAAATTTTCTTAAGGTTTGCGCAAGGTTAATACAAATAAAATTGACACAAACTCTAAATTATTAGAATCCAAACTAACAACTTTATCATCCCAGACATACGGATTCCATAGTCAACCTCTTGACAGTGTTTAATTGTTTTTTCTTGTTATACATTACTATTCAGTTTCTGTGATGGTAGGCACCAATCATGTCTTCGATTGGAAAAGAATCATAATTATGTGTGTGATCTTTGGTTAATGTCTAGCAATCATAGTTCCAAGATTTATACTAGTAAGAAATGGAGCATAAGCAATTTCAGACTGAGAACCAGAACTCACTAGAGAAGTCCCTGCCTCTGTCCTTGAATGCTATTAATATATTTGATAGTTAAGAATTTCTCTCAATACCTTCTCCTGAGCTTCTTTGTAAGGTAATAACTTCTGGAAACTCATCAACTCTCATGACCTCTTTATTCAGCCTTTATTATGCAAGCCACAAAATAGTGTGAGTTATTAATAAATTTGGCATACAGACTTAATACAATAAGGAACTATTTTTTGCATCAACCTAAACTTATGCCTAAAGAACATTCAAGTTAGAGTAGATTATATTGTATATGGCTATACCAATTAGTTAAGCATTATTTTATAATCCAGCTGTATTAGCCCAATTTGATGCCCTCATAAACAGAGACAAAATTATGGTATTTTCAAGCACACAGTTAAGGGATTAACAGATATGGCAGGAGCACCTCCTTATCTATCAAATACTCAAGTCAACTCACTAAAGGTTTATTTACTTGTGACTGGTGATACCTGTAATGTAACTTAAGTCGATGGAAAAAATAGGAATCAGGTTACAAACTGCTTTGATAGATGCATATCATTAAATAGGCAATGTGGAATAAGAAAGAAAGACCTGAAGTGAACTGGATTTTAGACCTGGATTTATTCCCATTCTACTGCTGTGATCTTGGTATACGATTTAACGTCCCTGGTCATCAGCAGTCAAATGAGAGCAGTGAACTACATAAGCTTTAATTGAGCCATCTTCCAGCTGTAACACCCTAAAATCTTATTTCTATCAGTAGGATTAGATTTGGTAGCAAATAACAAAGGCCTAAAATAACTGTGGCTTAAACGAGATAAAGATTTATTCCTCTCACACATAAAAATTGAAAAGTACTCAATTCGGACCCAGTATAGCAACCCTGCTTCACAATTCCTCAAAAACCCAAGCTCTTTACAACCCTGTGGTGTGACCCTCATCCTCATTGTCTAAAATGGTTGCTAAAGCTTACCATTACATCCATGCTTTCAACAGCTAGATGGAGAAAAGGAAAATAAGATGAGAAGCAAAGGGCACGCTGGAGTGCAGTGGCGTGCTCTCGGCTCACTGCAAGCTCCGGCCTCCCGGGTTCACGCCATTCTCCCACCTCAGCCTCCCGAGTAGCTGCGACTACAGGCGCCCACCACCACGCCCAGCTAATTTTTTGTATTTTTAGTAGAGACAGGGTTTCACCGTGTTAGCCAGGATGGTCTCGATCTCCTGACCTCGTGATCCGCCCACCTCGGTCTCCCAAAGTGCTGGGATTACAGGCGTGAGTCACAGCGCCCAGTCACGCCACCTGTCTTTTAAGGGACACACCTGGAAACTGCCAAGCATCATTTCTGCCACTATCCCATTGGCCACACTGAGTTGCCAGGGAAATTGGGAAATGTAGTGTTCATTTTGGGTGGCCATGTTCCCAACTAAAGGTGGGGAGAATGGCTACTAGGAGCGCCTTGAAGTGTCAGACACATACATGATCTAAAAGAATTGATGTGTCTAATAGGGTGCCAGGAAATCTCATTCAATGTTTATCAGTGGAGTTATTCACATCCATAAGTAGTTAAGACCCTTTCTATTTCAATTCACTTCAACAAATATTTGATTATTTCCATTTGCCAGTCAGTGGACCAGGCTCTGGGGATACAAAAAATAAATAAGACATGTATACTCCCATTTCTCATGGGACTTACATTAGAATGGATAAGATCATAAATAAGTAATTATAAGTGTGTTGATTATCACAAAAGAGAAAGAACATGGTGCTTTTATATCTGTATCAATTTATCTACCAATTCCTCTATATTCTCTAGATGTGGAAAGAACATGATATCCATTCCCCATCTTTTGTCATAAGGATCAAAAAGAAATTTTCTAGGACATTAACTGGTTCCTTGCTACCCTATTTCCTTTCCTCCTCTTTCTATCAATGCTAGGAAGTGGTCTGAGTTCACCAATTTTCCACAGAACTCTGATAAATTACTGGCCAGTTTTTACCCTGAGAGTCCAGCATGTTAAAATCTATGTTCATCTGAACATCTAAGAAGTAATGGGAGAAAAGCACCAGAGAAATTGATGAATGGGTTTCCTTGAGTTTATATTCATGGGAAGAAGAATCCCTGAGAGAGATTGAATGAAGAACTTTATAACTGACTGGACACACTTGGGGAAATTGTATTGAGAATCCTTCTTTGTTAATTACTGTCCAATAAGGATTTGCTGTTTCTGTTTTTGCTTTCTTTTAATATAATTTTCTTGAAACTTTTCAAATGTGTATTTGCCATTAATCATTCACTATGAACCAAGTTGTCTTCCATCTACAGTATTCATGTAGAGTTTCATACATGTATACATATAGTGCATGAGCATTATACAGAGAATTGCTCAATACCTATAATGTATTCAGAGATTTTAAAAGGAGCCCTTCAGAAATAAAACAGGTTTAGCAGAATTGTATGTAGAGGAATGTGTTAAACACTTATGTATGGGAATATAATTATTTTAATAGTGAGGAAGTTCATTACAATGTTCTTCACTTGCCTTAGAACAGGCAATTGACTTTCCTTTAAGACAATTATTTCTTTCCCATTAAGTTGCCAAAGGTCAAAGAGCTCTAGAAAGCATTTAGCTACCGTATTTGGTTAAATAGTGTCCCCCAAAATTCATGCTACCCAGACCCTCAGAATGTGACCTTATTTGATATAAGCCAAGGAATGCCCCAGATTGCCAACAACCACCAGAAGCTAGGAGAGGGGTATGGAACGAATTCTCCCTTAAAACTTCCAGAAGAAACCACCCTGCTGACACCTGATTTTGGACTTCTAGTTAACAGAACTATAAGAGAATACATTTCCATTGTTTTAAGCCACTCAGTTTGTAGTACTTTGTTATGCCAACCCTAGGAAACTAATACAACCATCATGCAAGTAGAAAGGATTCTCAGGAATTGCTGAGTCTGTATATCTGAAGGATGGAATAGTCTCCAAGATAGGGTAGTCAATAGGAAGTACATTCTGATGTAACCATTTTCTAGAGCTTCTGAGGGGACCATTCACAAAGCCAAATAAAATAACTGATTCCGTGCAATGATGATCTACTTAGTGCCTGAGATTGTGCTAGACACTGTGGGAGGTTGCCAAACCCTGCAGGAAGTTGCCACCTGGTGGAGCTGGGTCACGGCCCTGTAGCTTTATCTTTTCCCCACTCACCCCACAAACACTCCATTTTCTTCTCTTACCAGCTAACCTGTGTTCAGCATAGGTGCTCTTATTGGCATCTCCTCCTGTGGTTAACACTGCTGATTGGTCCACCACCAAGGAATTGCCTGTCCCTACCTTCTTCCTTGCTCAGAGAATACAACTTCACTAATTCATTCATCAACAAATATTTCTTTATGTACCTGCTGCGTAGCTGGCACTGTTGTATGCTCTGGAGGCACAGTGGTGAAAAAAACATACCACCTTGTTCCAGTAGAACTTACAATCTAGCCAGAAAAACATTCTTTCTCTCTATCTATCTCTTGCTTACTCGTGCTCTCTCTCTCTCGTTAAGAGCTATCAAAAATTAAAACAGGGGGTAGTTTCTTTTGCTGTGCAGAAGCTCTTTAGTTTAATTAGATCCCATTTGTCAATTTTGGCTTTTGCTGCCGTTGCTTTTGGTGTTTTAGACATGAAGTCCTTGCCCATGCCTATGTCCTGAATGGTACTACCTAGATTTTCTTCTAGGGTTTTTATGGTATTAGGTCTAACATTTAAGTCTCTAATCCACCTTGAATTAATCTTCGTATAAGGAGTAAGGAAAGGATCCAGTTTCAGCTTTCTACTTACGGCTAGCCAATTTTCCCAGCACCATTTATTAAATAGGGAATCCTTTCCCCATTTCTTGTTTCTCTCAGGTTTGTCAAAGATCAGATGGCTGTAGATGTGTGGTATTATTTCTGAGGACTCTGTTCTGTTCCATTGGTCTATATCTCTGTTTTGGTACCAGTACCATGCTGTTTTGGTTACTGTAGCCTTGTAGTATAGTTTGAAGTCAGGTAGCGTGAAGAAACTACCACCAGAGTGAACAGGCAACCTACAGAATGGGAGAAAATTTTTGCAATCTACTCATCTGACAAGGGGCTAATATCCAGAATCTACAAAGAACTCAAACAAATATACAAGAAAAAAACAAACAACCTCATCAAAAAGTGGGCAAAGGATATGAACAGACATTTCTCAAAAGAAGACATTCATACAGCCAACAGACACATGAAAAAATGCTCATCATCACTGGCCATCAGAGAAATGCAAATCAAAACCACAATGAGATACCATCTCACACCAGTTAGAATGGCAATCATTAAAAAGTCAGGAAACAACAGTTGTTGGAGAGGATGTGGAGAAATAGGAACACTTTTACACTGTTGGTGGGATTGTAAACTAGTTCAACCATTATGGAAAACAGTATGGCAATTCCTCAAGGATCCAGAACTAGATGTACCATATGACCCAGCCATCCCACTACTGGGTATATACCCAAAGGATTATAAATTATTCTACTACAAAGACACATGCACACGTATGTTTATTGCGGCACTATTTACAATAGCAAAGACTTGGAATCAACGCAAATGTCCATCTGTGACAGACTGGATTAAGAAAATGTGGCACATATGGCCGGGCGCGGTGGCTCAAGCCTGTAATCCCAGCACTTTGGGAGGCCGAGACGGGTGGATCACGAGGTCAGGAGATCGAGACCATCCTGGCTAACACGGTGAAACCCCGTCTCTACTAAAAATACAAAAAAACTAGCCGGGCGAGGTGGCGGCGCCTGTAGTCCCAGCTACTCGGGAGGCTGAGGCAGGAGAATGGCGTGAACCCGGGAGGCGGAGCTTGCAGTGAGCTGAGATCTGGCCACTGCACTCCAGCCTGGGTGACAGAGCGAGCCTCCGTCTCAAAAAAAAAAAAAAAAAAAAAAAAAAAAAAAAAAAAAAAAAGAAAATGTGGCACATATACACCATGGAATACTATGCAGCCATAAAAAAGGATGAGTTTGCGTCCTTTGTAGGGACATGGATGCAGCTGGAAACCATCATTCTTAGCAAACTATCACAAGAAGAGAAAACCAAACACCGCATGTTCTCACTCATAGGTGGGAACTGAACAATGAGATCACTTGGACTCGGGAAGGGAAACATCACACACTGGGGCCTATCATGGGGAGGGGGGAGGGGGGAGGGATTGCATTGAGAGTTATACATGATATAAATGGTGAATTGATGGGTGCTGACGAGTTGATGGGTACAGCACACCAACATGGCACAAGTATACATATGTAACAAACCTGCACGTTACGCACATGTACCCTAGAACTTAAAGTATAATAATAAAAAAATAAATAAAAAATAAAAAAATTAAAACAGGGAAGAAGAATAGAGAACAATGGAGGTGAAGCCTGCTATTTTAGATAGAGTGGTCCCTGTTCTTATGTCACCTGAAGGAAATGAGGGATTAAGTCATGCAGATACCTGGAGGAAGAGCTATCTAAACACTGAGACTAGTATGTGCAAAGTATGCGTGCCCTGTTAAGAGAAAAACAAGGCTGAAAGTGTGGCTAAAGCAGAGACAGCAAAGGAGAGAGTGGTATGAGATAAAGCTACAGAGAAGGAGAACTATATGGGGCCTTGAAGGAGCTCTAGGCCCTGAAGGCTGCAATTGACCGATATCTGCTTTCCCAGTCTCCCTTGCAGCTAGTGTATGGGCATGTAACCAATCCTGGCCACTGGGACATGAGGGGAAATATGCAGGTTGTTGGGTTTATAAAAGGGATTTTCTTCTGAATAAAGAGAGAGAGAGAGAGAGAGACCTATGAGGAGAAATTTCCCTACTGTTCCTTAGGCTACTATATTGTCTACCTATGACAGCTAGAACTGTTGGGCACATCTGGCAACCATGATGGGACAAGTCAGGGGACCAAACAAATTATCTGAGAATTCTAGGACCAAAAATATGGAAAAAGCCTGGGCTCCAACTGCATTTTCAAGCCACTGAGTTAACTAACCTCACAATCACCCTATGACTAGTGCTTTTGTTATATAAGGAAATGAATACCCTTATTCCTTAAATTACTTTAAGTATTCAGTTCTTTGCAGTCAAAAACATTTCAAATGAGAAGGCTTCCTTGGTGTAAATACAAAGTACAACACTTTAACTTCATTTTACATTTGCTTTTGTGTACCACTCTAAAAGCTTAACCACCGAGATAAAAAGATGAATAGAACAAAAATTTTGTGTGAAAAGGGGAAAATCTCTTCTACAAAATAACTTGAAGAGAGAAAAGATTATTCATCTTCAGTCGAATATGTTTGTACAGATAACAATGACATCAATGGTCTTGAATTATTTAATACCTTGTTCCACATTGTCACTTATGAGCAATGTCTTTCGCAGTTCAAGATTAGAAGCATCTTAACTTCGCATTTAATTTACCTTGGTCACATAGTCTTCAATCATATATTTTTCTATGTTGGCTATGCTTCAATTTCTCTTTTCAATGTATTGAAATCTTCTGGGTTGAACCTGTGCAAAATACAACAGAATACACTCAAAATACAAAAACAGGGAAAATGGGAATAAGCAAAAAATCACCCCAAATAAAAAATTCACAATGTAAAACATTGATCTTGTTATACAAAGAGTTAACACAGCAAGTAAAAAGAACTATAAATAACCAGCAAACTGGCAATAAAACCTGTGAATAGTTCTATTAGATTAAAAAATATACTAAAAATTATGTCTCGGCCGGGCACAGTGGCTCACGCCTGTAATGCCAGCACTTTGGGAGGCTGAGGTGGGTGGATCAAGAGGTCAAGAGATCGAGACCATCCTGTCCAACATGATGAAACCCCGTCTCTACTAAAAATACAAAAATTAGTCAGGCGTGGTGGCGGGCACCTGTAATCCCAGCTGCTCGGGAGGCTGAGGTAGGAGAATCGCCTGAACCTGGGAGGCAGAGGTTGCAGTGAGCTGAGATGGGGCCATTGCACTCCAGCCTGGCCACAGGGCAAGACTCTGTCTCAAAAAAAAAAAAAAAAAAAAAAAAAAAAAAAAAAAAAAAAAAAGTAGTCTCTCTAAGGTGAAGCTCTTATGACATTAATAGGTTTAGTGAATGAGTTTAGATGCTGAGTAGAAGCTTGAAATAGTACAAGAGAAAAAGCATAGTTTAACAGCAAGGGCTGGAAAACTAGAAAGAATAAGTAAAATGAAGCCAAGGAGGAAAATGAGATCATAAAAAACAGTCTACTTAAGGTTCAAGTCTGATATTTGTGTAATTAAAGTGAAAACCTTTCCATTTCAGGGACTGGAATTATGTTTAAATGGATTTTGATAAAACTCACTATTCAAACTTTGTGAGTAAAGCCCTATAATTGCTAGCTATCCATTATATTGAATATACCCACGGAATTCTGCTGGCCAAATTAGTCATGACTCATTGGCATGTTTTTATAACATTTAGATATATTAGTTGCATGAACATTTCAGGGAGCGTTGTTTAAATGTGCCTCAGTCAGAATACTTCAGTAGTCTCTACTATTTCTAATGAAGCACTAAAACATTAAGAACCATTAATGATATGAAACCGTTAATGAATTTGAAAAACTTCATAACAGACTTGATTGAGTAAATTATGTTTCATTAATTCCAAAGAAATTTAGCAATAACCTAAAAATTATGTTTCATTAATTCCAAAGAAATTTAGCCATAACCTAAGACCGTTGTTGGCACTGTTTTTAATATTAATAATATTCCCTTTCAATAGAAATGAATATTGACTTCGTTATTCATTCATTTACTCAACATCCATCAGCATTGCTCTGTGCAAAGCACTGTAGTATGCCACATGGGGAATGCTCAGATGAATCAGGCAGGGACTCTGCCCATTCTGATGTCATAGTTAATGACATAGCTAAGGAAGATAAAACACATACAAAAAACACCATAACATTATATAAGAGGTAGTAAATGCTAAAAGAGACACGGACATAAAATTTAAGGAGCATAGAGTATATTTCCATCAGAGAGGTACAAGAAAGGCTTTATGGAGAAAGTGTATTGATGTTGAATTCACTTCTTCTTTCAAGAAAAATTTACTGGAAGTGCCCCTGCTCTCACAGAAAGTGCAACCTGATAGGGAAGACAGACAATAGGCAGATAAAGATTTAGGAGTGGAGTGTTGTAGGGAAATGTAAAGAGCTTGGTAAAATCACGAAACAGAAATAGGGTAGAGTGTAACAAGAAAAAGGGAGAGTGATCAGAGATGAGGTCAAAGGGTTCAGATCATGTAAGACCATGTAAGCCATAGAAAGAAATTTGGATTTTAGTCTAAATGCTTTGGAAAACCACTGACAGGTTGAGCAGGAAGGTAACATGATCTGGTTTTCATTAAAGATCACTGTAGCTGCTGGGTGAAGAACGCATTATAGGGAGGTAAGAGCGGGAGCAGGAACATCTCTCGGGAGGCTACTAAAAGAGTCCCAGTGAAAGATCATGGTGATTTAAATTCTAATGGTAGCCAAGGGGCTAGAGAAAAGTGGATATATTGTGAAGTCAGAGCCAAAAGGACTTCCTGACGGACTGCATGTGGAGTGTAAGGGAAGTACAAGAATGTAGATGACTCTCAGACTTTTGGCTTGGAAATGGTGGTGACATTTACCAGAACTGAGAAGGCCTAGAGAGAGAGGAAATTTGAGGAGAGAGAGAAACAAGAATTCTAATTTGACCATGTTAAGTTGAGATGCCTGTTGGATATCCAAGTGGGGATATCAAGTTGACAGTTACATATACCAAATTGGAACTCAGTGGAGGAATAAGGGCTGAAGATCTATTGTGAGTCATTGGCAAATAGACTGTATTTAAAGCCATGGAACTGGACAAGATCAATAGGGATAAAGTGTTAATAGAGTAGGACAGGGACCCGGGACCCAGCCCTGGGGCACTTGAAAGATGGATACTATTTTAATAGCCAGAGATGGAAAGGGCATTGAACAGGAAGGAAAAGCTCAGAGACAGGAAAGTGCTTAGCATAAGTGGGAAGCATGGGCAATCCATTTAGGGAGAGCTCATAACAGATACCAAGTCCTAGATTTAGTTCACAGGCTTCAGTGGAGAATCATGGAAGGTTTTTAACTTAACGAAGTGGTTCTGCTTCTGATAATATATGAGTAGTTCCTATATGTGATCACCCTTCTCTAGATAACAACTACAAACATTGGACAATAATATTTTTTAAACCCTACCAAAAGGCACAGAGAAAAAACAAAAGCAGGCAGATACTAGAGGGGGGTCAATACTTGAAGAAAAGCACCAGATCTTTGTGAGTTTCCTATGTTGATTTTACAGCTTTTTGCTCGAAGAGCAAGTCCCAGTTTTCACCAAGCCTGGTAGCTAAAACCAGCAGTCTTATTGGTTTGAAGAACCAGAGAACAGAGTTTGGAAAGGGGGTGGAAATTTCTGAAAGGAGAGAGCTTGAAAGGGGATACTTAAGTTTAAACTTTGTCTAAATCTCTGGCTGATCCTGGAAGTACACATGTATAGGGCAGACTCCAAGAAGCCTAGCTAAGGCTAAAAAAGTTGGACTAAGATTTCAGCTGCTGCCTACCACAAGAGAGACAGAGTTTGGAATTTGAGCTCAACCAAGTTCGCTGCCTGCAAAAACGAACAAAAAGACCTTTGAAGGTACAGAACAGAATCCCGAATCCCTAAAATGTGTCATTTACAATATCCAGGATATAATTCAAAATTGTTAGACATATGAATAAATAGAAAAATAAGACCCATGCCCAGACGAAAAGATAATCAATGGAGAGAATCAATGGAGATGACCCAGATGTTAGAATTAGCAGACAGAAGGAAAATATGCTTGTAGTGAATAAAGTTAAGGAGTAAATTTATTATGCTGTATCTCAGAAAAATCTTTAACTGGTAAATAAGATTAATTTGAGGATGCAGAAGCCAGAGATGGGAAAAAGGTAGGGAAGCTATTGATAGGCCAGTAGTTCTATAGATACAAAGAAGTAAAGTTGACAAAAAGATACTTTGAAAGATGTCATTTAATTATGGAAAGAAGAAAGAGGAATCGGATGACACTGAGGTTTCAAGTGTGGTTGAAACAATGGTAGTACCACCAGCAGAAACAGAAACATCAATGGAGAACATAAGGCTCGGCTATAGGATGACAAATTCCAGTTTGGAAATATTGAGTTTGAAATGTTAACATGATATCCAGTTGTAGTATTCAACATGGAGTTGCAAATTCAAGATGGAGCTGTAAGAAAGGCAGGATCAAGGCTGAGAATAATTTCGAGTCTTTCAAGTGATCATTGAAGTATGAAATTATATTAGATTTCCAAAGAAGAATGTATACAGTTAAGAGAGAAATAACATGTATTAGTTACCTATTGCCATGTAGCAAATCACAAATGCTTAAGGCAAACACCGTTGATTGGTTTATAATTCCACAGGCTGGCAATTTGGGCTGGGTTCAGCTGGACATTTGTACTTGTCTCTTGTGGGTTCACTCATGCATTTGCAGTCAGCTGTCAGGTCAGCTTTGCTGATCTTGGTCAGGCACCCTCCCATCTTTCAAGCCTTATCTAAGATGGCTCATCTCTGCTCTTTGTGCCCTCTCATCCTTTAATAGTCTAAGCTGGGTTTGTTCACACCAATTCCAAGAGAGCAAACCGAAGTGTGCAAGACTTCTTGAGGCTCAGACTTGGACCCAGTACCACATTGCTTTCATTACATTGTATTGGCCAAAGCTAGTCATTAGGCTGTCCTAGATTCAAATAGTAGGAAAATAAACTTTATACTTTGATGGGAGACTGCAAAGTCACATTGCAAAGGAGCATGGATACAGGAAGGGGAATACTTTGTGGTCATTTTGCAATCTACCACACAGCCAAGGATAGAACTTTGGATTTGCACACCCATGTTCATAGTAGAATTATTTACAATATCCAAGAGGTGGACACAACCCAGGTGTCCATTGACCATGAATGGATAAACAAAATGTGGCATAAGCATTCTGTTTATTATAAAGGATATTACAAAGGATATGGATGAAGAGCCAGATGTATAGAGTGAAGCCCAGAAGGGTCCTAAGCAAAGGTGCTTCTGTCCACATGGAGCTGGGATGCACCACTTTCCTAACACATGGATGTGTTCACCAACCTGGAAGTTCTCCAAACCCCATAGTTTAGGGATTTTTTATGGAGGCTTCATCACCTGGGCATGATCAATTATTAACTCAATCTCCAGTCTTTCTCTCTTCCTGGGAGGATGTGGAGTAGGGGGCTTGCAAGTTCCAAGTTTCTAATCATGCTCAGTCTTTCTAGTGAGTAGCCCTCATCCAGAAGCCCATGAAGAGTCACCTCATTAGAACAAAAGGCACTCTATCACTCAGGAAATTATAATGGCTTTAGATGCTCTGTGTCAGGAACTGGGGAAAGAGACCTAATGCATATTTCTTATTATGTCACAACATGCAATTTAATATTTTTCAGCCTTAAAAAGGGTGCAGGCGGCCGGGCGCGGTGGCTCAAGCCTGTAATCCCAGCACTTTGGGAGGCCGAGACGGGCGGATCACGAGGTCAGGAGATCGAGACCATCCTGGCTAACACGGTGAAACCCCGTCTCTACTAAAAAATACAAAAAACTAGCCGGGCGAGGTGGCGGGCGCCTGTAGTCCCAGCTACTGGGGAGGCTGAGGCAGGAGAATGGCGTGAACCCGGGAGGCGGAGCTTAAAGTGAGCTGAGATCTGGCCACTGCACTCCAGCCTGGGCAACAGAGCGAGACTCCGTCTCAAAAAAAAAAAAAAAAAAAAAAAAAAGGGTGCAGGCACGGTGGCTCATGCCTACAAGCCCAGCACTTTGGGAGGTTGAGGCAGAAGGACTGCTTGAGCCCAGGAGTTCGAGATCAGCCCAGGCAACATAGTGAGACCCCCCACTTCTACTAAACATAAAAAATAAGCTAAGAGTGGTGGCATGCGCCTGTAGTCCCAGCTACTCAAGAGGTTGAGGTGGGAGGATGGCTTGAGCCCACGAGTTTGAGGCTGCAGTGAGCTATAATTGCACCACTGCACTCCAGTCCAGGCAACAGAGCAAGACTTTGTCACAAAAAAAAAAAGAAGAAGAAGGAAATCCTGTCACATGCTACAACATGAATGAAGTTTGAGGACATTATGCTAAGTGAAATAAGCCAGTCGCAAAAAGACAAATACTGTATGATTTCACTTATATATATAGAATAGTCAAACTCAAACAGAGACGGAAAGTAGAATGGTGGTTGCCAGGGACTGAGGATAGGGGAAAAAACAGGAGTTGCTGTTTAGTGGGTGCAGAGTTTCAGTTTTGTAACATGAAAATGTTCTGGAGATTGGTTGCACAATAATATGAATGTACTGAGCACTACTGAACTATACATTTCAAAACTGGTAAGATGGCAAATTTTATGTTATGTATTTGTTACCACAATTAAAAATAAAATATTATAAAAATAGAACTTTATATATGATCCATATTTAGGGGTGAACAGGAAAAAGGGAACAAAAGGAAATAAATGTTGCCCAATCTGGAACTAATGGAAACCAATCTACCCAGTGGAGTTTGAAAATGGTTCTCTTCTCTTTGTTTTTCTCTACCACCTTCAGATAAGGGGCTCCAGAATTTAGCCTTTCCTCACTGGAGGGAGGAGGAGAGCCATCCACTCATCTGGTCCTCATCTCTCCAGGATTCTAGAATTCACATGATTTATCGTATTTTCCAGGCTGGTAATATCCTTGTGGAAATTCCAGCCCTGGACCTACCTTCTTTTCTTATTTTTGCCAGTCCCATCTTCCGATCCTGGACCTCAGTTCTAGCCTTGGCTTCATATCAGAATGACTATCCACTATTAATAATATGGTCTGCCTCCAAGCCTTCACAGAACCACAGCCCCATCTTGCTCCCAGAGAGCAGACATTTCTAGAAGAGTGATACATGCCTAGAGTGGTTCTAAAGTTCTGCCACACTCAGGGATTTGTTTACCATGGGCTGATCTTTTGCTGCCAGGGAAAGGACAGCCCTTCTGCCATCCCAGATGTCCACATTTGCCTGGTTCAGCCTTGCTCCCTGCTTGCTCATTCATTATTATATCCAGGATGTTTTGTGATCAGACCTGGAAAATTTCTCATTTGAAGCTACCACAGATGTTAAAATTGGGGAAATGGGCAGACTCCAAGAGCCAACTGGGATACCAAATTGCAGTGACATTTAAAAACAACCAGAATTCTATCCATAATCATATTTTCATGATGGTCTCAAAAATGTATTTACAATTGGTTTGTTCAAATCAAGATCCAAACAAAGTCCACACATTACTTCTGGATGCTTCTCTCAATGCAAAGAATTACCTCTCCTCTTTTTCATTCATTCCATTGACTTGTTGTAGAAAGTAAGTTAACCAAACCTACAGAATATATCACATTCTGTATTTGTCTATTTGCTTCCTTGTGTGTCATTTATTTCTCTAGTCCTTTTGTCCCCCCACAAAAATGAAAGCTCTAGAGCAGTACCTTCCAATAGAACTCGCTGCCATGGTGGGAATGTTCTATAATGTGCACCGGCTGATACCATAGCCACAGGTGAAGATTGGACATGTGAAATGTGGTTAATGTGAATAAGGAACTGAATTTTTAAAATTTATTTTATTTTAATTAATTTGAATTTAAATAGCCACATGTCACAGCTACCATATTGGACAGTGAAGCTATAGAGGCTTAACTTAATTCAGCTTCAGGTTTTTTAAAACAATATTTCATAGGTAGTACTAAGTATTTCTTACTGCATGACATAAGAGGCTAATAGTGACTGGTTGTTCACCTTTACTAATACTAAGACTAATCAGTGGGTTCAGGTGGTGATAGCCTGATCGTTCCCATTTCAAGCTCCCCATCCACCTTTCATCTAATGGCTGTATTCATTTATGATTGTTGCCTGAATCAGTTATTCCATTATAGTTTTCAAAGTGGTGCTTTTCTTTTTTTATTATTATACTTTAAGTTCTGAGATACATGTGCAGAACGTGCAGGTTAGTTGCATAGGTATACATGTGCCATGGTGATTTGCTGCACCCATCAACCCATAATCTACATTAGGTATATCTCCTAATGCTATCCCTCCCCTTACCCCCCACCCCCTGACGGGCCGCAGTGTGTAATGTTCCCCTCCCTGTGCCAATATGTTCTCATTTTTCAACTCCCACTTATGAATGAGAATATGTGGTGTTTAGTTTTCTGTTCCTATGTTAGTTTGAGGAGAATGATGGTTTCCAGCTTCATCCATGTCCCCGCAAAGGACATGAACTAATCCTTTTTTATAGCTGCATAGTATTCCATGGGGTATATGTGCCATATTTTCTTTATCCAGTCTATCATTTATGGGCATTTGGGTTGGTTCTAATTTACACTCCCACTAACAGTGTAAAAGCATTCCTATTCCTCCACATCCTCTCCAGCATGTGTTGTTTCCTGACTTTTAAAATGATCACCATTCTAACTGGCATGAGATGGTATCTCATTGTGGCTTTAATTTGCATTCCTCTATTGACCAGTGATGATGAGCTATTTTCATGTTTGTTGGTCGCATAAATGTCTTCTTTTGAAAAGTGTCTGTTCATATCCTTTGCCCACTTTTTGATGGTGTTTTTTTTTTTTTTTTTTTTTCTTGTTAATTTGTTTAAGTTCCTTGTAGATTCTGGATATTAGCCCTTTGTCAGATGGATAGATTGCAAAATTTTTCTCCCATTCTATAGGTTGCCTGTTCACTCTGATAATAGTTTCTTTTGCTGTGCAGAAGCTCTTTAGTTTAATTAGATCCCATTTGTCAATTTTGGCTTTTGTTGCAATTGTTTTTGGTGTTTTAACCATGAAGTCTTTGTCCATGCCTATGTTCTGAATGGTATTGCCTGGGTTTTCTTCTAGGGTTTTTTATGGATTTAGGTCTTACATTTAAATCTTTGAAACATCTTGAGTTGATTTTTGTATAAGGTGTAAGTAAAGGGTCCAGTTTCAGTTTTCTGCATATGGCTAGCCGGTTTTCCCAATACCATTTATTAAATAGGGAATCCTTTCCCCATTGCTTGTTTTTGTCAGGTTTGTCAAAGATTAGATGGTTGTAGATGTGTGGTGTTATTTCTGAGGCCTTTATTCTGTTCCATTGGTCTATATATCTGTTTTGGCACCAATATTATGCTGTTTTGGTTACTGTAGCCTTGTAGTATAGTCTGAAGTCAAGTAGCGTGATGCCTCCATGTTTGTTCTTTTTGCTTAGGATTGTCTTGGCTATATAGGCTTTTCTGTGGTTCCATATGAAATTTAAAGTAGTTTTTTCTAGTTCTGTGAAGAAAGCCAATGGTAGCTTGATGGGAATAGCACTGAATCTATAAATTACTTTGGGCAGTATGGCCATTTTCATGATATTGATTCTTCCTATCCATGAGCATGGAATGTTTTTCCATTTGTTTGTGTCCTCTCTTATTTCCTTGAGTAGTGCCTTGTAGTTCTCCTTGAAGAGGTCCTTCACATCCATTGTAAGTTGTATTCCTAGGTATTTTATTCTCTTTGTAGCAATTGTGAATGGGAGTTTGCTCATGATTTGGCTCTCTGTTTGTCTATTATTGGTGTATAGGAATGCTTGTGATTTTTGTACATCGATTTTGTATCCTGAGACTGCTGAAGTTGCTTATCAGCTTAAGGAGTTTTGGGGCTGAGACGATGGGGTTTTCTAAATATACAATCATGTCATCTGCAAATAGAGATAATTTGACTTCCTCTCTTCCTATATGAATATGCTTTATTTCTGTCTCTTGCCTCATTGCCCTGGCCAGAACTTCCAATACTACGTTGAATAGGAATGGTGAGAGAGGGCATCCTTGTCTTATGCCAGTTTTCAAAGGGAATGCTTACAGCTTTTGCCCATTCAGTATGATATTGGCTGTGGGTTTGTCATAAATAGCTCTCATTATTTTGAGATATGTTCAGTCAATACCTAGTTTACTGAGTGTTTTCAGTATGAAGGGGTGTTGAATTTTGTCGAAGGCCTTTTCTGCATCTATTGAGATAATCATGTGTTTTTTGTCGTTGGTTCTGTTTATGTGATGGATTATGTTTATTGATTTGCACATGTTGAACCAGCCTTGCATCCCAGGGATGAAGCTGACTTGATCATGGTGGATAAGCTTTTTAATGTGCTGCTGGATTTAGTTTGCAAGTATATTATTGAGGATTTTCACATCAATGTTCATCAGGGATATTACCCTGAAATTTTCTTTTTTTGTTGTGTCTCTGCCAAGTTTTGGTATCAGGATGATGCTGGCTTCGTAAAAGGGAGGAATCCCTCTTTTTCTGCTGTTTGGAATAGTTTCTGAAGGAATGGTACCAGCTCCTCTTTGTACCTCTGGTAGAATTCAGCTGTGAATCCGCCTGGTCCTGGATTTTTTTGGTTGGTAGGCTATTAATTACTGCCTCAATTTCAGAACTTGTTATTGGTCTATTCAGGGATTCGACTTATTCCTGGTTTAGCCTTGGGAGGGTGTATGTGTCCAGGAATTTATCCATTTCTTTTAGATTTTCTAGTTTATTTGCATAGAGGTGTTTATAGTATTCTCTGATGGTAATTTGTGTTTCTGTGGGATCAGTGATAATCTCCCATTTATCATTTTTTATTGTGTCTATTTTAACCTTCTCTCTTTCCTTCTTTATTAATCTGGCTAGTGATCTATCAGTGTTATTAATCCTTTCAAAAAACCAGCTCTTGGATTCATTGATTTTTTGAAGGGTTTTTCATATCTCTATCTCCTTCAGTTCTGCTCTGATCTTAGTTATTTCTTGTCTTCTGCTAGCTTTTGAATTTGTTTGCTCTTGCTTCTCTAGTTCTTTTAATTGTGATGTAAGCGTATCAATTTTAGATCTTTCCTGCTTTCTCCTGTGGGCATTTAGTGTTATAAATTTCCCTCTAAATACTGCTTTAGCTGTGTGCCAGAGATTCTGGTACGTTGTGTCTTTGTTCTCATTGGTTTCAAAGAACTTATTTTTTTCTGCCTTAATTTTGTTATTTGCCCAGTAGTCATTCAGGAGCAGGTTGTTCAGTTTCCATGTAGTTGTGCAGTTTTGAGTGAGTTTCTTGATCCTGAGTTCTAATTTGATTGCATTGTGCTCTGAGAGGCTGTTTGTCATGACTTCTGTTATTTTTCATTTGCTGAGGACTGTTTTACTTCCAATTATGTGGTCGATTTTAGAATAAGTGCTATGTGGTGCTGAGAAGAATGTATATTCTGTTGATTTGGGGCAGAGAGTTCTGCAGATGTCTATTAGGTCTGCTTGGTTCAGAGCTGAGTTCAAGTCCTGAATATCCTTGTTAATTTTCTGTCTCATTGATCTGTCTAATATTGACAGTGGGGTGATAAAGTCTCCCACTATTATTGTGTGGGAGTATAAGTCTCTTTGTATATCTCTAAGAACTTACTTTATGAATCTGGGTTCTCCTATATTGAGTGCATATATATTTAGGATAGTTAGCTCTTCTTGTTGCATTGATCCCTTTACCATTATGTAATGCCCTCCTTTGTCTTTTTGATCTTTGTTGGTTTAAAGTCTGTTTCATCAGAGGCTAGGATTGCTTTTTTTTTTTTCCATTTGCTTGGTAAATCTTCCTCCATCCCTTTATTTTGAGCCTATGAGTGTCTTTGAACGTGAGATGGGTCGCCTGAATGCAGCACACCGAATGGGTCTTGACCCGTTATCTAATTTGCCAGTCTGTGACTTTTAATCGGGGCATTCAGCCCATTTACATTTAAGGTTAATATTGTTATGTGTGAATTTGATCCTGTCATTATGATGCTAGCTGGTTATTTTGCCCATTAGTTTTTTATTTATTTATTTATTTATTTATTTATTTATTTATTTATTTTCATTATACTTTAAGTTCTCGGGTACAGGTGCATAACGTGCAGGTTTGTTACATATGTATACTTATGCCATGTTGGTGTGCTGCACCCATCAACTCGTCAGCACCCTTCAATTCATCATCTATATCATGTATAACTCCCCAATGCAATCCCTCCCTCCTCCCCCCTCCCCATGATAGGCCCCAGTGTGTGATGTTCCCCTTCCCGAGTCCAAGTGATCTCATTGTTCAGTTCCCACCTATGAGTGAGAACATGCGGTGTTTGGTTTTCTCTTCTTGTGATAGTTTGCTAAGAATGATGGTTTCCAGCTGCATCCATGTCCCTACAAAGGATGCAAACTCATCCTTCTTTATGGCTGCATAGTATTCCATGGTGTATATGTGCCACATTTTCTTTTTTTTTTTTTTTTTTTATGCAGTTTCTTCATAGTGTCAATGGTCTCAAAGTGGTGCTTTTCTAAGTCTAGCATTCCTTCTACATTTATAAGCTAGAATTCTTCTGTAAAGACCATTCTTTCATCAACTAATGCTACATGGTTCACCTGAAATACAGTTTGTACAAGAAAAAGCAAGATAAATTCTTAATTTTTTTTATATTGCCATTAATGGTTGGCAAAAAAAAGAAAGAAAGAAAGGCAGGCATCTTGCATCTAGGCAAAGGTGCCAGGATTTTATCCTGAACTTTGGAAAGCCATTGTAGGTTTTAAGCACATGGGATGAACAAGATAACATTTTCTTTTTAGGATGCACCCATTTTCCCTTGTGTAGAGAATGGGTGAAAGTCAGGAAGGCTCTGAAGGGAGCTGTCATAATTCAGACCAAAGATGGGGAGGGCCCAAACTGGGGTGGGAGTAGTGGAGTGAGCGAGAGAAAGTTTGACAGAATCCAGATTAGAAAGGAGAATTCAAAAATCTAGTAAAATAATGTGGGAGGTGCGAGAAGAAGGGGAGATGGAGGAGGGTAGGATGACATAATGAACCCTATATTTCCGATTTGGTGAACTAAATAAATGGTGATGCCACAAAACTCCTTGAGAAATACAGGAAGAGAAATAAGGAGGAGTTAGCTTCTAAATGAAAAACGAAGTCTGCCCAAACATGGACTTCCCAGACAGAAGGAAAGATTCAAGAAGCTACAGTATAATTTTTTTCACTTCAGTCTAATAAATAATAGTGAGTACATACTAGGGGAAAATTACTCATATATAGAATTGTCTGGATTCTGGAGATCTATAAAGAAGAATCAGGGATTATTTTGTTAGCATTAAATGTTTAACCTGAAGAAATTAAATTCTAGGCTCTATTCCTAATCCATTTGTAAACACATTCCAAATTCCTCTCTGTTGTTATTTTGTTCCCTATTGCTTACAGAGATATGAATACTATTTTAGGAAATCCTTAATAGTGGATGTAGTGTTTTCAGAAGTGAAAAATGCTTTGCAAGTGTATAAGCAAAAATATTCCCAGTCATTGTATTAGTTTCCAAGGGCTGCCATAACAAAGTACCATAAACTGGGTGGCTGAAAACAACAGAAATGTATTGTCTCAGAGTTCTAGAGGCTAGAAGTCCAAAATAAAGATGTTGTCAGGGCCATGTTCTCTCAGAGACTCTGTGTAGAATCCTTCCTTGCCTCTTCCTAGCTCCTTGCCACTTCCTAGCTTCTGGTGGTTTGTCAGCAATCTGTGGCATTCACTGGCTTGTAGCTGCATCATTCCAATCTTCTGTCATTACCTGGCATTCTCCCTGTATCTCTGTCTTCACATGGCTATCTTCTTATAAGGAGACCAGTCCTAATGGATTAGGGGCCCACCCTACTCAAGTATGACCTCATTTTAACTAATTATATCTGCAACACTCCTGTTTCCAAATAAGGTCACATTCTGAAATACTGGGGATTAGACCTTCAACATATCTTTTTTGGGGGACTCATAATTCAACCCATAACAGTGTTCTAAAGACCCATGGTAAACTATGAAAACAAAAATTTTCGTTTGAAAATTATCTATTTTAACACCATTTCAAAAGCTTTATATTGCTCTTTGGATAAGCTGAAATTTATTTTCTTTTTTCCGAAATGAAATTTCATAGACTCTTACAGTGTCCACCAAGGCAAAATAAATAAAGAATAAGAGAGTGATACGGCATATGAATATATTTAATAAACATAGTCTTTTAAATACTTATTTCATTGTATTTTGTGGTACATTTTCCTAAGCATTTTCCTGAAATTTTGGGGAGAACTCATTATAGTAAGAAATATTCATTCTTTATCAGAATGAAACACTAACCTTTGCTAACAGTACCTATTGTTTAAATAAAATGAGATGATATATGTAAATCATTTAACAGTTTGCAAGTACTCCATAGCTGTTAGCTGCTTTTTTGTTTTTTGGGGTTTTCTTGTTTTGTTTTGTTTTGGTTTGGTTTTGGTTTTCGAGACAAAGTCTCATTTTGCTGCCCATGCTGGAGTGCAGTGGCAGTCTCAGCTCACTGCAACCTTCACCTCCTGGGTTCAACTCATTCTCCTGCCTCAGCCTCCCGAGTAGCTGGGACTACAGGTGCATGCCCCCACACCCGGCTAATTTTTGTATTTTTAGTAGAGACAGGGTTTCTCCGTGTTGGCCAGGCTGGTCTCGAACTCCTGATCTCAGGTGATCCTCCTGCCTCGGCCTTCCTAAGTGCTGGGATTACAGGAGTGAGCCACTGCGCCCAACCCTGTTAGCTGCTATTAATATATATTTAGTACTCTTAGCATTGCAGTGATGATTAAATTACATGTGAAACACTTACATCAATGCCTGACCCATAGTAAGTACTCAGTAAGTGTCTAGCTATTATTATCATCATTACCATCATTATAAAAAGTGTCCAAAACTTTCAGTAAAGTGTCCAAAACTGCCAATACTACTTCCCATTGGCTTATTCTTGCTTAAACATGAACTCACTATTTGCATACAGTCTTATTAGTCTTAAAATTTTTAACAAAGTCATTTAATCTATAGAATTCATCTCTTATTTACTAGGCAGTTATAAGTTATTTCAATTCAGGTTTCTTATTTAAAAAGGAATTCCTTAATGTTTAACCCCTTCCCAAGTTTTTATTCTTATTTTATTTATTAGAACATGACTTGAAAACAAGTTACTGAAATATAATTGATCTTTTGCTTAATGAAAATGTACTTTACTTACAAACATGGCATTATTAATCCATGAGCAGTTTTTCCAGCAGTGGACCTGATTTGATAGTGCCTCACTCACACAATTTTTGTGATTAAAGCTGCAGAGTTTCCAGAGATTTGGGATTCAGCTGGTGGTCAAAGAATAGAGTTCCATTTAATTCCATAGTGTTCTGCAAAGACACTTCCAGTTGAGGTCTGGCTATGGGCTGGTCTTAAATACAAGTCATTTAAAAAGAATTTTTTTAAAAAAGTATCTTTTCCAGCTGCAGACTCAAATTTGCATTCAAAAGCACAAATATAAAGTTTTAAAAAACATAACCACAATAACAGCCATATTGTAAAGCAAGAGTTCCATAAAGTTTGAATTTTTTTTTTCATGGTGATGAGTAGGAACTGGTGGTCCTTGGGTTTTTGCTTCAAAATGGTTTGTGAACTGAAAAAAAAAAAAAAGTGAGAACCACTGTTCTAACCAACCAAAGTAAATTGATAGTTATAAAACGGGAATGTTTATTCTCTGAAGGAATACTTGATACTGAGATTTTTGCTTAATGTTAAAGCAGCCGTTTTTAATACCAGTTTGAAATGAAATTTTAATGTATTATCTCCCTCTTATGAATTAGTGTTTATAAACAAGAACATTTAGAGGGTCTTTTCAGTTCTAGTAAAATGAAAACTAAAGTAAAACAGTAGCTTATTAAAGCTTCCAGAATGGCTTCTCAGTTCCTTGTCAAGTATCAAAGCCCCATAATTCTTTCCCTTCAAATGACTCTTGGAACAAAATGACACCTCTAAGGATTAAACATGTCGGAAACCAATAAAAGAAGAAAACATTAAAGCACGTCTGACACAGGCCTCTCCTTCATAGTTCCCTGTTCCTCTCATTCTCCCTACATAAGTATGAGTCAGGTAATGTTAACTTTGAATCATATATTTGTTAGTTTATTTTGAGCATTACATAAACAAGGTTCTGATCATAGTCTATGAGGCAATTGACCTGTAATCATTTGCATTTCAACATATGTAGCTCAAAAAACAGAAGAGTAAGTTGCTCTACATTCTTTTATTTGCATTTCACGGGTTACTTACAATATCATTTTTTGTGATACAAGAGTGTCCTAAATAGATCACACTACAATAAAATGCTCATATAGCAAATGGAACGAGGTAACTTTCAAGAGTGAGATATTTGAATTACATTATGTATGCAGGAGTACTCCCTTTCTGAAGCTGATAACAATACCTTCATTTATTGAATGTTTCCTATGTGGCAGGCACCATGCTTAATGCTTTATACACGTTACCTCCATTTAATCTTCCCACCAATCATACAAGGCGAGTATTATTATTCCTATTTTCAGATGAGAAAAACAAAGTTTATTCTGCAAATATTTGTTAAACAGCAACTACATGCTGGTCTAAGCAAAGTTGAAGCTAAGATAAAGAATCCTGAAGTTTGGACACAGGCCTGTCTCTGCTCTTATCATGATCCCATCCTGCCTAACTGGAAAGAATGTTAAACATTTCATGTATTTGTATTATAGATTGTCTTCACCTTTATAGATTTTACTGTCTTGCATCATATGCAACTCTAAAATCTTTGAACTTTGTATCTGGAAGGGAACCTAGAACCTTACATTTTCCAAAATTTGAATTTTCTCAAATAAAATGTTCAAATTGTTGTAGAAATGCCTTTCTTTAAGATCTGTGTCAGTCAGGAAAATAGCCTTAATAATTTTTATTTGAGACATTTCAAGGAAAAACAAAATTCACACACATGAAACATATGTAACCATGTATTTAGTTAAACTATTGTCTTATATGAGATAAGATTTTAATCTAAATCTTATCTTTCTTTCTCTCTGAAAAGAAATAGTTAAATAGTCTCTGGCTATTACCTTTCCCTTTTTTGTGAAAAAATAAATAGGCTTTGGATAAGTATGGATCCAAATAGATATGCTTTGGATAATATAATTTGGATAATCTGGATGAAAGGAAAAAACTTTTTCCTAGAGGTGATGATGATTACACTTTTGGGATTTTCTACAGTAGTGACAAATCTATATGTACAGAGCTGTGAACTTTGGATGTATATGAGGTAGAGATTGCGCCATGAGCCATAGTTAGTCATCTTGCAACTTTTCCAGACTGATGTAACTCCATTTTTGAACAAATGTTATTTTGTTAAATAAATGCCCATTTAAACTTGTATACAAAGGTTATAATTATAGCAGGAAATTGTTGGGGGCAGAGGAGGTTAAATCTAGTTGTCCCGTCATACATTAGGAATGATTTCTTGGAAACCTCCTTCAGATTTTCTACTGAGGTTTGCTGTTTCCCTCTACTGTAGTTTCAAGTAATAACTTTCCAATATTTTGGTTCTGACTGGGAGATTTGTTGGGGAGCGTGGGGATCAGTAGGTAACTGAATCAGCCCTTTCTGCTGATTCTGCACTAAGGAAGCCAAAAAGACATTGGAATCTGAAGATATCACTTAACATTATATGACTTGTACGAATACATAAAAGGCTCAAAAGCCACATATGTAAGTATACATTTATAGTAGCCACATTAAAAAGTTTTTAAAAGGTGACATTAATTTTAATGAAATATTTTAACCCAATATATTCAAAATATTTCAACATGTTGTGAATGTAAAATTTATTAATGAGATACTTTATATTCTTCTTCTTCTTCTTTTTTTTTTTTTTTTTTTACTAAGTCTGAAATCTGGTATGAACTTTACTTTTACAGCACATCTCAACTTTGACCAGCCAACCTCATTTGAAGTGCTCAGTAGCCATGTGCGACTACTAACCACCATATTAACCCATGCAGGTCTGGCAATCTGAGGCAGTTATTCTTTGAACAGCCACACTTAGAGTTCTCCTTTGTTAAACAGAGGGGAAAAGTAATCCTGCCCAGGGCAATATCAGCTTCTACGTTCAAATAACTCTTTTTGCTGCCAGCTGCAAGAAAAATCCTCCAGCCTCATTTGATTTTTCCAAATTTTCCTAACCAAAGAGAGTGGTTGCACTGCTCTTGGATTTAATAGAAGAAATAAAAGAGGAAAAGCTTATTGTTAACAACAAAAAACCATTTTCTTTGCTTTTGGGGCACAAGAAAGAATAATGTTCTTCTAAATAAATTTAATCAATTCATAAATACTTACCAAATCGATCCTATGTGCAAGACATATGTGGTAGTGGTACTTTAACTGGTTTTTGTTGTTGTTGTTTTGTTGCTGCTTTTTTTTTTTTTTTTTTTTTTTTTTAGACAGAGTTTTGATCTTGTCGCCCAGGCTGGAGTGCGATTCTCCTGCCTCAGCCTCACCCATAGCTGGGATTACGGGTGTGCGCCACTATGCCCAGCTAATTTTGTATTTTCATTAGAGACCGGGTTTCACCATGTTGGCCAGGCTAGTCTGGAACTCCTGAGCCCTGGTGATCCGCCCACCTCGGCCTCCCAAAGTGCTGGGATTACAGGGGTGAGCCACCGCACCTGACCACTTTAACTCATTATTAACAGTTCATGTAATGCTTAATTCACTGAAACGTGACCACTGCTCACATTACTTTTACAGATGAGGTAACTGTTTCAAAAGTTATTCCTCTGGTTCTCAAGGTTAACAGAGAATAAAAGTTGATACGGAAAATCGCATACAATTTGCTTTATTTTAAAATGTTCATTCTTTGCGTGGGGGTAATTAGACTGAACAGTGTTAGCCACATAACGGTCTCTCTTCAACTATGTATGTTTTTACTAATGCAAGAATGTTAACTGAAATAATTGATCAAAGGGTAGGGGGAGCTAATTTACTTTAAGCCAACCGAATTAACGAACTTCTTTTCGCTATAAGGAGTGGTCATGTGACGCTGCAATGTAAATGAATAAATTAAGCATTTTGTACATAAATGCAAAATAGCACACAACTCCTTATCCTCCAAACTTCTGCAATCACGTTTTATCGTCGGGAATTACACAGAGAATGTGCTGCCAAATTAACTGAGTCTGGGCCCAGGTTGGATTTGCAACACCTGTATATAGCATGTGGAGGGAAGTGACAAAAGCATGAGCCAAGTAGCCGCATTCGCCTTCTTCCCCAGACCACGTTGAGTCTGCCCAGATGTTGCCCAACCTGAGCGGTCCCCCTGAGTTTAAAGCTTCGGGAGAAGGCGCGCAACGAGGACTTCCTGACGCCTTCTCAGGCTCCCTAAACAGTTGGAGCCTCCCTAAATGGCCACGAGGTTCCCCGGCCTCGAGCCTGTGCCAAGGGGCGCGCTGGCGAAGGCAGCAGAAAGAGCCCAACACCTGCCTCTCGAAGCCCCAGCGAGAAACCTCGCACCGACAGCGTAGACCTGGCCGGCTGGGTGTGGGGCTCTAATCTCATTCTCACACCTGCTTAGGGAGGCAGGCGAGAGTTCTCCGGGTGTCTGGGTCCTGGGAGGATGAAAGGAAGCTGTTAATAGGCGTCCGCTGGGAGCGCAGCAAGGGACGCGCCTTGGTCGCTGGGCGTGGGAAGACCGGGATGCCTGGGCCGCGGCCTGAGGGACTGAAGGGACACGCCGGCTCGGAGATTTCCCTTTGCTTTTTCTCTTCCCCTCGCTGGGCGACTAGCCAGGGGCTGCAGTAGCTTTCCACTCAGCCCTGCGACTTTTACACATTTCTGCCCGGGCGCACTTAGCGCGCAGCGGCTCCTGGCGCAGTGAACACAGGGTCGAGTCCTCTTGGGACGCACCCCGGGCGCCCAGGCCTTCCCCCGCAATCTCTCGCCGTCCTGTGGGGCTCCATCGCCGTCGGGGCATTGGGTTTCCTTAATCCAGGGCTTCCCCATCTTGGGCAGGAGGAGGAGTCAGAACCCCTCCCCTCCCTCTGTCCCTCTCCTCCTCCTCCTCCGCCCACGGCCAGCCTGATTTTTAAATCTAATCTCTTATTTAAAGTCAACAGAGGAGCAGGAACCCCGCGCTCCTGCCTACAAGATATTTTTAAACAATTCTCCAACCTCTGCCGTGAGGGACAGCCTTAAGGAACCTCCCTGTTTCCCCCTCTTGAAGATTTAGGTAGCAGACTTAGGGGGGCAGGGGTTCGAGGGTCGCAGCTGAAGGCCAAGAGCTCTGCGCAGTTGGGGAGGAGAATTTGGGCTGGGGGTGGTGCGGAGGAAGCGACTAATACAAGACGAATGAATCCCAAATAGCCACAATTTAACACGAGCGTCAACTTGAAGAGACTTGAATCAAACCGGGAGCCGAGCCCCCAGGAGACTCCTAGGCACGAAGCCTCCAGTGCCTCTGTCGGGGGAGGTGGGGGGCAGGTGATTTCCCAGCATGTGACCCTGAAGAGGGAGGGTCTCGGGCCATTACGGGATGCGCCCAGAGACTAGGCGCGCCCGCACGCACGCACCCCCGGAGGAGACAGGCCGAAAAGACACTCCTCACCCCTCCCCGGGTCCTTTTGGCTCGGGACTGCGCCTCCGGTACTTTGCCCACCTCCCTCCCCAGCTGGGCGGGGACCACTGTTCTCCCTTATTCCCAAGGAGCCTCCGACCTGCTTGGACCCTTGGCAGTGAAAGGCTCCCAGCCTTCGCCCCTCCTGCCTTTCCCATTTCTTTCCCCCGCCTCCTGCCGACGCCCCCAGTTCTCTTGGGCTCGCCCTTCCTGAAAGTAGGCGAGGCCCAGAAGCTGAGGTTGGGGCGCAGAAGGAGGGGGGTGGGAAGAGGGAGGAGCGGAGCGCAGCGGCCGGGGGCGTGTCTTCCACTAGCCCAGCCCCTGGGTGCGCGCGGCGGTGGCGGCGGCGGTCGAGCCTCGCTTTGAGAGACAGGTATCGCTTAGGCGCCATGTTGTGAGCGGAAGTGGGGGAGCGCGCGGCGGTCGCTGTTCTGCTGGGAGCGGGCGCGGGAACCGGCGGGGGGGGCGGAGCCGTAGTCCCGGCGGCGGAAGGAGGAGAGGAAGAAAGGGGCGAGACCCGGTGCCCGGCGGAGGCGCGAGGCTCTCGCTCGGCGCGCGGGCGTCTCTGGCCAGGCGCGCGGCTTTCGGGCGGTCGGCGTCGGCGTCGAGCCCTCTCTGGGGCCGCTGCCGCTGCTGCTGCTGCTGCTGCTGCTGCCGCCGCTGCCGCCGCCGCCGCCGCCGCCGCCGCCGCCACTGCCGCTGCCGTGGGGCTCGGGCGGCGACGGAGCGGGGCCGGCCGTGGGGCGGGCGGGGAGGGAGGAGGCGGTGAAGGCGGCGGGCCGGGGGGGAAGATGCCGCTGGCGCAGCTGGCGGACCCGTGGCAGAAGATGGCTGTGGAGAGCCCGTCCGACAGCGCTGAGGTGAGTGCAGCAGGGCGGCCGGGGCCGGCGCATCTCCTCCCCGCGCCCCCGCCGGCTCGCTTCGCTCCCCGGAGCTGGCCACTCGGCCCGTTCTGATCGCGATCGCGTCTTCCCCCCGGGTTCAGGGTTTTGATTTGGGTTGTTGGGCTGGGTCTGTTTGCCCGTCTGTCTGTTCCTCCCACCCGCACCTTCACCTCCTTCCTTCGCTCGGGGGGCTGCCAGTGTGGTGGCGCGTGGGGTTTGGAGTGGGCGCTGGGGCTTTGCAAGAAGCCAATTTTAATCAACTTTGCGTGGGGGAAGCGGGAGGCGGAGCGGGGGCCGGCGGGGAGTTGGGAAGTTTGGCCCAGCCAGGTCGGGGGCTTTCCCGGACCTTGGCGACTTTGGGAGTTGAGGGAGGAGTAGGGATCGGGTTGACCGGGGAGCAGGGACTGTCGAGTCCGGCTGAGACAGGGGCTGCTGCGGGGAGACCAGCGCGCGGGGCACGGATGGCGGCGACCTGTAGGGGTTTCGGGTAGGGGGTACAGCGTTTTGCCTCCCCCCCGTCTGCCGCAGCCGTTGCTGCTGCTGCTGCTGCTGCGAAGAAAGTGGAAGCCTAAGGTCCCCTACCTCCTCCGTTTCTGAGGTCACAGAGCTAGACCCCCGCCCCTGCGAGTTTAACTTGAGTTTCCTGTCCGTGGAGGTGAGAGGGTGATACTCAAGGAGATCAGCGGCCGCCGTAAAGAGCTTTCTGGTTTTCCTCGCCCGGGATCTGGTGACCGTTCCTGAGACACCCACCCCAGTGCCCAAAACCCAAACAGTATACCCAAACAGGGCAAAACAGAATTTCCCCGGGCGCATCACTCCACCGAGCTTTTCTGAACCGCCCCTGTCCCAGAACAACTCGGGGTCTGCGAAAATAATCCAGACAAGACCCATTCCAAGGTATCACCGCTCCTCTCCGGAGTGGAAAATCAATTCCTGATGGTGGCGCGTCTGTGATTCTTCCTTCTTGACTTTTTGCTGCCTTCTCTCCCCGCAGCGGACTTTGGGGGATTACAGGATGATAGGCTGCGTGTGTGTAATAGTTACTGAGTGAGTGACCCCATTTCTGGAAAGCATGACTGAAACGCGGGGGTGGAATGGGGCAGGCTCTGATGAGTGGTGTGCTTGGCGGCAGCCGCTGCCCTGCCGGCCTCCGCAGTGTGAGAGGTAGATAGGGTTACTGGTTACGTCAGTAAAACCGAGGCTCAGTTTGATCTGAGATGCGGGACCCTTGCGTTCTCCAGTGTAATGGAGAGGGCGGGGGATCAGTTCAAATCGCTTTTCACTTTTTTCCCCCAGTCACCTCCACTGCTGTATAAAAATTTTGCTTGTTCTCCTTAACGCACGCAGAGTTGTAATAGTGCTTATGACTGATTGGTGCTTAGTATTTTGCGACTTGGATCATACTTGTAAAACCTGAACTAAATGCTGCTCTTCAATGGAAAAGACATTGATATATGTTGAAAGAAAATGAAAGAAAGAAAGGAAATCATGTTTTTAAGACTGACAGAATCACAAGAACTTTATTTGAAATTGTTAACCAGACTAATACTATGAATCTTTTATTTAAAAAAAGCCAAATTTATGATGTTTAATCATCCTTTGGATGGGTAGTGTGAAAAAGAGCATGCAAGAGCTCTTTTCATATTTTTCCCCGGAAAATTTTTTGCATTAAATAATATAGCTAAAAGGTTAATAAAATGTTCTCAAAGTACTGAACTTGTGGAAAGAAATTAAATTTGCTTTGAGCCTGACTTTTACATACAAACATTAACAATTGCAACTCAAGATCAGTCCACATTTCTGGTTGGCATTTATCGATGTGATAGGAAAACAATGTCATTTAAAACTCCACCTTATCCTTTTTCTATCTAGAGTGCATTTGGATAAGGAAGCACAAAACTGATATTTATTTAGCACCAACTATATGCCAGGTACTGTACTACATTACTATTTCATTTTATCCTTCCTATGACCCAGCAGGGTAGGATTATGGTCCCCATTGTTGTAGATTAGGAAACAAAATCTCAGAAGCTGAAAGGTACAACGATTATAAATAGTAAATGGCAGAGCCATAATTCAAAGCCAGGTGGATACAATTCATGTGCTTTGTTTTATATCAGGGTAGCTGTTCCAAATCTTTTGTGGAAAAATTCGGGGTATAAATAAGCCAGTAGTTAGAGGTCATCTATTTTCCAAAAACAACTAGAGTATTATAAGAGGTCTCATTTGGTAAAGCCTTGTTATTTCAGTTACTGTCATGTTTTCCAGAACTTGACAGATAGGAGTCCACAATTTGCTATTTTCAAAGAATTTTCTTGCTATTCTGGCATAAGGTATGTCAAACAGAGCCAATGTAGCCAAGATTTATTAAAACTAAATTCTAACAAATTGCCTTTAGATATTTAATTTCCTTTGCTTGTTTAGTTATTTCAAGTAAATTACTTCTGATACAATTTGGAAATATTGAAGACAGTGAGGGAAAGGTTGAAAAGTTCCACTCAGAGGTCTAATATTTTCACTATTATGCCGTTTCCTCCCCAGTAGGTTCCTATCAGATAATAATTGTATTTTACCAGAGTAACATCGTTTTTTTAAAGCATCATTTACTTGAGTAAATACATCAAAATATTTCTCTCCAGGTTAAAAGATTTCAGGATTAGTCTGTGTAGGAGTTTACATTTGTGGTCTCATCCCTAGTACACTGAACTCTTAAAAGCAGACTTTTTTACCCCCCCCCCCCCCCCCCCCATCCTCAGCATTCAACACAATGCCTGGCACTTACACATTGTGGACTTAATAAATATCTGCTGAATGAATCATGAAAGTCAGGAATAGGATGATTATGAATCTTATCTCTGTTTTTTATCATTTTAATCTCATTAAAATATGGACAATTTAAAAAGACCTCAGTGCCTCAGTAAAAACACAGGCAGTTTCTTCAGTTCCTTTACACTGGCCTTCCTGCTTTAAGACCTCACACGAATCTCATGGTGTTCAAAACAAAAAAACCCTTGTGGTTAAACTCAAACGTGGGTCAGAACATGACAGGCTAGAACTAGGCCAAATGTTTAAAGAAGCAAATTTAGGATAATAAAGGAAGTACTATGTAAGCAAAGTAAGGGTTGGTACAAGATAAAAAACAAACTAGCTTCCTAACTGGTCTAGGTGAACTCTTTAGTGAGTTACTTAAAGATGCTAATATGCTTTTGAATATTTGACTGTTTAGAGAATGGATAGGTAGGAATTATGGCTCTTCTGTTCTACAAATCCCTTGCCACTGCTGTCGGAGACAGCATTTACTAGATCATAAGCCTGACCTAGAGTGATACTTTTTTCTCCGCTGCAATAGAGTAGGTATAAATGATAGTAGATCTGAATATGAAGTTTTCAAAATAATAAAACTATGGAAGTTATTTTTGTTTTACAGAAATGTGTTATATAAAATAGCCACAATATAATGTGTTGTATACAATGTGTATTACACAATGTGTTGTATGAAAATAGCTACCTCGACTTCCTTTAAATAACAGGTACCCATGATGCACTGAAAAATATCAAAAAATATCAACTATATAAGTATTTTATTATAGAAAATGAGGCCTTTGTGTGGGAGATCGTGTTTAGTGAATGTGCAGCCATTTTTAACCTCAAAGATTATATAGTATTCTATAGTATAATACATAGATTTTATAGTATTTCTACTATATCAATATTATGTAGATTTCTTATTTTATCTATAGGGAAAATGTTCTATTAAAGTATAATCATTGATTTTGAAAAAAATGTTTTATTGTTTCTTTTCCTTTTCCTGTTTTATTTTTACCACCTTTTAGGTTTTTTTCTTTCCCCTAAGTGAAGATCTGAGGAGAGGACAGGTATTGTTACATGTCAACTGTCAAGTAACTGTGACACATTACTGAACACTTCATTGTTTTCAGTGATTATGATAGAGGATGTCAGTTTTGTAAAATGTAGAAAACTTTGCCTCATTTTGGCAGCTTGATCCTGTAGTAATGGGGTAGATTCAAAATGTGAAACTTGCTGAATGCATTTAAATTTTATTAATAAAACTTTTATCTAATTACAGGAACAAATATAGGCAGACTTTGTCTTCTCTTTAGTGTACATTTCTGGAAACCACAATAAGTATATCTTATTTTTAATAAGAAGGGTGGCATAATTGGACTGTGTACTCCTGACCAAGGACTTGACATTTGCTAAATTATGGAATGACCAAAAATATAGATCACTTATCTAGAAGTCTGAGTTGCAGAACGATTGTCCTAAAGTTTTTTAAAATTTTTATTACTAAGAAACTCATACCATTGTGATAATTAACAAGATTTGCTCTACAGTTCAATGCTCAGGGACATGTGATCTGCCAGACTGTGAATGATGGGTAAGGTCACAGTTGCCTGGTTGATCCAGTGCAGAATGGGTGCTTTAGACCCAACGGTTCAGATTGTAATGAATGACACACTGACATGTTGGTGGTCTCACTGGTAATGCCTGCGTGTGATAGTGCTCAGTTGTTTAGGTGCTTTGGTGGATAACACATTTTAAAGCATTGGAATGCAGCTGTGCAAGTACATATATATATACACATCCCGTTCCCCAATTCACATAAATAGAAAAAAACAAGTATCTAAATTGTAATACCTAGCATTCAATATCTTCCTTCCACTCCGCTCCCATCAGTGTGTTCTTTTGGAATTAATACAGTGACCTATATCATTAACTTGGAGATATCAGATCTCACATATTCTGGTTTATCAGTTTAACACCAAAAAGCATTAAAGCAAAGAAAAACTACCCTATTTAATCATTCAGTAAAAACTACCATGTTTAATCATTAAGTTTTGTCATGATTTAGCAAAACAAACACAAATGTGTGTGTGTGTGTTTTATAAAACACGTTCAGGATAAAATGTATCCATATAGCACATAATGATTATTTTAATACATTTGGCCTACTTATTTTTTGACAGTTTACCAAGTTGTACAATTTAAAAGCCAATATTTATTAATCCCTAATGTACAGAAACATAGGAGAAAGTTGTCTCTTTGGTTAAACAAACTGTTGAAAGAAACTTTGGCACACCAAAATTTTTACTTTTTAATTGATAGATAATATTTGTACATTTTTATGAGGTCATGTGATATTTTGTTCCATGCATAGAATGTGTAATGATCACATGAGGGTGTTTGGGGTATCCATTAATCATTTCTGTGTTGGGAACATTTCAAATCCTCTCTTCTAACTATTCTGAAATATATAATACATTGTTATTAACTATAGTCACCCTACTCTACTCTGCTATCCATTGTTAGAACTTATTCCTTCTATCCAGTTGTATGTTTGTACTGTGCCTATTAACCAACCTTTCTTCACCCCTACCCCCTCTGTAACCCCCACACTCGTCCTATCCTCTAGTAACTCTCATTCTGAGTAATAACTCCCTACCCATGAGCCCCACGTGTGAGTAAGAACATTCAATATTTGTCTTTTTGTCATGTGGCCTGTTTTAAGCAAATACATTAGTTACTAGTAATTAAGTATTTTGGTTTTTGCTTATTCTTAAAACTTAGAAGGGACTTTGTGGGGTTATTTGGATTAATAGCAAAGTGTTAAAGAACATAAGCTCTGGAGCCATAAAGACCTGTGTTTGAGTCCTGGCTCTGTCACTTAATAACTTTGTAACCTTATGCAAGTTATATTTAACATCTCTATACTTCAACATGCTAATTTGTAAAATAGGGATGAAAATAATGTCTACCTCATAGAGTTTTGGTGAGAATTAAATGAAATGATAATATATGTAAAGTACTTGGTTCAGTACATGGTTTAAGTTTTTAATAAACAACAGTTACAGTGAATCATCCCTCTTAAAGAACTGTCTGAGTTCTTTGTTTTTGCTCTGGGGTAATTTTTTAGAATCCAGCAAAACAATTAAAAGTGATTTATTTGATTGATCAGTTTAAATAGTCATGGTAATATCTGAATGTAATTGAAAGGGCAAGGGGAATAGAAATCTCTTGAATCTTGTCCTTTTTGCATTGATCCCTTCCTCAATATTGTCTTTAAAGGGAAAAAAACAGCATTGTGAAGAATATATGTGGAAGAAGGAAGAAAGGAAAGTTTGTTCACATTTTTAACATTGCTCAAATTGGAAGATGTCTCACAATCCATGGCATGTCATAGTTTAATTAGCAGCATGTTTTTCCTTAATATATAAAATAATAGTATATCTTACACTTGATTGTATCTTTTAATCAGTGAAATATAGTGTATCCTGTATGTTTATCTCTTGAAGGTAATGTGTCCCTGAAGAAATGGTTAAAGTCAGTTTATAGCATCAATAGGTAGAATTTTAACTTTCCTTCTAAAGCATACCAACACACAATGTGCACACCTTTTTATGTTTTAGGATGAATCCGTTCTGTTAATTTTTAGGGAAAGAAATTAATACGTCACACCTCCTTCCCCATTGCTATAAATACATTTGTTATAGTTATTTGGAAATGCCATAAGGGAACTGGGTTTTCCTGTCTATAAATGTAGTCCTTTAGATTTTGCCTGTAATGTGGTATTGGTTCTTACAAAACTCTAAATAGTATATATAGTATTTTTCAAGCTGAAAAGTCTCTGGAGATATGATGTTAAAAGGTGTATCCATGCCTCAAGAATCACCCCCCTCCAAAAAACAAGGTAGTGTGGCATAATCAAGTAAGTTGGGGAAATGTGGCATTAAATAAGATTTAACCTGTCTTTACTGTATAATTTAGAACTTTTAAGATGTTGTATACAGTGAATCTGCAAAACGGATATGGCCCACAGCATTTGAGACTTGATGTCAGAACCCCTTTTTTGTGAACCATCTATTGAAGTCTCAGTGGACACAAAGTGCTTTGCAGAACACAGTTTTGGAAAGTCTGATAACTACAGTAACGTGATCCAGTATTGCCTGGAAATGAGCTGTTATGTTTAATTGACTGTATTGAAGTGTTTTCATTAACTGTCAAGAGTTTTGTTTCATTTTGAATTGAAATCTTTCTAAATTGTATAAAAATGTTCCATCTTAATAGTGAATATAAATGTAATAATAATTTAGATAAAAGTTAAAAATAATTTACACTTTTGATTCGGTGTTCTAAAAATTAATGGTCATATTCTACCTTAATATCAAGCTAATTGCCCCTACTAAATGGTTTGTACATTGACTGTTTCTGTAACTTATGTCTAATATTTGTAGTTTAAAAATTTTCTTATATGCCACTTTATGCCACTGTTAATCTGCTTTTCTCTTCCATTTTCCTGTTAAAATTAATTGCTTCTCATTTTCACTTACTAGAGAATAGACATCTAGGATTAGTAATATACAAAAGTTACTGTTTCCAAATAATGTAAAATAGCAGCCTCACCCTTTTTCTGATCTCTGCTCATCATGTACAAATACCTCTGGGGTCAGGGGTGTTTGCTGGGCATATTTCCAAATAATGAATAGCGATTTTATGTTTTACATACCATAACAGAACGGCTCAATTGCTGGCATTACCTGCCCTGCATATTTAAGTTCCCCTCTTGAAGATGTCAGCTGGAAAGTAGAACATAAATGAACTAAAAAACAGGCAGCTTTAAATTGAAAACTAGCTTACTGCCTTGCCTGGAGTCAACTCTCCACATTGTGAGTCCTTTTCTGTTGTTCTCATAAAATAGTGTTAGTTTCCTAAATATTTGTTACTCTACACTTAGGTATAAATCTAAAAGCACTTTTAGATTTCTTGTCATAATAGAATTACAACCATAGCATAAGTTAAATCAAATTTTCTCATCTTAACTAATATATCTATGGTCTCTTACATACCTTAAAAACTAGTTTTGTCCACCATATAGATTGATTTTTATAATCTTACATATGGTGATCTCATCTTCAAATCTGACCTGGTCATTTAGATTTCTGTGAGCTTGGCTCTATTCTTTGGGCCACAAAGCTAGTTATAGGAAACTTGGTTCAGTCATTTGATATGTGTTAGAAGCAGATGTCAAATGATAGCCTGAAGCAAAAGATCATTTTGACATTAATAGGTTGAAATGCATCTCAAGTGCAGTGGTTTGGGATAAATTTTCACTTCAGAAATCTTGCAAAATCTATAGCAAAAACCTCAGCTATCTAGAATGTTACTTCATTTCTTCACGTTTAGGAACAGAGGCATCTATCTGAAAATAATACAAAATAATAAAGATTTACTTAAAATCACAAAAAATTTCTAGATCAGCACTGTTTACTACAGTAACTGCTACCCATATGTGGCTATTGAACACTTGAAATGTGTTTAGTGTGGAAGTGAATTTTTTAATTTTAACTAATAGTCACCAGTGGCTATTGGCTACCATGATGAACAGTACAATTCCCAATTACAGTATTAGTACAAATTGAATGCATTTTTTACACCACTGTTTTTTTCATTTCTACCTTGTATGATTTATATCTTGAATTTAATAGGCTAAAGCTTTTCTAAAAACAAATATTTAACATGCTTTTTCAAATTATTTTTAATCAGGTTTGTTTTGCCCTTTTCTATCCTGAAGATTCTGATAAACCCTCTAGGGTGGTACATACCCCACAAATCAGCATTCTTTTCTTCCTACAACTTTAATAGTTTTACTGTGACATCTCATTCAAGTGATAACACTAAAGCATTGGGGGAAATTTAAATATCAAAAAATGTTGTAATTATAAGTTTCCTCTTGTGCACAGAGCTTACAGACAGAGATATAAACAGTAAGACTAATGTCTCTGGGTAGAAAAATACACAATTATCTTCTATATTATTGGATGAATAAATTACTGTATGGTAATTTGTTTAAATATTGTGTTGCATCCACTGTACTGTGCTAGTTAAAACTGAAAAAGTGGATTGGTGCATCTTGAAATATGAAAGCATTTAAATTTTTTTAGCATAGAATTTTAGAGCAGAGAACAATTTAGCTCTACCCTATTTATATAAGAAAATTGAGACCTGTTCAGGCAGACCTGCTCCAGGTGATATGTTAACAAAGTCAGAGTTGGGGTGTGCAACACATTGATTTCACTAAAATTCATTTTGTCATCCACAACATATCAATACAACTTTTTAATTTTATCAAAACTATCTTAAATACAAATTCTGAAAGAGCCACAATGGACAAAAGTTCAAATATTACTTTTTCTCTACCCTCTGCTAATTTTCACTCATTCGCTATGTCAAGAGTACTCAAATCCAAAATAATACACAGTCTTGCCTTAGCCTTAATTTATAAGTCTGGAAAATACAGTCCTTAGTTTACAAAAACAACTTCAGAATGTTCCTACCTACAAACTAAGGGTGAGGGGTACGTTGAGATCACTGCTCTTTCCCAAGTGAAGATGGAAGGAAGCTCACGTCTATTGAATGCTCCCCTTGACAAGTCACTTTGTGTATATCAACTTGAATGAAGTATACATAATTATCCTCAACTTACAGATGAGGAAACTGAAGCCTAGAAGGGTTAAATAACGTGCTCATGGTTGCACAGCTAGTAACTGAAGGAGCCAGAATTCAAACCCGAGTCTCACAGATTGCAAATTCTATTGACTTTTCACTACACAGCCCTGTTTGAGTTGAGAGCATCCAGGTGAGTGACTCAGTCTAAACGAAATCTGCTACCGGGGAAAAAGGATCCAGGTAGTTTACATGAGTAGCTATTATGGAGATGTAGAGAATAACCTAGAGAGATAGGTGACTTCTCACATATATAAATATATGTATGCATGTAGCATGAAGCCCTCTTCTCACCAAGGAGGCCTGTAGAGATGATGTGATCCTGGCATGAATTAGGAATGCTATTCACAATAGAGACAGTGCTTAAGTAGTCAATAGGTAAAGTTAGAAAAGTTAGTAAAACCATGTGAGGTTGATGTTAGTTTCCAAATACAGTGAGTTAAACAGGTTTTTGTGAGTTGGCCTGAAAAACAGCATTTATGACATTGTATGGGAAGATTATTTGAGATTTCTAACGAGCTGTCTTACAAATAAAACAAAATGTCTAACGTTTGATACAAAAATTACAGTACTTGGAAAAAGGGGGGGAGGGATGCCGCCTAGTACCTAACAGCTCTCTTTACAGAAGCCCCTAGGTGTATGCCTGAGTAAATGTGCTCTGTTCTTTGATTGCAGCTTATTAAATCATTACCTCTCTCTCTTTGCATCCTCTTTTCAGAAAAATCTACTTGATGTTCCCTCAGAGTGCTAGAAAACAGAATTTGGCTCAACCCAGAAAGGTTAACAATTATCTTACTATCGTATAAGAAAAGGAAATTTAAAAGGAAAGTTATGCAATCTTTTTTTTGTTTTGTTTTGTTTTTTTCTTAGACTGTCAGGTCAAATAGCCCTAATTAATTCTTTTCTCACTCCATCACCCAGAGCTTTTGCTCTAATGCTGATACGGAAGTTCCTTGTATATGTATGTATTCTGTCACCCAGGCTGTAGTGCAGTGGCGCAATCTCGGCTCACTGCAACCTCTGCCTCCTGGGTTCAAGTTATTCTCCTGCCTCAGCCTCCCAAGTAGCTGGGACTACAGGTGCCCACCACCATTCCTGGCTAATTCTTATACTTTTGGTAGAAATGGGGTTTCTCCATGTTGGCCAGGCTGGTCTCGAACTCCTGACCTCAGGTGATCCATCCGCCTTTGCCTCCCAAAGTGATGGGATTAAAGGCGCGAGCCACCGCATCCAGCCTAATTCCTTTTTTTTTTTTTTTTTATTGAGACGAAATTTTGCTCTTATTTCCTAGGCTGGAGTGTGCGGTGTTGTAATCTCGGCCTACTGCAGCCTCTGCCTCCCGGGTTTAAGTGATTCTCCTGCCACAGCCTCCCAAGTAGCTGGGATTACAGGTGCCCACCACCACGCCCGGCTAATTTTGTTTTAGTAGAGACAGGGTTTTGCCATGTTGGCCAGGCTGGTCTCGAACTTCTGGCCTCAGGTGGTCCGCCCGCCTTGGCGTCCCAAAATGCCGGGATTACAGGCATGAGCCGCTGTACCCAGCCTAATTCCTTTTTTAATTGAGAAATTTACATACTATAAAATTCACCCTTGTATATAATTCAGTGGCTTTTACTATATTCCCACGGTTGTGCAGCCATCACCACTATCTATTTCCTAGAACAGTTTCATCACCCCAAAAAGAAATTTCATACACATTAGCGGTCACTCCCCATTTCCTCCATTCTCCCAGTCCTATTTTCTGTCTCTAGATTCACCTATTCTGGACATTTCATATTAATGGAATCCTACAGTATGTGACCTTTGTGTCTGTTTTCAAGGTTCTTACATGTTTCAAGATTCATACATGTTATAACATGTAGCAAGACTTCATTCTTTTATGTGGCTGAATAATCTATTGTATGGATATACCACAGTTTGTTTATCCATTTATCAGTTGATGGACATTGGAAATTGTTTCTACTTTTTGTCTATTATGAGTAATGCTGCTGTGAATATTCGTATTAAGTTTTTATGTGAACATATGTTTCCATTTTTCTTGGATATATACCTAGGAGTAGAATTGCTGAGTCATATGGTAAGTCTATGTTTAGCTTTTTGAGGTACTGCCAGCCTTTTCCAACTGGCCTGTACCATTTTACATTCCCATCAGCAGTGTATGAGAGTTCCAGCTTTTCCACATCCTTACCATCACTTACTGTCTTTTCTACTATAACCATCCTAGTGGGTGTGAAGTGGTATCTCATTGTGGTTTTGATTTGCATTTCTCTAATGACTAATGATGTTAAGGATCTTTTCATGTGCTTCTTGTCCATTTGTATACGTAATTCATGTGCTTATTTTGTTACTGTTTTAGGGACTTAAGTTGGCTTTTGCTCTAATGCTGATATGGAAGTTTCTTGTATATGTATTTCTTAGAAAACTTAGTTTCAATACATGGTTTTAATAAAGATATTTTCTTTCTTTTTAGATTTGATAAATACAAGGTTTTTCCTAAAATAGTGGTTTTCCAACTGGGTTAATAGAGCTCTAGGTTCTATGAAAGTGCCTTAGGATACCTCTCACCAAGGCACCCCTTCTCTCAGCCAGAGTGGAATTCCTAGAGGAACACAACAAAGAGTTAAATATTGATAATAGAACTTAAAAAAGAAAGTTACAGAAAGAAAAGATTGGGGCAGTGATATTTTTCCTTAGAGTCTCCTCGGCCTAAACTAGTCTATAGTTTCTTATTTAAAGCAAAAGTGCAGGTGTTAATTGAAGATTAATTACTAATCTTAATAATAGAAAAACAATAGGCCTAGAATCTCTGAAATTAAATATAAATCAACAGATAAATGAATTCAGGAATCCATCTCAAGTGAAGTAACACATATAGGTATGTTATTTGAAGAAGCAAAAATGCAAATAAAACAAAACCTTATTTGCCTGTTTTCCTTCAAGTTCTTGCTGGCTGTTGGTATAATTCAAGAGTAATAATTATCAAAATGGATGTTCATGTTAAGTAATCCTTAGAGAAATGTCATAGGCAAATTAAAAATAAGTTTTGCCTTGGATTAGTAAAAAGAAGAGCTCATAAATGAGTTTTAAAGCTATCTCCTGCCCACCACCCCGCCTCCCCCACAAGCTTTTCTGAGTATGTATAGTATACTACTAGTTGAAAATGAATTAAATGCAATTATTTTCTTTTGGAACGTTAAAGTCTAAAAGTACTGGAGTGGGCAGGAAGTTTAATAGCATGAAACAAGGTAAATTAGTAAAGAATAATATAAGCAGATGTAATTGGATCTTTAGGAGGAAATTATGACCTATAATGTTACAGCAGTTTTCTGTAGTACATTTTCAGCCCTAATGTGGAAAATTAGAAAATAAATGTTATTTTCAACATAAAAATTAATCACTTGGAGGACACTTCTGGTTCTGCCAAGATAGAGGACCCCTATTCCTCCTTGATCCTCCCTTACAGCTAAAACTCCTTAGATATAACATAACAAACAAGCACAGGAACATTCTAAAGGTGGAAAAAGAAGGCAAACAGCCTGCAGACCTTGGGACTCAAGAAAATTCAGGGAATTCACTATTTGTGTTCTTCCTGTCGCCTCCCATATATCCTAGACAGGGTGCTATGAAAGCCTCCAAACTAGAACTGCCAACAGTCACAGACAAAAAGAGCTCTGAGAAAAAGACTGTTTCCTTTAGACAAACAACTAGGGGAAAGGTAGCCAAATAAAACTGAACCTTTTTGACAATACTCACCCTACCCTGGCCAAATACCATCAGAAAAACCCCACCTCACCCCAAAGAAGCAAATAACAGTGCTCTCACTCCCCAACCCAGTGGTGTGGGCTGGGGATATCAGAGACCTAAGTGCCCATTTCTTTGCCCAGCAAAAGCAGACAGCACTTTGGTTCCCCCTGCTGGGTGGTTTTGGCAGACCAGGCAGGAAGCGTTTTCCCTCATTCCTCTTCCAGCAGAAGGAAGCTGTGCTCTTGCCAGGGTGGTGTCTAGCAGCAGTGGGGTCTAGCAGCAAATTGAGCCTCCACCCCAACCCAGAAGCAGTGACACTTAACAAGGTGACGTGAGCCAGGGCTAATCCATACTCTACCCTCACCTGATATCAACAGGCAGAACAAGAAGGTTGGAGGTAGGATTCTCAACACATCTTACCTCCACTAATGTCAGTGGGGCCCAGTGGAGAACTGAGCCTTCACTCCCATCTGGCAAGTGATGGGTGGCAGGGCTAGTTGGCATTCTGCTTCCTCCTCTACCCTCCCTCCCCTGTTGTTAGCTGGGTCCTTTGGGGAGCTGAGCTTTTGGCTTTATAGTGCAGCAACAAAGAGGTATGAGTCAGCCCTCTGCTTTCCTCCTCCCTGTCATCATCAGGGCCCAGCAGGGAGGTGAACTTACACCCCTAGTCAGAGGCAATGAGGTGATACAGGTTGGTGCCCTACTTTCATTGGGACTAATAGTGGAGCTGAACTTCCATCCCACCCATCTGCAACAAAACAGTGTGAGTCACTGCTCCACTTTTGCCTGGGTGATGTTGATAGGGCCCAGAGGGAAGCTGAACATACACACTCACCCTCCTCACACTCCACCTCAACAGGAGGACTGCCTGCTTCAGAAAAAAAAAAAAAAGATTAAATAGGAAAGAGTCCTATAATCTCCAAATATCCATTAGACAGTAAAAAATCACCTACACCAAAAACCAGGAAAATTGCAACATGAATGAGAAAAGGCAGTCAACAGACGTCAGCACTGTGATAATTCAGATGTAATTATCAGACCAGAATTTTAAAGCAGCCATCACAAAAATGCCTCAGTGAGCAATCACAAACACACTTGAAACAAATGAGAAATTCGTCTCAGGAAAGAAATGGAAGCTATAAGGAAGAACCAAATAGAAATTTTAGAACTGAAAAATACAGTAACTGTAATAAACTTACTACATGGGCTAGATAGGAGAATGGAGATGACAGGAAAGAATAACATTGGAGATAAAGCAGTAGAAATGAAAAATAGAGAAAAACTGGAAAATGAACAGAGCCTCAAAGGCCTGGTGAACATTAACAAAAGATTTGACATTTATGTCATCAGAGTCCCAGAAAGGGAAAAAAAGTGGACCTGAAGAAATAATGGCTGAAATTTCCCCAAATTTTGCAAAAGACATAATCTTACAGATTCAGGAAGCTGACTGAATCCCAAATAAGATAAACCCAAAGTAATCCACTCCTAGACAAAATCAGAATCAAACTTTTGGAAATGAGTAGTTACTGTCTAATAGATACAGAGTTTCAATTTTGCAAGATAGTTCTGAAGATTAGTTACATAATGTGAATACTACTACTAAACCATACACTTAAAATAGTTGAGATAGTGGATTTTATGTTATATTTTATGACCATTGAAAATTTATGACAATTGAAAAATTAAATATCAAACTTTTGAAAAAGAATCTTTAAAGCAGCTAAAGAGAAATGAACTGTTACCTATAGGGAACAACTCATGTGACAGCAGATTTTCCATCAGAATCTGTGGACGTCTGCCAGGCACAGTGGCTTACGCCTATAATCTCAGCACTTTGGGAGGCTTACGTCTGTAATCTCAGCACTTTGAGGGGGTTACGCCTATAATCCCAGCACTTTGGGAGGCCAAGGCAGGAGGATTGCTTGAGCCCAGGAGTTCAAGATCAGCTTGGGCAACATGGCAAGACCCCATTTCTACAAATAATAACAATATTAAAAATAAATAGCCAGGCATGGTGGCATGGGCCTGTAATTCCAGCTACTGGGTAGGCTGAAGCTGGAGGATCACTTGAGCCCAGACAGTCAAGGCCACAGTGAACCATCTTCGCTCCACTGCACTCCAGCCTGGGTGACACAGTGAAACCTCATCTCAAAACATCTGTGGATGCCAGAAGGATATGGCACACCATTTTTCAATTGCTGAAAGAAAATACTGTCAACCCAGATTTCTGTACCAAGTGAAAATATCCTTCAGGAATGAAGATAAAATCAGAGTGGTCTCGGATGCAGGAAACCTAAGAGAATTTGTGAGTAGCAGACCCTGAAAGAGAATGATAAAAGAAGGAAACTTGGACTGTCAGGAATAAAGAAATAACATAGATTCTACATAGTCTCCTCCAGAAAATAGAGAACACTTTACCACTCATTTTATGAGGCCAGTATTATCCTGATAGCAAAACCGAAAGATAGTATAGAAAACTACAGGTCAATATCCCTGAAGAACATAGAATCCTCAACAAAAACTAGCAAAACAAATCCAACAACGTGTAAGAATTGTATGCCATGACCAACTGGGTTTTATTCCACATCAGACGCAGTATCCAAAAATCAAGGTAGCCTACCGTATTAAAAGGTTAAAGAAGACAAGTCACATGATACTAATAGAGAAAACATATTTTTTCTTGATCATGAAATGGCTTATAGGAAAGAGAAAAAACATTTAGCTAAGTTAAACATTCATTCATAATAAAAACACAGCCACCTAATAGAGGGGGACTTGCTCAACTTGATAATGAACCCACAGCTAACATAAAACTTAATGATGTAGTCCCAGCACCTTGGGAGGCTGAGGTGGGTGGATCACTTGAGGCCAGGAGTTCAAGTCCAGCCTGGGCAGTATAGCAAGGCTCTATCTCTAGAAAAATAATTTTTACAAAAATTAGCAAGGAATAGTGGTATGCACTTACAGTCCTAGGTACTTGGGGGACTGAGGCAGGAGGAACACTTGAGCCCGGAAGTTCAAGTCTGCAGTTAGCTGTGATCACACCACTGCACTCCAGCCTGGGCGACAGAGCAAGACCCTTTCTCTAAAAATAAAATGGGAGGAATCATTCCAAATGATTTTAAGACTTACTATATAGCTCCAGTACTCAAAATACTGTAGTATTGGCAAGGGGATATACACATAGATCAGTGGAATAAAATGGAGAACAAGAAATAGACCCACCTAAGTATAAGTACAGCCAACTGATTTTTGTCAAAGTTACAAAAGCGGTTTGATAGAGGAAGGATAAATAGCCTTTTCAACAATGGTGCATGGAGCTGTTGCACATCTGTAGGTAAAACAATCAGTCTCAACCCAAATCTCATACTGTGTAAAAGTTGATTTAAAATGGATTGTAGATTTGAATGTAAAACTAGAAAACTTATAGAATTTAGACATAGGAGAAGATCTTCAGGACTGTGGGCTAAATGAAGCATTTAAACCTGAGACCAAAAGCAAATTCTATAAAAGAAGAAAACAATAAATTGAACTTCTGAAAATTCAAGACCTTTTATCTATGAAAAAGACTCTGTGGAGGGTATGAACCTGTAACTGAGACCAGACTTGTATCTACAATATTCAGAGAACTCTCAAAACTCAGCAATAACAAAGACAAGCAATCTAGGCAAAAAAAAATTAGACAAAATAAGTGAACAGACACTTCACCAAAGATGAGTAGCAGATAAGCATGTGAAAAGAGGTTCAGCATGGTGAGGTATCAGGGAAGTGAAAAAATATGAGATATCACTACACACCTATTAGAACGGCCACAATAAAAAATAGTGACAATAATAAATGGCGAGGATGCAAACACACTAGATCACTCATATATTGCTGGTGAGGGTATAAAATGATACAGCCCCCCAGGAAAATAGTTTGACCATTTATTAATAAACATATGCTTGCTATATGATCCAGCAGTTGTACTCCTGGACATTCACCACAGAGAAGTGAAAACTTACGTCCACATAAGTCTGTGCACAGATGTTCATAGAAGCTTTATTTGTACTATCCAAAAATTAGAAACCAAATGTCCTTGAATGGGTAAGTGGTCAAATAACCTAGCACATCCACATCATGGAATAATACTACTCAGTAACTAAAAAGGAATGAATTGTCGATACACACAATAGCTTGGATGAATCTCAAGGGATTTATGCTGAGTGAAAAAAAGTTACATGCTGTATGATTTATATGACATTCTTAAAATGACAGAATTATTGCAATGGAGAATAGATTACTGATTGCCAGGAATTAGGAAAAGGGGAAGGAAGTGTGGTCATAAAGGGGCCACGTAAGGGATCCTGGTGGCAATAAACTGGTATCTTTACTGTTGTGGTGGATATAGAGACCCACACATGTGATCAAATGGCCTAGAAAACACAGCTACATACCCGTAAAGCCAGTGAAATCTGAGTAGGATCTGTGCATTGTACCAGTTGCAATGTCCTGGCTTTGACAGGAAGTGATATAAGATGTTACCACTGGGGTAAAGTAGGTTAAAAGTGTATGGGACCTCTCTGTATTACTTTTGCAACTTTCTGTGACTTTATGATCATTTGATCATTTCTAAATAAAATGTAAGAAAAAAAGTTTATACAAAAAATTAGCCGGGCGTGGTGGAGGGTGCCTGTAGTCCCAGCTACTTGGGAGGAGGCTGAGGCAGGAGAATGGCGTGAACCCGGGAGGCGGAGCTTGCAGTTAGCCGAGATCATGCCACTGCACTCCAGCCTGGGTGACAGAGCCAGACTCTGTCTCAAAAAAAAAAAAATTAAAAAAAAATTAAAATGGTTTAAAGTGTCTATTCTCAATTAAAAAACCTATTCCTAGTAGTTTTACTACTAGGAATAAAAGGTATGTCCTTAATACTTAAAAAATCTCAGACCAATAACCAGCTTGATAGGGACATACTACAGGCATTCTCGTTAAAACTATGCCTGCTATTTTCACTTCTATTTTACCTTCTAGAAGAGCTTGCTAATGCAATTAAATAAGAAAATCAAAGAGTATTCAAAAAGATAAAAGATTATTCATCTATGATATAATTATCCATTTAGACAATCTAAGGAAATCTCCTAAAAAGATTTATTAAAACAAATGATAGTCTAGTAAGGTGATATTACACAAAATGTATTCAGAAATCAACAAACAGCTTGCCTGTTTATGGGCCATAAACAGAAATTATGATGAAAAAAAGATTCATAATAGCAACAAAAATATTAAATGCCTAGAAATAAACATAACAAGCAAAGGACAAGACCTAAATGAAGAAAATTACTGAATTCCATTAAAGAATGATTTGAAAAAATGAGAAAAAAAGCTATAGTTCTTTAATGTAATTTAAATTACTTTCAATAGGACTTGAAGTTTTTTTTTTTCTTGTTTTTTGCTTTTCTAAGATTTGAGGGTAACTTTTCCTTTGTTTTGAATAAATATCCTGATTTTTCGTTTTTAAAAATTTCCTTAGGTTTCTCTAAGTTATAGCTTATGTGAGCAGTTGAAACTTAACAATTTTTAGTAACGTGGGGTTTTTTTTGTTTTTTTTTTTTGTTTGTTTGTTTGTTTGTTTTTTTGAGATAGAGGCGCGATCTCAGCTCACTGCAACCTCTGCCTCCCGTGCTCAAGTGATTTTCCTGCCTCAGCCTTCGAGTACGTGGGACTATAGGCATGTGCCACCACGCCCAGCTAATTTTTGTATTTTTTGGTAGAGACAGAGTTTCACCATGTTGGCCAGGCTGGTCTTGAACTCCTGGCCTCAAGCAATCCACCTGTCCAAAGTGCTGGGATTTCAGGCCTGAGCCACTGCGCCCAGCCTAGTAAAGCATTCCTATTAATACTGTTTATTTATGCTTAATAAATATGCATATAGAATTAATCATGGAGCTCTAATTAGAAACTACATTTGTGGTTATCTTTTCAGAAATTAGTTTTGGTGGCTTTGTTACTAGGTTATGTTTATACCTAGGGTGAGATATATATATATGTGTGTGTGTGTGTGTGTGTACACATACACATACATATTTTAATTAGAGTGGATCATTTGGATTGTTTCTTACTAAGTCAATTCACCTAAAAACATGCCTAAAACGCTTTGTATTGAGATATAGTTGATATTACACAAGCAAGAATTCTGTTAAACAGGTTCTGGTTTATTGTGTATTTGAGCAAGTACCATTGTTTTACTTGTAAGTTATTAATGCTATCTTTTTGTACATAAAGATGTTTGTAAGAATATATATGTTTAGGTGTTAATTAATAGTTACGTTATCAATAATGTTTATTAGTTCAGTAGGCATTTAGCATCACTTGTCTTACAGATGGGGAAACAGAGGTTTGAATGATTTTTGCCACAGTCACAGCAAATAAAAACTTGGGCTTTGAAGCCCAGCATAATGGTGTATCTGTTTTCGGTAGGAGGGCTTCATTAAACCTCTGGAAACCAGAGTAAATCATTTAACTTGTTTGTAGGACTCCTGAATTAGCCAACCCAAGTAATACATTAAAGGGTTATCCAGAACTCAGATTTTTAGCCCTAGAAATGGAAGTGGACCCATTAGGGCAAGGGGCTCTTCAAAATCCCCTCAAATAATAGTAATTGTTGTTTCCCCTGACAAGATGAGCAGGAGGAAAGAGAAGCTGACATCTCCTAAACACCTAGTGTGGCTGGGCATACTGAACTGTACCACAACCTCCAGCATAATTAGGATACGAATTTTATGGATTAGAAAACTGAGATTCATGTTAAGTCACTTACCCAAAGTCACAACTATAATAAAGAACAAAGCCAGGCTTTGAAACTTTATGTATCAGGCTCCAGAGCTCATGATGTTTACACTGGGATTTCCCAGTCTTTTTCTTCTTCTTCTTCCTCTTCCTCTTCCTCCTCCCCCTCCTCCCCCTCCCCCTCCTCCCCCCTCCCCCTCCTCTCCCTCCTCCCCCTCCCCTCCTCCCCCTCCTCTCCCTCCCCCTCCTCTCCCTCCTCTCCCTCCCCCTCCTCTCCCTCCCCCATGTCCCCCTCCCCCTCCCCCTCCTCCTCCTCTCCTTCTAGATGGAGTCATGCCATTGCCCAGGCTGGAGTGTCATGGCGCGATCTCAGCTCACTGCAGCCTCCGCCTCCCAGGTTCAAGTGATTCTCCTGCCTCAGCCTCCCAGGTAGCTGGGATTACAGGCGCGCACCAGCATGCCCAGCTAACTTTTGTGTTTTTAGTAGAGATGGGGGTTTCACCATGTTAGCCAGGCTGGTCTCAATCTCCTGACTTCATGATCCACCTGCCTTGGCCTCACAAAGTGCTGGGATTACAGGTGTGAGCCACCGCTCCTGGCCTCCCAGTCTTGTCTAATCACAGGCATCCTCTAAGGTGCCTGTTTAAAAAATAATATACTTAACCATGAGGCTTCTGGGAATTCTGATTCAGTGTCAGGCTGAGATAGGTCCAGGTAATGTATCTTTAACAGGAACTATAGGTAATTTTGATCATCAGGCAGATTGGAAAATATTACCAATGCCATTGTGTACTAAGAGGGTTTGAAGGTATTGGAGAAGCAGGAATAGGCTTAGGAGTAGATCCCAATTTTTTAAATTGATACTTTACTGATTTTCTCTAGTAAAATAATAGATCAGATTGTGGAAGTTATAAAATTGCTTTACGTTCCCTTAATCTGCACAAAAACCAATATTGTATTTTTTTCTTTTAGTTGACAACATTCATATAGTCAGTTCTTTGGCATTATCTGTGTTTACATTGGGGAACAAAAGCACCACTGACAGGTATAGATAAAACTATTCTGAATGCAGAAGTGGAAGAAAAAGTTATACTTAGAAGTAACGTTAAAAACAGCTTTAAACATAGAATCAGTAACTTCCTTGGGTACGAAAACCCCCCAAAATTTTAAATAACTTTAATCTAAAACTTTAATCCTTAAAGTTTTATAGAAGATCATAAAACTTTCAAGTTGGGAGAGCTCCTGGATAGTCACATATTTATGGATGAAGCAACCACAACTTAGAGAGGCTTGGGGGCTTGCCCACAGTTAGTGGCAGACTTTCAAATCCATGCTGGCCAAGATTCCATAGAACTCTTATGGATTACAGATAAGTACCAGAAAAAAGCAGCTTTTCCAAGGATATACCAGGTTTTAGAAATAAATGTAGTGGCAAGTCATGTTTTCCTTATATTCCCTATTTTGTTTACCTAATTTTTATGTTTTCTTTCATTTTTCCTTGTCCTAATAAAAATGGATATATTTAAAGGAATCCCTTTTAGGAGATTATGTAATTTGAAATATTTTATCTGATCAATGATATGTTAGAAAAATGAACCATAACCTTCCTAGAATAGTGTGTTTAACAAATAAATACTTTCAGAACATGTTGTGCTAAAGAACTCTAGTTTTCTCCACTTTTATTACAAAACTATTTTATGAATGAAGAAAAATGAGCATAGCTAGATGCTTGTACGTGAATTCTAAGCAATATAGCAGCATTTCTATGTAAGTAGTAGGAGCTTTGTATTTGAACTTGAATTTAATTACCTGCAGATTTAATAACTATGATCTTGGACAAGTTATTAAAATCTCAACCTAACTTTTTTTCTTCCCTGTTATACATAATAACTTACCTCATGGATGGTTTTTAATTATTAATTGGGATTCAATGAGAGAATATGTGTAACACAGGTAGCACTGTAGTTTGAACAAAATAGGCAATGAATAAATAATAGCTGTTACTTATTTCCTTGACCCAGTCGTTATTTAGAAGAATATTAATTTCTGAGTGAGTGCTTTATTTCCTTATTCAGTATTTTATTATAATCAGAAATGTGATCTGTGTAATTCCTGCCTTTAAGAATTTTAAACTGGCCAGGTGCAGTGGCTCATGCCTGTAATCCTAGCACTTTCGGAGGCTGAGGTGGGAGGATTGCGTGAGGTCAGGAGTTTGAAGCTGCAGTGAGCTAAGGCTGCACCACTGTACGCCATCCTAGGTGACATGGTCAGTTTTTATAACTTTTTGTAGAAACTTAAAAGTTGAAAACAACCCATATTCTTTTTACATTATAAAATTCATTATCTACCTGTTCTAATATAAATTATTTCAAATGCTTTGTCCTTATTTATTATGCTAGTTGATATTAGTGCACTAAAATTTTCCCATCCATTTTCTTTCCATTTATGTTATATTCTCCAAAGCATCTGCTTTTGTGTTTTGTGGTTGGTTTAGTCATGGTTAAATGTTCAATACTATTATGCATTTACTGTTTTTAATGACTTTTTTGCTTAAAAAGTGATACATGCTAATGGTAGAAAATACACAGAAGGAAATAAACCTCTGCACTCTTACTATGGAATATTATTAAAAGATTTTTATGTGATTAAGAGTAGGGGTTTTAGGGCCAGGCGCGGTGGCTCACGCTTGTAATCCCAACACTTTGGGAGGCCGAGACGGGTGGATCACTTGAGGTCAGGAGTTTGAGACCAACCAGACCAATATGGTGAAACCCAGTCTCTACTAAAAAAAATACAAAAATTAGCTGGATGTGGTGGCACACACCAGTAGTCCCAGTTACTCAAGAGACTGAGGCAGGAGAATCCCTTGAATCCGGGAGGTGGAGGTTGCAGTGAGCCGAGATTGTGCCACTGCACTCCAACCTGGGTGACAGATCCAGATTCCATCTCAAAACAAAAAACAAAGAAGTAGGGGTTTTAGAATTAGATTTGGGTTTGAATTTAGGCTCTACTTATCAGCCTTAGGCAGTATATTAGACTTTCTCATATATTCAGCAAATATTTATTGAACACCTACTGTGTGTGCCAGGCATTTTGCTAGGGGACTGGGGATCCAGTGCTTAGAAAGATTGACATACCTATCTTGGCTTAATTTCCTCATTTGTAAACTGGTGATAATACCTCACAAAGTTGTTAAGAAGCATCAAAGATAATAGTCCTTAGCATTTGCCTGGTATGTGGTAAGAGCTCAGTAAATGATAGCAATCATTATTACTGTGTGTATTCAATATTGATTATATCTTTAATCCAAATGACTTTTTTACTCAGCTTAAGGTTTTTGCCTTACATTTTATTTTTGGTATTAATGTTTTAAACACTTGTTTTGTTTTTCTTTATACTTATCTGTTTGGTTTGGGTTTCTCTTTAAAGTAGTAAATAGTTGTTGGTTTACTTTTTAAACAATATAACGTGATTATTAAAGTTATGATTATCAAACATTTCAAACACATACCAGACTGGAGAGAGTAGTGTAATGAACCAACATATTCCCATAACCCAGCCTCAAGGATTATCAAACTCATGGCCAATCTTGTTCCATTTCTGCTTCCTCTTCTCATTCCCCCAACCACCCCCCGATAAACATTTGCATTTATACTTCTTAAAAGATAGACTTTTAAAATTTATAAGCACCCTACTATCGTCACTCATAAAACATCAGTAATTCTTTAATAATATCTAATATCCAGCAAGCCACTTCCTTGTATAATTAGATACTTTAAACTTTACATTTCTTACATTATTACTTTTGGAATGGTTTCTGTCATATTATTTTACTTTTTTTATTCTTGTGACGTTGTTTTCTTCCATATAAATTGTTTTGTTTGAGGAGCTTATGAAATATAGAAGAATTACGGAGCTAAAAAGATCTGGGTTTGAATCCTGCTTCTGCCATTCAGTAATTAACTTTGCTGAGCCTTAGTTTCCTTGACTATAAAATAGGAATAATTATACCTGACTCATGTTGTTAGGGTTGAATGTGATGCCTGCATAAAGTATTATTAATAGTCTCTGCCAATTATTATCTTTAGTGACTTGAACTGTAATATATATTCTTGGTTACTATATGGTTTTTCAGAACATTCCAAAATTTATATTTACTGGATAATTACTAAAAATAATGGTTTTAAAATATCCTTCTAGGAAAGAGAATTTAGAATCTTGGCTTCTCCCACTACCTCTTTTATTTTGAGTTCACATTAATTTAGCCTGAGGTTACAAATCCTACTTTTAACTTTCTGAAGTGTTTTTTCTTTTATATTGTTTATATACTTATATCTATTATTCTTCATTATTGAACCCTTTTCTTTTAGTGGAATTAACTATTTTACTCAGTTATTTCTAAATGTTAGGTTGGTGTCAGTATACTTCATCAGTTCTTTCCTACCTCAATATTCTTTATCTCTTATTCTCTTTTGACAGTCTAGGATGTACCTTTGAACAATTTATTTTTTAAAAAACTACCAGGATGGTGAAAATTTGACTTTGCAGATCTAAGAATAATTTCCTGTGACCTTTGAACACGAAAAACTAGGATGAGGTATAAAATTCTTAGATCATAACTTTTCCTTTTCAATTCTCTGTAAGTGATTACTTCATTGTCTTCTGGCATTTTATTGTTGCAGAGGAGAAATCTGAGGTCAGTCTGATTTCAGTTCTTTTGAAATAACCTATTTTTTTCTGCTTGTATGCTTGTAGGATTATATCTTTATCCTTGAAATTTAAAAACATTTGCCAGGACATGTCTTGGTGTTGATGATCTCTGTTGAACCTTCTCAGTCTCCAGTCTCAGGTATTTTTTTTTTTTCAGAACTGGAAAGTTTCCTTACACTTTTGATTGATTAAACTGCCTGTTTTTTTCTTTTTTCTTTAGGAACATCTGTTATTCATAGATTATTTCTATGTCTGTCTTCCATAGTTTTTAAATCTTTCTTTCTTTCTTTTTTTTTTTTTCATTTACTCAAGTTTGTCCTCTGTGGCATGGATTCCGTTTTCTGCAGTGTCAGTTCTAATACTTGCTATTCACAATGTAGATTTAATTTTGGCTACTATGTTTTCATTTCTTTATTCTTATCTCAGCATACTCTTATTTCATAAGCAGAATCCCCCTTAGACGGTAACACTTCAAAAAACATGAGGTGGATCCCGGCCTGAAACTTGGCCACAACCACAGGACCAGGGAAAAAAAAAGTTTCTGAAAGGGTCCTCTTAAACATAAAAATGTAAATATAACCAGAGGTCATTCTTACCCTCATCTAGAAAATAGAACAGTGTTGGGTACCAACAGACCTTAAGTAGCTAGAGGAATAGTAAAGCAGGCATAAGGACACCTTAACTAGAAATAAACTGATTTTTCTAATTACATGTATTGTTTTTCTCTTTATAAAATTAATACATAATAAGTGCATGTAACTTTGAAAATACAGTACAAAGAAGAAAATCCTATGACCCAGGTAACGACTGATGAGATTTTATATTTGTTTTGCCAGTTACGTGCACACATGTTGGGAGGAAGGGATGCAAAATTGGGTCATACTATATAGTTTTGTATCCTTTTTCATTTAATATATTGCAAGCATATTTTTTGCATCATTAAATTTTCTTTGAGGCCCTGATTTTAACCATTGCATAGTATTCCTACATATGAATAGATGTATTATGATTTATTTAACCAGTCCCTTGTTGGTCATTTAGATTGTTTTCTATTTTTCAGTATAATGAGTATGATGAATATCACTGTACATAAGTCTTTATGCACATCTCTGATATTTCCTTAGGATAAATGAGGAGCTGATTCTTAATCCTGTCACATTGGTAAGGATTATATACATTCCTTATTAAGAATATAAAGTGCTTGTTTCTTATTGTTTCAATGTGATTGCATAGAAGATTCTTTGGATTCTGAACAATTTGATGGTATCTTAACCACACTTTGAGAGAGGTGTCTAATGCCTCATGCTCAGCACCTTCATGATGGAATTCCTATTGCATAAGCTTTTGGACAGGAAAACCACTGCTGATATCAGGGAGTTTGGAAGGTAGATATACTTGTGGAAACCTGAGGGTGGTGGAAAAAAAAAAAAAAAAGTAATGGTCCTTGCTCATTCCTACAACCTGGGTCTCCATATTAATATACTAGGACTCTGGATCTTTTCTTTTCCTCTTCCCTTCCTGTTATTTCAGACTGTTACTCTCTCTGAAGATTCTTCTCTTAATGTCCGTACGTCCATTTCATTTCGAGGTAGGAGAATGTCAGTAGATGGTATACCCTGCTGAGTTCAAGGTAGCATTTTATCAGTCACAGATCATCTTTTGGTCCTAGCATACTTATACATGATGATCTCCTGCTGAAATGGAAGTATTTTTTTAACTAATTATATATTTTCAGAGGTATCAGACAGCAGCCTGGAAAAGTACATTGTTGTATCATGCCATTACAACAAAGCAGTCTGCTTAATAAAGTTGCTTAAAATGAAAGTTTTTAAATTAATAAAATATTTTTAACATCAGAATTTTCCTTAAAATATTTAAGAATACTCTAGAGTTCCTGAAACCTTGATTCAGAAATACTGATTTGAATTGTTCTTCCTCTTTAAGCCTGGAAGATGATCTTAGGTGATAATTTTTTACAACATTGAAAACAATTCCTGCTGAAAGTCAAGGGAACAGTCTCCTTTATCTGATTTGTTCTGATGAGACCCATATTGTAGGTTATTCTAATGTGTGACTTTATACACATTTCAGGCTAACAAAGTAAAGCATGATTAGCATTTCCTAACCTTTTCCAGTATTTCACATCACATTTGCATATATACAATCTGCCAGGCTCTGAAATTTTTTGGCTGGAAGGCATTATGGTGGGATGAGAGAGGATAAATACATTTGCCTCACTTTTAAACTATTTTTTGTCCATACTCATTCTCTAGCTACATTGTATAAAAATATAGCACATACAAAATGATCTCTTCTACCCTGCTTAGTGGAAAATTGACTATAGTGAATTATGGAACAGGTGTTTCAACACTCTCCTATACTTCTTCATTGCATTACATCTTTAGAAGTTATATGTAGAAATGTAATGTTACACTGTCAATTGAGGCAAAAGAGAGGAAAAGAAATAACATTTACTGAACATACACTCTCTCTTGGTGGATCTTTTTAATTACAACATCCCTGTGAGGTAGATATTATGTGCATCTTGTGAGTGAAGAAACTGAGGCTCAAAATGTTAAATAACTTACCCAAGTTCAGGTAACTACACCAGTAACTGACAGAGTTGGGGTTTAAACGTGGTACTGGCCAGCTTTAGAACACATTTTTTCCCACTTGTTTTTTAAAATTAGAGAAATATATTTTCTTGTTTAACAAGTACTATTCCTTAAACTTAGGAAACAATAGAAAGTAAAATACTGAGTAAGACTGATATACGTGTAACCTAATCTCTAATAAAACCAACGGTCATTTTCCAAATGGGAAACTTGACTGCAGAAGTAACTCTATGCTCATTTCTGATAGATAACATTTGAATCCTTGTTTTGATGAAGTGATAGAAAAGTTTCATTTGAATAAAGGTGCTTTTTTTTGGTAGAAAAAGCTTTGTAAAGCTTCACTGGTATGTAGGATAACATTGGCTCGCTGCTTTAAAAATTAAATTGTTCAACACTTTAAATTTTTGCTAAACTCAGGAGGTAGATATTTTTACAAAATGTAGAGCATGAAATACCCTTCAGATTATGTTTCACTCAATTTTTTTCTTAGGTTGCTTTGTTAGTATATACTATACTATTAACTGGGTGAGTAGTTGAGAAAAGAAAGTTTATTGTAAAATTTGAGATGACATGAAGCTGAAAATAGTGAACAGGCTGATCGACAGATTTGGAATCTAATGTATAGAGATTGTAGCAATGGATGGGAGCTGGAAAAAGGTGAATCAAAAATTTTAAATAAAGTTTTATTCGTGGAACTAAGAGTAACAACAGGTATGAATAGAGGATGCAGGGTGTGGTTGCAGTGCAAGAAGACAAGGATTTAATCAGAAAGCTTGATATGTCAGCATTGTGTTGAGGGCATTCCAAAAATAATGCATATGTGAATTGCATTAACATAAGTTTATTTTCTAGGACAAGGGAGGTAATATGACCTTTACTCTGCATTGGTCGTTTGAGGGTTGAAATGTTAATTACATGCAATTCCACATACCACCCTTTAAGATGAATTGGAGTGTGCTCAGAGAAGAAGATGGTGATGAGTCTTATCTATCTTAAAGAAATGTTTGAAGGAACTTATCTAGAAAAGACAAGACTCAGGATGGATTAGAGTCATAGCTGTAGATTTACTTCCTGTGACTTTGCAGATAGAGTACGGGCAAGTTAGTCATCATTTATTAGTAATCCTCTTAAAGAGAATTCACAGCTGAGGAAAGTTGCTATATAATGAAAAATTTCATGTAGCAGGCAGTACTTTTTCAGAGATATTATAGTGCCTAGTGAGGTAGTACATTCTTGTCCTGGTAGTATTTAAGCGTAAGTAAGAACGGAGTAGAAAGAATTGAAACATATTGTGTGTAGTAGGAACAGAAGACTTTTGAGATGCCTTACCAATTCAAACATTTTTTAAATTCCAAGATCAGAAGGACTTTACGGAGTATTTTATCCTCATGAGGCTACCTCACCTTAGTAATAATGTGCATTGGTACAGCTCTTCAACATTTGTAAAGTTCTTTCTTCTGAATTATCTCGTTTTTGAGCCTGGTAATAATCCTTTGGGTAGACAGGACAAGTATCCTCATTTTGAACAGGTAAAGTAATAGGCTAAGAGAAAGTCTGAATTGCCTCAAATCATAAAGCTTATAAGCAGCAGCCTAGGGCTCTGTCCTTGGTCTACGAATTCCAAGTTTAGTGCTGTTTCTCCTGTACCAGTTTTCTTTAAAAGTAAGTTATAAGTTGTGATACTTGCTTTGCATACATTAAAAATTGCAAGGAACAGATGGTTCTTAAATTTTATTCCTATGAAAAACATACGTGTAGCTCAAGTTAGACTGAGGGTTCTAAACGCCACACAATGGGGAGTCATGGGGGCAAGTCTGTGTTACAGAAAGATAACTGTTTACAATTAATGAAAAACTCTGGTTTGGGCTGCTAGATGAATGATGGTGCCATTCATTAATATGGCAAATATAGGAGAGGGAACAGATTGGTGGACCAGAGGTGAGGTAATTGAATTTTGGACGTAAGAAAACTAGCTGACAGTGATTGTTTACTAAGTGCCAGACACTGTGGTTAGGGTTTTATATCATTTAACTAATTTAGTCTTTACTACAACCCTCTGAAGATAAGACTTTTCAATCTTCATTTTCCGTGTGAAGAAACTGAAAAGCTTAGATTGTTTAAAGAACCTGTCCAAGGCTTCATAATTAATAGGGTAAGAATATGAATTTGAATCTCTGTGTCTGCAAACAGAGCCACAGTTGTTAGGAGCTAGTTCTTTGGTACATTTGGGTAAGAACAACCAGTAGTCAGTTGAATAAATGGTTGTCACTTTGAGGAAAAATAAATATTCTGGAGATACACGAGTGTCTTTATACCAAAGAAATGGGCAGTGTTATAGCCTTTGAACATACCTTAGGAAAATAAAGATTTTATACTTGCCTCCCTACCTTTTCCTGAATTTTGGCACTGTTTCTGTGCTTCATAGTATTACATAGGCATTCCCTAATCTAGGAACATCTTCTATGAGTGGTGAAAATGAAAGGTGCTCTTTGTATAAGGTCAATAGACCTTGTAGGATAGGGGCTATGTTTTATTAACTTTTATCTTGAGCTCAGTGCCTAGAACATAGCTTGAATGAAATGAGATGAAAGAATGGATGGATGGTAATAGGGATAAGAAGAACAAAGAGGGGAGTTCATATTTAGAGCAGCTGCCTCATGTGAAGTATGAGGTGATAGGTGAGCTGCCTTTTATTTCCCAGGTGATAATGCTCCAAAGGTGGTTAGCTTAGATCCTTGTATACTTGTTGAATTAATAATCATGGCTACTCCTTTTTCCAGTGAGGGAATGAGAGAAGAAACTATGTGTTCCTGACTTCTGTTTTTGTGGTTTTTAAAAATTACACAAATAATACATATTCATTGTAGACACATTAGAATATTCAAATAAGCAAAAATAAACAATTTAAATTGTCTAAAATTCTACCACCCAGAGATAACCACTGTTAACATTTTGGTGTATATCCTTCCAGAGTTTTTCCCATAAAAATATATGCATTGAAACATGTATATATTTATTTAAAATGGGATCATTACAATCCATATTGTTTTGTAAACTGCTTTTTCACTTATTACATGTGACTGTCTTTCTATGTCAATGAATTTACATCTTTATCATCATTGTAATGACTGTATAGTATTCCATTATAAGGGTGTACCATAATATATTTAATTAGTTCTCTATTGTTAGGAATTTAGGTTTTCAATTTGAAGTTCTTTTTGGAATAAAAGTTATGGTGAGCATTCTTGTATGTACATCTTTGTACACTTGTCTACTTTTTTAAAAAAAGAAGTAGAATCGAGACATTTCAAAATTTTATGTGTGGTATTTTGGTTTTTTTAAAATACAGACTCAGATTGCCTTCCTGAAAGGTTGTGCTGATTCATACTTCTCCAGCAGTATGTCCAGAGTGCTCTGTCCCCCATACCCTCGTTAACACTGAGTGGTTTTTTGTTTTTGTTTTTGTTTTGTAAATCATTACCAATTTGAAAGGCAAAAGGTGTCTTTGGGTTAAATGCATTTCTTTGATGAGTACTAAGGCTGAACTCTTTTTTCCCTTATTGCTCATTTCTGTTGAGGTTCATCGTTTTTTCTTACAGGTTTGTAAAACAAAGCTCTTTATGTATTGAGGATACCAACCCTTTGTTATATGTTGCCTTTTTTTTGTAATCAGTTCGTCTTTTATCTTTTTTTGTGTCTGGCAGAAGTTTTAAACTTCTATAGATTCAAATGTCACTTTTTTCTTTATGATTTCAACCCTCCTTACCCCATGAGTATTGTTCACCTATATTCTAATAGTTGTATAATTTTATTTTTTCACATCTAAATGTTTAATCCATCTGGCATTTATTTTGATGTAGAGATTGGGCTTAATTTTCTCTAAAGTAATTAATCAGTTCCCTTGATTAATTATGAATGGAGTTGGAATTTAGAATGTGTTTTGCCATACACTGTTGTAAATAATGTTTGGTGAGGCTTAAATGAGACCATTTGTAATGCATTTAACTATTAAACTCAAGGGCTCACATGGAAAGGTAATAATCATTTATTATATTATTTCCATGAAAAAATGTTTTTATAGTTTCAAATAATTAACTTTTGAAGCACATCCTGTTGCAAATTTAGCAACTGCATACTCATATGGTGGTTCTACTTCATTAGAGCCCTTTAGGGGTGAAAATCTTCCTCAGTTTTTGTTTTTGTCTGCCTTCATTTAACTTTAACTGATGTGAGGTCTGTTTTGGTAACTTTCTGCTTGCTGTGCTTTTCACAGAATGGACAGCAAATTATGGATGAACCTATGGGAGAGGAGGAGATTAACCCACAAACTGTAAGTAAAATATTCTGTCACAAAGGGTATAGATAAATGAAATACTGTAAAATTATTCTTATTTTTCAACTGAACAGAGTAATCATTTTACAGTATAAGAAACTTGTCAATCCTTTCACATTAACTTTACCAGACTACATTATTGAGTATGCCAGGGACCTTTCTAAAAAGTGTACAATAAGAGTGATTTTAAGAGAATGATAGAACAGATTGCTTTATATTGTTGAAAGTTTTTCATTAGTGCCTAAAGCTTATGTTTTTTTGTTTCTTGGGGATTTTTTGAGATGGAGTTTTGCTCTTGTCACCCAGGCTGAAGTGCAGTGGCGCTATCTCAGCTCACTGCAACCTCAGCCTTCCGGGCTCACGGGATTCTTCTGTCTCAGCCTCCTGAGTAGCTGGAATTACAGGTGCTCACCACCACACCTGGCTAATTTTTGAATTTTTGTAATTTTAGTAGAGATGGGGTTTCACCAAGTTGGCCAGGCTGGTCTCGAACTCCTGACCTCAGGTGATCTGCCCACCTCAGCCTCCCAAAGTGCTGTGATTACAGGTGTGAGCCACTGCACCTGGCCTAAAGCTTATGTTTTTAAATAATCAAATTGACCGTAAATTTGTTAAAGACAGAAATATAGGCCGGGCGCGGTGGCTCAAGCCTGTAATCCCAGCACTTTGGGAGGCCGAGATGGGCAGATCACGAGGTCAGGAGATCGAGACCATCCTGGCTAACACTGTGAAACCCCGTCTCTACTAAAAAATACAAAAAAAAAAAAACTAGCCGGGTGAGGTGGCGGGCGCCTGTAGTCCCAGCTACTCCGGAGGCTGAGGCAGGAGAATGGCGTAAACCCGGGAGGCGGAGCTTGCAGTGAACTGAGATCCGGCCACTGCACTCCAGCCTGGGCGATAGAGCGAGACTCCGTCTCAAAAAAAAAAAAAAAAGAAAAGAAAAAAAAAAAGACAAATATAAAGGTCATACTTTACAGATATGTTTAACACAGAAAGTGGACATTCACCATTTCCTCATCCGTTTTTTTGTTGTTGTTCACTCCTGAATCCCCAGTAACTAAACCAATGTGCCTGGCACATAATGGACGCTCATTAAATGTTACATAAATGAATTAATAAATTGTTCCCTACTACCACACACAGAATAGCCATTGTCAGCAACTAAGTTATAGTCGTCTTGCTATTTTGTATATAAGGTAATTATTATTTATGTTTACAAAATACATACTCTGCAACTTGTTCTTTTTACTTAACATGTCTTGAACATCTTTGTATGACAATACATATAGAACTACCTCTTCTTTGTTTTTTTTGTTTTGGGCGGTTTTTTGAGACAAGGTCTCTCTCCCTGTCACCCAAGCTAGAGTGCAGTGGTAGAGTCATGACTCACTGTAACCTCAAACTCCTGGGCTCAAGCAACCCTCGCATCTCAGCCTTCTTAGTAGCTAGGACTACAGGCACATGCCACCACGCCCATCTAATTTTTTTTTTTTTTAATGTTTGTGTTTTTTTTTTTTTTTTTTTAACAGATGGGGCCTTGCTATGTTGCCCAGGCTGGTCTTGAACTCCTGGCCTCAGGCAATCCTCCTGCCTCAGCCTCCCAAAGCATTGGGATTACAGGTGTTAGCCGCCATGCCCAGCCAGATCTACCTCTTTTTAAAGTGGTTACACAGTTACAGTATTCTATTTTATGAATATCCTATATTTAATGTAATTTTCCCCTATTTATTTTTGTGAATTTGTGTTTCGGTAGGATATAGTCTTAGAAAAGGATGTTCTGAAACCAAGGGTGTAAACATTTAAATCTCAATAGACATTTATCAAATTTTCCTTCAGAATTTCAGTATATGAGAATACCTGTTTGAGTATTGCCTACTCAATACTAGGTATTATCAGAAAATATTTTTAATTTGAGTGACTCTAGAAAAATAATACTTTCCCTTTTTCTCTTTTTCCTTTTTTGAGACAGAGTCTCGCTCTGCTGCTCAGGCTGGAGTGCAGTGGTGTGATCTCAGCTCACTGCAACTTCCGTCTCCCAGGTTCAAGCCATTCTCCTGCCTCAGCCTCCCGAGTAGCTGGGATTACAGGCAACCGCCACCATCCCTGACTAATTTTTGCAGTTTTAGTAGAGATGGGTTGCACAATGTTGGCCAAGCTGGCCTCGAACTCCTGACCTCAAGTGATCCACCTATCTTGACCTCCCAAAGTGCTGGGATTACAGGCGTGAGCCACCAGCCTGGCTGACTTTCCCATTTTAATTTGCATCTCATTTGATTACTAGTGAGATTGAGTATCCATACATTACTGGCCTTTGTTATTTTATGTTTTGCTCAGTTTTATTTGGAGTTACTTGTTGTTTCCTTATTGGTCTGTATAATCTCTGTATTTCTGGATATTAACTCTATGTCTATTATATATCTTGTAATATGTTTTTTTAAACATTGATTATGTGTCTTTCGTTGTAGTATGTACAGAAGTTTTTTTTGTTTTGTTTTGTTTTTTTGAGAAGGAGTCTTGCTCAGTTGTCCAGGCTGGAGTGCAGTGGCATTACCTCGGCTCACTGCAACCTCTGCCTCCTGGGTTCAAGCAATTCTCCTGCCTCAGCCTCCTGAGTAGCTGGGATTACAGGCACGCGCCACCACACCTGGCTAATTTTTGTATTTGTGGTGGAGACGGGGCTTCACCACATTGGTCAGGCTGATCTCAAACTCCTGACCTTGTGATCCACTTGCCTCAGCCTCCCAAAGTGCTGGGATTACAGGCGTGAGCCACCGCACCCGGCCAGAAGTTTTCATTTTTTTTTTTTTTTTGGTTGTTGAGACAGAGTCTCGCTCTGTCGCCCAGGCTGGAGTGCAGTGGCTGGATCTCAGCTCACTGCAAGCTCCGCCTCCCGGGTTTACGCCATTCTCCTGCCTCAGCCTCCCAAGTAGCTGGGACTACAGGCGCCCGCCACCTCGCCCGGCTAGTTTTTTTGTATTTTTTTAGTAGAGACGGGGTTTCACAGTGTTAGCCAGGATGGTCTCGATCTCCTGACCTCGTGATCTGCCCGTCTCGGCCTCCCAAAGTGCTGGGATTACAGGCTTGAGCCACCACGCCTGGCCCAGAAGTTTTCATTTTTAAATGGTCACATCTGGCTTCTGGGTTTCATGCTTTGGTTAGGAAATCCTTCCCTACACTAAGGTTATAAAAATAATCCTTTTACATTTTGATCTTTTATAGTTTTTTGGTGTTTTTTGTTTTGTTTTACATTTAGGTCTGTGATCCACTTGGAATTTAGTACCTGGTATGAAGTAGAAATCTAACTTTTCTTTCCAGATAAATAGCCTGTTGTCCTAACCTCTATTTATTGAATAAATAAAATCCATTCTTTCCTACTCATTTGAGATACCTCTTTTATCACGTATAAAATTGCCTTGTACTCCTTGTATCAGTTTCCTGCTTTGCCATAACAAATTACCACAAACTGGGTGGCTTAAAACAACAGATGGCTCTCGGGGAGGTTCCTTCCTTGCCTATTCCAGCTTCTGGTGTTTGCCAGCAGTCCTTGGCATTCCATGGCTTGTAGATACATCATTTCACTCTCTGCCTCGGGCATCAGATGATCTCCCTGTTCGTGTCTGTGTCCAAATTTCCCTCTTCTCATAAGAGCACTAGTCATTGGATTGGGACCATCCCACTCCAATATGACTTCATCTTAATTACATCTGCAAAGACACTGGTTTCAAATAAGGTCACATTTACCGTTACTGGGGATTACTTGAACATACCTTTTTGGAGGGCACAATTCAACCCACAACCCTCCTGAATATTTTGACTTTACATACTTTTTCAATTACTGTCATTTTATTATATGTTTTTGTTAATGTGGTAAAGCAAACCTTCCCACCTTTTTACTTCTGTAAAAAGTCTTATATGTAGTCTTATAAATATAGTCCTACATTTAATCTTCCAGATAAACTTTACAATCAGTTCATCAAGTACTTCTGAAAAATTTATTGGGATTTTTATGAGAATTGCCTTAAATGTACAGATTAACATGAAAAATTACTTTAACAATATTGAGTCTTCACATTCAGGAACATTCATTTTTTCTGATTTTCTTTTACATTCTTTATCAACATTTTATGGTTTCTTGGCTGGGCGTGGGGGCTTATGCCTGTAATCCCAGCACTTTAGGAGGCTCAGGCAAGAGGTTTGCTTGAACTCAGGAGTTCGAGACCACCCTGGGCAGCATAGCAAGTCCCTGTCTCTACTACAAATTTAAAAATAAGCCAAGCATGGTGGCATGTGCTGTGGTCCCAGCTACTTGGGAGGCTGAGGCAGAGAATCACTTGAACCCAGAAGTGTAAGGCTAAGGCTGCAGTGAGCTATGATCATGCCACTGCACTCCAGCCTGGGCAACAGAGTGAGACCCTGTCTGAAAAAAAAAGTTATAGTTTTTTACATATAGTTCTTGTACATTTGTTAAGGTAAGTTATGGGTATTTTATAGTTTTTTGGTCTTTGTTATGTAGTAAGTGGCATTTTTTTTCTGGTATGTTTTCCATCTGGTTATTGCATGTATATATTTAAAATGTTAGGTGTTTTTGTATGTTTTTAGCATCTTAGGAGTGTTAACTTTTCAGAAATCAAACAAATTGTCATGAACATTATGTCAGTTGTGGAAGAATAAGATCAGTTTAACCTTCTGCTTGAAACACCTCCATAGTTTTATGGTTCCTTTAAACAAAAGCCCAACCTCCATAACATGACCTACCAGGCCCTGCATAATAAGGCTTTGCATACTTCTCTCCACATCCTCTCTAGCCGCACACCTCTACTCTCTACTGAAAGTCCAGTCACTCAAATGTATCAGCTTCTCTTTTGCTTACGGGCTTTCAAAGGCAATGTTCCTTCTCCCAGAATTCTTTTCCCTTACTGCCATCCCCACTACTTAATTTCTGGTCATCTTTGTTCAGATATCATTTCAACTGAGATGTCTTCCCAATACAACTACCACTTCCACTTTCACCTTGAGTTAAGTGTTTTTCCTTTTTGCTGCCACAGGAGCCTATGCATACCCTAAATGGCAACACCATACCAGATTCCATTGCTTATTTGCTTGGTCTGTATTCCCTACTAAACTGTGAGTTGAATGAGACAGTGACCAAGTCTGACTTATTCCTTGTTTTATGTCTGTGCCTAGTACCCAGTTGGTGTTCAGTAAGTATTTGTAGATTAAAGGGATGAATGGATTAAGTTTTAGCTAGCGTAGGGACCCAGGCATGGGGCCTAGTGCCCAGAGCTACCTTCAGATTCCTACCCTCTCCAAAACCATTTGAGGCAGTTTACTTCATTTGTCTGTAGTATATATATTTACATGTAAGCGAATGTAAAAACAATCAGAAGGAAAACCTCCAAATTTTTTTATTCTCTGTAGTCTAAAAGCATTTTCCATTGTGATGTTATATGGTTTGTACTTTCTGCTACTCATGGCTTTAGTAGCATTTACATCTGCAAGAACCTGCATTCTAGAGACAGGTCAGAAAGATGGAGGACTAAGATACTACCTGCAATGCAGATGAGGCTATTGAGCAAATCATTCCAGGTGATACAAATTAGGCTTAGGTGTCAGATCAAAGCCTGGTATTTAATATTTATTAAATGATATTAAATCCAAAAGATGTCAAAATATTTATTAACCTTATAATTTAAAATTGTATTTGCCTTTTATATATAATTAGAAGTTTTCCTTTTGTCAACTACTAATAATTTACATAGGGAATGTTGAGATGTTGTATTATCTATTTGATGTGTTACAAATTACTCCAAACTTAGTGGCTTAGAACTACACACATTTATTATCTCCCAGTTTCTGTGGACCAGCAATTTGGGCAGAGCTTAGCCACATCTTTTGGTTCAGAGGCTGTCTCAGACTTGAAATTAAGGTATGGACCAGGGGTAGAGTTTCATCTGAAACTTGACTAGGGAAAGATCTGCTTCTAAGCTCACATGGTTGCTGGCCCAGATTCCTGGTCCACCAAAACTGTGAGATAATAAATATATGTATGGAGGTCATCAGCTGGTAGGGTTTCTTGCAGTTTCATTGGCCCCTTTTCCGTGGGCTAGAATGCAGAATGTAATGATAAGCCACTTTTGACTAGGACAAGACAGTAGAGAAGATGGATAATATGAGAAGAAATCTGAGTCCCTTAATGACCTAATGATCTAGTGACACCTCTTCACCCAAAAGTATGCTCGTAACCTATGGACTGCTCTGTGAGAGAGAAAAAAAAAAGGCACTTACTTTGTTTGAGTTGTCGCATTTGGGGATCTTTTTCTTACAGTAGCTTAGTCCATATTCTAACTACATCTAGTCATTCATTAACAAAGTAGTTCATGAATGTCTATTAGGTGCCAAGTACTCTGCTACATTTGTTGTTACAGAAGCATATAAGGGAAACTTGCAGCTTTAAAAATGGCAAAATAAAGTTGTTTTTGTCCTCTTCTCTGGGAAATTACCAACCAAAACAACAAGGAGAATAAGAAATCAGAATTTTGGTCTTTGAAATCAGAAGATATCTGTAACTTCAACCACAAGATATAAATATGAAAAGCAGATAGAAGAGTGGTAACCAGATGAAATTAATACAGCATAAGTGATTTTAGAGGAATATCCTAATGGTGAGCAAGTCTTATTCAAGGCCCCCAGAGCCTCAGAAGAGCTCAAAAATGGGGTCACCGGGTACTGTGGAACGTGGATGTATGGCATGGGGCTGAAAACAGAGATTGGTTGAATATTGATATAAAGAGTTTCTAGATCCTCTCTCCTCTGGAGACAGAAGGTATTTCACAGAGAAAACCAGAAAAGCTGTATACTTGATCACCTTGGACACAGGAAGAAGTAGGTTAAGGCACTGGGCTGGAAACAGGGAGGTCAAGTGAAAACCTATTACTGAATGGTGACCTGGTCCCATTCCAACCACTAGGACCGTATCCTCCAGGAAGGAGGATGGGCGTTGTGACTGAAGAAATGTAAGATACTGTCCTTTGGGAGACCTTTAATGTAAAGGCTGTCTAGTTGGCCAGTTAACCTATAAGAAAGCCTCCCCAGGTGACAAGCCACATAACTGCCAGGCCACTTCTTAGTGCCTCACTCTCAAATATTTATGGAAAGCCAAATATCACCAGTTATGTGAGGAAGTCTTCCAGTATAAAATAATGAGATCTTGGAGGAACAAACAATGCAGGGAAAAAGCAAGTTTAATTAGTGTCCTCTGAGTGTTGAGACAAAATTGATTCCCTAAGAAAAAGTAAATTGCCATAAAAAAGAAATCATAAAAGAAGAAACTCTTAGAAGTTAAAAATATAATAGGAATGTTTTGCATTTTAGTAGAACATTTACAAGCTAAAATTGAGGAAAACTCTCAAAAAGTAGAACAATAAGAGGTAGAAAGTAGGAAAGAAAAAGAAAGAAGAGCAATCTAACATCTAACTAATAGGAATTCCAGAAAGCGACAATAGAGGAAATGAAGGGGAAGAAAGCAGGAAAGAAATACCATAAGAAACATATTTTTTGTTTTTTACATTTTAATATCTCTGAAATCAGAATGGTTGTTATAATTCATAGTGTGACATATATTAATTGACAGCATCTTTCATAATGGTATAGTGATAATGATACTTTTAGATTAAGTGGAATACTAAAATACCAAATTTAAAAAAAAAAAAACAGTTTTCCAAAATGAGAACCATGAGTCTCCAGATTACAACATCCCTCTGAAAGCCTATTAATGAGAGAAATTTTAAAAAGCCCTACTCTCAAGAAGGGTCATCTCTATGAAATATCAAAACACTAGGGATAAAGGGAAGACCCCAAGCTTTTAGAGATTTTTAAAATCCTATATAAAAGATTGGATAGAAGAATATTAGACTTTTCAGCATTGGAAGTTAGAAAACAAGGAGCAACGCGTTTAAAATGCTTAGTGAAAATGATTTTCAGCCAAGATATTTTCAGATATGGACCTATTTTAGGAAGTTGCTGGAAAATGGGCTCTGCCAACACTAGGGGGTTATTAACTAAGTAAGAGAGACATGGGATTCGGCAAACAAAAGATCCAGTACTGCAAGCATGATGAAAGTTTTTTCCCATTATGATGATTAAAGGAAGCTTCAGAAGACTAGTTCATGCAGGAAGCTTAGAGAGTACTGAGTCCAGATTGAAGTAGACAGATAATTTCAAGAATGCTGCCTCCAGGAATAGGATTGGGGGAAGAGGTGGGGGAATAGAAGTGATGAATCTAAATAGGCTTGAGTATTGAAAATTCACTTGAGAGGCTGTTGCAGCGTAGGAAGAATTTGAAATAGGTACAAAGAAAATCAAATTTAAAAACAAAGCACCTGTAAACTTAAGGAAAAATAAAAATTGCACACAAGAGATGTAACTAAAGTATATTCTTTACCTAGGCAGTGAGCAGTGTTTACATAGTCATAATAATTGTAAAGACTAAATATTGATTTAACCAAAATCTGTGATATGAGTACCGAGTCATCTGTAATAGGATGTCTAAAGGTAATATCTGAAATTGATGAATCAAGAGAAAGTATTATAAGGTTATTATTTATCATATAAAGGCAAATACAAGAGGGAACAATGAAAAGAACTGAAAGGGTACCAAGAGCATAGAGTACTGCTGCTTTCTCATTACAAGCCTTGAAATGCTTTTTGACACTTTAGCCTTTGATAAAAATTTAAGTGAAATTTAAAAAGTAGTTGTAACTGGTGTGATCAGGCAAAAATTCACAGAAGGCATGAAATTTAACCTGAGTCTTAAAAAATAGGTACAGGATTTTTGAGAAGTAAATGTCATCATTTGGGTAAATGCATTTTTATGAGAAAATGATGTAAACAAAAGTCAAAGGGAGGAAAAGTGAGATGTGTTGGAGATAGCTAAATCAGTTTGACTAAAAGGATGGTCATAAGGACAGCCCGATTTCTCCTGAACATTAAATACCGTCACTCAGACCTTCTTAGTGTATGGAGTTAATCCTGTGATGTCTCTTGAACATATCCCCTAGGTTTCTATTTGTGATAGAGCCATTCTGTTCTGGCTGGATTTTTCTGTTCTTCACACACTTAATCTCTTCTCTTGCCCTTTGTTCTTTGCCCTGCTGTCTGCCTGTCTCCCATATCTTAGATCCACTTCTTATTTATGTATGTATGTATGTATGTATGTATTTATTTTTTTATTTTGGAAACAGGATCTCACTCTGTCACTGAGGCTGGAGTGCAGTGGCTCACTGCAACCTCCACCTCCCAGGTTCGAGCAATTCTCCTGCCTCAGCCTCCCAAGTAGCTAGGATCACAGGCACATGCCACCACACTCAGCTAATTTTTGTATTTTAGAGATGGGGTTTTACTGTGTTAATCAGGCTGATCTCGAACTCCTGACCTCAAGTGATCCACCTGCCTCAGCCTCCCAAAGTGCTGGGATTACAAGCATGAGCCACTATACTCGGCCCTACTTCTTTTCCATCTTCTACCATTTTAATGCTGTTATCCTTTCTTCTGGCTCTCTAAAGTTTCAACCCTTTCCTGTCTTTATTTAACTGAAGTAAAAACTTTTACTTCACACAAAGCTGCCTTAAAACTTGGATTTGAGCATCCAAAATGATCCTTAACAGCCATGTTAACAGCACACCATTGCACACCTATTACAGTCATCATGGTTCAAACACACACTGGAAAGAGAAGCCCCAGCAGAGTAGACAATAGACAGTGAATTACTCACTCAACACAGGAAAATACAATAGAGTGCTCATTGGCTGGAAAAATTTGTACCATGGTATATTAATAACACTTACTGACTGATTGTGTATTGTCTGCCGTTCTAACTCTCATTGGTTGAGAGTGTATTTGAGCACTCAGAGCTTGAGGGAAAATACCCTAGTAGATTTAAGTATATGCCACTTAGGAAAATATTTCTGAGATAAATAGCAGTATAATTAGCACTGCATGGTGGAATTAAATAGAGTATGTATACACCAGGAAGATTTCCAAGCACAAGCAAAGGTTTCCTTTTGCTACATTTTTGGCTCTCTTTCAGGGCTATTTTTTCACTTCCTAGTGTCCTGTTCCTCCATCCCTAAGAGCTTAAAAAAAAAAAAAAAAAAAAAAAAAAAAAACTCCCTTTTTTATCATGGCTTGCTTGCCTCGTATGATGCCTCTGACCCAAAATTGCTTCTCTTCTGTTCTGGTGTATTCATCACAATACCCATTCCTTCAGTTTCAGTGATCTCATCCATATTTTGAAAGAAAGCAAAGTGACTTAATTATGTTCAAATATGAATGGTTGGTTGGTTGAGTCAACCTGAAATACTGGCATATGGAAAGTTGTAACCCCTTTACCTAAATGAGTATTTTAATTTAACTATTTTAGACAAGCATGACTAAGTAAAAAGAACTTCAGGCTAAGCAAGAAAAAGAAATGTGTGGACAGGGAGAGAAGCAATACCACCTAGGGCATTTTGTGACTTAACTGCAAAATTCAGACCTGGGGCTATGGTGCTGCTGCCTCTCACCCTCTCTTCATGCCCACGGGAGATTCTGTGAGTGAAACATAGCATGCTTTCCATTTAGACAGGACTTTGAAAGTGCTCTAGGAAATCCTGCTCAGTGCTCTAGGAAGTCACTACCATTTGTTTGAAGTTGATCATCATGAAACTTATTTCCCATCTCTGGTTTAAAACCTTAAGCTCTTACCACTTTATAGCACTGTCTGTTGATGGATGTGTGCTTAAAAAAATTAACTGTCCTGCACTTAGATGGAAATCCTTATAAATTAAATCTTTTAGTGTCTGAAAAAAGGAATGATCCACACACAAAAATGTATCCAATGGAATCAATTAAGAACATGTTAACTTTAAGTTTTTATCATATGGGTCAATTTTTTTTTTCAACAGGGTTCACTCATCATGGGGTCATGAGGATGGTTAATAATTGGGTTTAATCATGGTTGGGGTTTTGCCAGACAGGTGTTATGTATAGTGTAGAAAAGTTTTCAGGAACTCTGCCACAGTCCCCATACTCAGCCCTCTTCCTTTGGGGTCTGTTGAAAAGGTTTAGCACTTCCTGTTTTTTAACCTAAGTCAGCCACCAACCATTCATGTGCACTCTCCTTCCCCACACCAGATTACCTGATTATGCTTCCACCAACATCATGACCATTTCCACATCCAAACGATAAGAACTTGGGCAGCAGATTATTTAACTTCTCTTTAAGCCTTCGTCTGTTCATCCAGTGTGGATAGTAGTTCCCACTTCATTGGTGAGCATCAGCTGAGATAATTTCATGTAAAGCACAGTGCCTAGAATATAGTGGTATCTTAAACGTTATTGTTATGCTTGAAAGAAAACTTTATTAATAAATAAGAGAATTCAAAGCAACTAAGGACTCAGTGAAGGAAACTAGAAAAAAGAACTATAAACCTATAAAAAACAAGAGGAAGGAATTAAATATAATTTAAAAAATCAGCGAATTAGAAAACAAGGGAAAACACACAAAAGCAAATCCACAACATTAGGAAAGCATAACAGGATATAAGCACAGATAGGAAGGAGATTAAAACATCATAACAACCCAAATATTTACAGATAAAATGATATGATGTCTGAGATTTGCGTCAAAATAATTAACTACAGGAGTTGGGGAAGTGAGCATATGAAACAAGATTGGCTATGAGTTGAAAATTACTAAACTCAGGTGATGAGCACATGAAGGCTATACTGTTCTGTCTACTTTTGCATATGGTTGAAATTTTCCTTAGGTTTAATTTCAAAAACTTAATAGAATACTAACTGTAACAGTATACTAATATGAAAGTTGGTGAAATGTATGGTGTTTTAGGAAAATCTAAATTTGGGAAGGGAGAGAGAAACAGTATACCAATAGCCTTGGGAGAAGTTGAAATCATAAAAAATTAGCACTACCACACTTTCTGTCCCCGATTATAGTGCCAAGCTCAGTGATTTCTTAAGAGAAAAATCTTCGAAACTTTCAAGAAATAGATCACTCTGTGGTCTTTAAGTTGTCCCAAAACATAGGAAAAAATCTGCCTTGCCTTCTAGTTTGTTTTATAGAATTAGCATAGCCCCGAAAATGAGTTAGCGTAGAAAAGGAAACCATACGCCAATTTAATTTATGAATATAAATGCAAAAATCCTAAATATTTACAAATTAGATATAGAATTATATTAAAATAATGAATTTTTTTCTTGGAAATACAAGCATAGGTCAATATTAAGAAATTTATTTGTCTAAGTTATCAGTAAATCAAAGGGGGAAAAATTAAGTGACAGTATTAATAGATAAAAAGACATTACACAAAACTTAACACTCATTCCTCTTTTAGTAAAGAGGAAATAGACTTTATATATCTAAGAACAAATATTCACATTATGTCTGAATGAATTAGTGAGTATATCTCCAAGTCAGGATCAAGGTAGCATTTACTACTGCTTGCTTTAAGCTCTGTAGACTATGGGAAGTTTAGAGTTTGTTCTGTGATGGGAAGCCATTGAAGAGAATTTGAGGTAGGGGCATAAATTAGTCTGATTTCTGTTTTAAGATGATTCTGGCTGTTGTGAAGATAAAGGATTGCACAGGGAAGATTTAGAAGCAGAGAAACCAGTTTTATGGCAATAGATGATAGTTTGTACTGGGAATGGCAGAGGAAATAGAAATAGACAGATTCGAGGTTTATTTTTGAGATAAAATTAGAATTTGTTGAGGGATTAAATATGAAAGGAAGGAAATTAGGTAAGAAAGGAAAGGCCAAAAAGGACTCATAGGTTTTTGAGAAAGGTAATAATGTCATTGCCTAAAATGAGAAAGATTGGTTTCCCATTACACTTGAAATAAAATACAAACCCAAATTTCTTGGGTCTAAGGCCTCACTTAATATGGCCCTGAGCTACCTCTTCATTTCCTTCCTCTTTCGTTGATGTTTATCGCATTCTAGCCACTGTGGCCTTTCCTTCGTGTCTTGAATTCATTAAGCTCATTCCTATCTCTGTGTTTTGGCATTTGCTGTTCATTCTGTTTGAGGACTCTACCCCATGAGTCAGCAAACTTTGTGTGTAACAGGCCAGATAGTAAATAAATACCTTAAACTTTGTAGGCCATATGATCTCTCTTGCAAATACTCAACTCAGCGGTAGCCATTGTAGGGCAAACACAGTTGAAGGTAATATTTAAACAGAGATGGACATGGGCAGATTTGGCCCTTAGGCTGGCCAGGCCTGGCTATAGTTTGCCCCTGCCCAAGGTCTTGATGTGGTTCCCTCCTTATTATTCAGGTTCTTCCTGGAGGACAACGTGCCAAATAAGTTAGGATCAAAAACCTTAATGCCTCATACTCTTGAATATACAGTTCTACTTCTAGAAATTATTTCTAAATGTGAATGTGTACAAATGATGGGACAGCACCATAGTGTAGATCAAAGACCCAACAACAGGAGATTTGTATAATCGAATTTTCAACAGTTATTAATAATGCATTGAGGAATAGAGAACAAGGGTCAGCAAACTACACTCATGGGCCTGTCACCTGTTTCTGTAAAAGATGTTTTATTGGAACACAGCCTTACCCATTCGTTTTCTCACTGCACTGACAGAGTTGACAGAAACTGTATGTCCTGCAAAGCTGAAAATATTTACTATCTGTCCCTTTACAGAAAAACTGATACTATGTGTAGTATGGTTCATATATGTGCATAGAAAAGACTGGAAAGAAAATCACCAAAATAGTGATTTTTTAAAATTTTTTCCCTTTTTGTTTATTATCTAAGTTTCAATAATGGGCATCCATTATTTTTATAATAGTTACTTTTTAAATAATAAGGTAAATGAATAAATCAATAAAATGTTTAAAACAAAAATTTAGTAAGATAAATTTTAAGAAATTTTAAAGTTAGAGATGGAAAAAAAGAACAGTATCTAGTTTCATGTGCACAACCACACAAGTAGCAACCATTTCAGATTTCAGCATATGATACTTATTAAGGAAGCCATTTATTTGAGGTCTTATATGTGATATTTGGTATTAATCTCAAGATTAATCTGGGCAATGGGATGTGCTTAAACAGTAATAAATACCATAAGAGATGTACTAAAGGACTTTAAGAGCTCACATTCTGGTTAGGAGATAGATAACACCTAAATAAAGCAGTTGCTCATTGATGAATTGTAATATGATTATAAGGAATTCCAATCACATGAGCTAGTCTTTTAACTTTGTTTATAGTGCCTTTTGATATAAAGACCTTTTAAACTTTTATAATCAAATCTGTATTAATACTTTCCCTTATGGTATCTGCATTCTCCAAACAGGTAGCCATATATCCTAACATCTCCCTCTGATGTACAGTGCCACATTCTTTTCTGTCACTCTATTTGTGTTTTATAGTAGTACCACACTGTTTTAATTAAGGTATCATTTCAACTTGGAGACTTATTTCAGATTTTGGTGTCTGAAATATTACTTCATTTCTTAGTGCTAATTATTAAAAAGCATAACACACAGCAAAATGTGAATTATTAACCTGAGCACTAGTAATAATTAAAGCCAATTTTCACTAATCCTTTACGTTTAAAAAAGGGTATTTGGTTGCTCGTGTTTAAAAATATTACTTGAATAAATGTCCCGTCCAGCGGGATCGTTAACACAGACCTTGGAGGAGGGGGTGGGAATTTAGAGAGACAAGAGACACAAGTAATGGAGACAAGACAGTATCCTGATCAAGTCTCGTTTATTGAGGGCGTTGGTACAGCTTATATAGGCTGGTAAGAAAGAGGAAGGGCAGCAGAGCAGGCGGGGAGGAGAATAATGGGAGACGTCACCAGCCGCATGCTCGGTATAGTCTTTCCCGGGCGCGGGAAGTAATCTACGCGGGCGCGGGAAAAGTTCGCGCGCGCGGGAAAAGTTGATGATGAAGAACCAGGAAGTGCGCCATCTTGTCTCCACAATGCGGAGCTTAAGCAACAGAGGCCGCGGCAATTTCCGGGCCTCACGGCTCCGGACAGGTCCTCCTTTTTTATATTATTAGTGACTAGAAGATAGTCCCTCGGGAACTGCGCCTGTCTTAGGTTGGAGTGACACATCTCTTCACTGGTACCCGTCATGGGATTAGGCAGTAGCTATGACGGCCCTCCTGTCTTAGGTTAGTGAGAGATGACACTCTCTTACCTGTCATTGGCTGTCCAGTTCAGCGCACAGGGAAGGTGGTTTACGGCAAGCGTAAGTAAAACGTAAGTATGGACCACCGTGATCTTCTTGTTCAAGGCAATGATAATGGACCTGTATGGGTTTGGCTTGGATGGCCTCGATTTGTTGCTTAATGAATGTCATGAGCTTATTGAATATTATAGGTCCCAAAGAGAGTAAGAGCAATAGGCAAAGTAGGGGGCCCAAGAACGGTGTAATATAGGGGAGGAGTCCATGGAACCCCGTCCAAAACGGGTTATCAGTTTCTTTTCGTCGTTTTTCTAGGTCTTCTTGTAGACGCTTGATTTTATCTCTGATGATCCCGGACTTGTTGGCGTAGAAACAGCACTTTTCCTGTAGAGCTAAGCATATACCTCCCTGTTCAGCAGTTAATAAATCTAGGCCTCGTCTATTTTGGAGCACTACTTCTGCCAGGGAATCTACTTGATCTTGTAGATCCTGTATAGTACTTGAGATGGCCTGCATATCTGAGATCAATTAGCGAGACAATTTGGTGTATTGAGTAACAGACCCCTAGGCTTGAAGCCCCAGTTGTTATGGCAGTAGTGATGCCTAATCCTACAAGTAAGGGGATAAATTGTATTGCCCTTTTGGCTCTTCCCAAAAAGTGATCTATAGCTGGAATAGGTACAGGTTCATCTCCAGAGATAATGTCTATATCTGGCAGAAGAGTGGCTAAGACACAACGTCCTGTCCAGTTTCCAGGCAAATAGGTATACGCTCTATTATTGCCACATATAAAAACTGAACTGTTTGGGGCACACAGCGATTGGGAAATATTTGTTGTGATGGAACAATTATTGAATTCAACGATTCCTACATCGATGTCGTAAGTGTTATTGAGGAAAGGGGAGTAGAAGCAAGGGGAGTTAGAAAATTCTAGGGGCTGCACTTGAAGGGGAGGAATTATGGTGCAGGAAGTATTGGATGTATAGTTTAAGTCATTGCTGGGTATGGCAAGAGGAACGGGATCTCCTAACGGTAAACATAGCCAGCAGTCATTGGCTAGACTAGAATTGGAATTATTGAGCAGATTATGAGTAGCAGTGAGGAGGTCAAAAGTCTGGGCATCAATTTTTTCTTTCCCTCGGATTTTGGGCAGAGCCAAAGGGTGGTAGCGAATTTCTGGATATAGAGATTTTTGCAACTCTTCAAGTTTTTTGTGCACCATAATTTCCCGGACCCTATCTTGTGGGCCCCCTCCGTCAGAGGTATGGAGAGGGGGATGAGTATTCCAGCAGACAGGCTGGCCTATTGTACCAGTGCAGCCAGCCACTTCAAGGTTATGGTTATTTCCCAAAACTGTAGGGACATTACTGGCCCCTATAGTGGGGTTTCTAGTTGTAGCTAAGATAGCAGTATAGTATGTCTTATTGTCAGAGGTGCATTCTTGATAAGTGGTGTAGCAGGAGCTGTGCATAGTAGCCTTAAATGTGTCGCAAGGGCAAGTTGTAATGCCCCCTCCGTCAGATATCCTAGGGGTTGACACACACCTCCATTTGAGGGAGTCACTAGGCAGGTATGCTGTGTGAGCGGAGCAGGACACAGTTGAGAGGTACTTATTTGGAGGGGAGGTCACATATCCCCCATAGCAATCACAGGGCTTACCGTGCCGTTGTTGTATATATGTAAGGGCCTCACGTGGATTACCGAAACCGGTATGAACCTGGAATACTTGGCAAGTCAGCACTAAGGTCCAGAGGGGCCTGTAGTTGGAGTTCATCTCTGTAATAGAAGGAAAGGGTACTCTCAGGGAGAGAGTTACTCCCTGGATTGACTATTGTTAGGTACCTGTCTTACCAGTCGCTCTGGCAGCCATCTGGCTGCACCATGAGTTTGGGAAAAAACACAAACTGAGCCTCTTCCCCAGATTAACACTGGGTCTGGACCATGCCATGTGTTGTCTAATGGGTCTTTCCACTTAACCATGGCAAATTGTTTTTTGGAATCAGAATGCCAAAATCGATCAGCTGCTGATTTGTTCAGATCATCTAAATTTAAAAAATTCAAAATAAAGAGTGTGATTAAGAATGTTTCTAGGGGTGCCCTTAGTAGGGTACCATTCTCCCTTTTTTATTTTTTCAATGGTGGTTTTTAAGGATAGGTGAGCTCTTTCAACTATTCCTTGTCCTTGAGGGTTATAGGGAATTCCAGTAATGTGTTTTATTTGTAATTTAAGACAGAAGTCTTGGAAGGCTTTGGATGTATAGCCAGGACCATTGTCTGTTTTTAGTTGTTTAGGCTTTCCAATTATAGAGAAACAGTGTAGTAGATGAGCTATGACATGCTTGGTAGCTTCGCCTGTTTGTAGGGTGGCCAGTATAAATCCACTAAATATATCTATACATACATGGATGTATTTTAAGTTACCGAATTCTGAATAATGAGTGACATCCATTTGCCAGATCATGTTGGGAACTAGTCCTCTTGGGTTAATTCCTAAGTGAGGGACTGGTAGGTGTGTTACACAGGTCTGACATTGTTTGACTATTTGTCTTGCTTGTTCTCTAGTTATTTTAAACATTAGTCTTAGAGTTTGAGCATTAAGATGATGTAAGGCATGAGTGGCTTGTGCTTGGGTTAGGTTTGTGTTTGTAGCTATGGCTACTGTTTTGGTTGCCATGTCAGCCATTTGGTTGCCCTGGGATAGGGGTCCTGGCAATCCAGAGTGAGCTCTAATATGTCCAAGAAAGAAGGGAGTTGATCTGTCATGTATTAATTGTTGGCATTGTAAAAATAACTTGGCTGTGTCTGACACATGTTTGATTTGTGCTACGGTCTCAAGTAGAGACCTGTTGGGATGGTAAAGGATTTCCCTGACTGTCAGTTTTAGATTTACATTCATTAGCCCAATGTTTTCCTCTTTTACACCTTGGGCAAAGGCCTGGAACCTTTGCTTTGGAGTTTTTATTTGAATCCCCGCCGCAATCTTTTGCAAAATGTCCCCTTTTGCCACATTTAAAACACCCTCCTTTTTCTTTGTTCTTATTATTAAGGAAGTCTTTTACGGTTTGTCCACTGAAAGCTGCGGCCATTGCTAAACCCTGTTGATAGGAGGGCCCAATGTCTGAACAGAGACGGATATATCCAGTTAAGTCTGTTTTCTTTCTATGAGGTCGGATTGCCGCTTGACAAGCTGGATTGGCATTTTCATAAGCCAATTGTTTAACATAATCTACACCCGCCTCGGCATTACCAAAAATCCTTCCTGCGGTTGTTATGAGCCCATGTACAAAATCTGCGAACGGCTCATCAGGTCCCTGCTTGACTCCAGTAAGCGAAGCTCCTGGGTCTCCTTTAACAGGGAGTTTCCTCCAGGCTTTTGTAGCGGCCGCCTGGATTTGTGAAAATAGTCCAGGGTCGTATTGCATCTGAGCATCAGTGTCGGTATAATTACCTGAGCCAGTTAACATATCAAAGTCCCAACCGTTTCCTGCCTGTTGGTTCCTTTTGGCTGTATCTCTGCAATTTTCAAAAAACTCCGATTTCCAAATCAAATGATCTCCCCCTGAGAGGACTGCTCTGACTAGTGTGTTCCAATCTGTTGGAGTAAGCCAGTTATCGGCCACAGACTCTACTATAGCAAGAGTGTATGGAGCAGTAGCTCCATATTGAGAAACAGCAGTTTTTAATTCTTTTATGACAGTGAAATCAAATCCATTATGATGCTTCCAGGCCTGACCCTGTCCATCTACAGTTTCAGTTACCGGGAAGATATCTTTAGGGGAGGATTCTTCCCTGTCTCGGCTAGTAGAAAATCTTCCTTTTGGGACATGTTGTCCGGGCCGCTGAGGTGGGCGAGGGAAGCCTCCCATATTCTCTGAATTAGTTACACTCTCATTTCCTGTTTTTAATTTTTGCAGCCTAATGATTAGTGACTGATGTAACTCTTCTAGCTTAATTTGCTCTTCAAGCTGAGCGATTCTTTCTTTGAGTTCCTCTTTTGGATTGACTACCGCCATTACGTTGGGTGCAGAAGTGCCACGTGTCCCGTTATAGGGAGGTGGACACGAAAAAAAGGGAGGCCAGTTAGGATTATGATATCTAGCTGCCTCTTCCTCTAAGTCATCCCAATTTACATCTGAAAGGTCAGGATTGTCGTTACTTTTATCTTTTTGTGATGTTTGCAGAATTGGGTATTTTTTGGGCCTCTTCTCGCCTAGCATCACTTTGTCTTTTACAGAAGGAGCCTTGGCCCCCTCGTCATCACTTTCAAGAGAAATAAGATCTACTTCTTTGTCTGGCGGGGGGCTCCCAAGGTCGGTCTGAGAACTGACCTTTAAAATCTCCTCAGTCTGGGTGACCGCAGCCATTACTTGTGGATCGGCCTCCTTTTTATCTATTAGATCCTTGATTAAATTCCAATAAGAAAAGGCGGTTACAGGAATTTTTTCCGGCCCAAACGTATTATAATAATCTTGAAAGGCGTCTCCCACCCTCCGCCATCTTTTTATATCAATGGTTTCTTCCTGTGGGAACCAAGGGCAGGTATCTTTCACAAAATCAAAAAATCTAAATAAGTCACCACTTTTAACCTTTACTCCCCGTGTCTTTAAAGCCTCTTTTAATTGTCCTATGTAGATTTGATGCTGGCTTAATTCTTGTCCCATTTCGGGCGCGTAACTTACCCTCAACTCCGACGCAGCAGGCTCCCGCGACGGTCGGAGGGATTTTTCTTTCACTTTAGTCGCCGGCCTTTCTATGCACCCTCTTCCTCACGTAGTTCCCTCGTATCCAAGCCCCATGTTTGGGCGCCATGTGTCCCGTCCAGCGGGATCGTTAACACAGACCTTGGAGGAGGGGGTGGGAATTTAGAGAGACAAGAGACACAAGAAATGGAGACAAGACAGTATCCTGATCAAGTCTCGTTTATTGAGGGCGTTGGTACAGCTTATATAGGCTGGTAAGAAAGAGGAAGGGCGGCAGAGCAGGCGGGGAGGAGAATAATGAGAGACATCACCAGGCGCATGCTCGGTAGACTTAGTCTTTCCCGGGCGCGAGAAGTTATCTACGTGCGCGCGGGAAAAGTTCGCGCGCGCAGGAAAAGTTGATGATGAAGAACCAGGAAGTGCGCCATCTTGCCTCCACAATGCGGAGCTTAAGCAACAGAGGCCGCGGCAATTTCTGGGCCTCACGGCTCCGGACAAATAAAGTCAGTGACTGCTACTTACAGAGATATCCTACTTCATTAGTTTTGCAGTAAACATGATGCTTTTTCCTGACATAGTCTCAAGAGCCACCTCATGTTCAGACTGCCATTCTGTGTTAGGTGGTCGTCCTTGCCTTGCTGCCCTTTTGGAGTGTTGTAAGGAGTCTCAAGTAATTCCTTTTGGGAGATGGGAGAGTTCCTAAGTGCCTGCCTTGCTGAAAAACTGAAGCATGCGTTTTTAAACAAGAGGAGTGCACAATTTTCCAGGCAGAATTCAAAGTTCTATCTTAGATATTTATTTGGGTCCCTGTTGCTGCTAATGTATTTGGTTATGTAAGATAATTTTTTAAATTGAGCAAAGTTTTTTTTTTTTTAGTTACTCTTCAACTTCCATTAGGTCATTTATAGAACATTTTTATAAAAATTTGATAGAGGAGGAAGAGTCCTGGCTTTTCATGTAGGATCTGTAACACATAATGGGCTCTCTAATGTTTGCTCAGTAAGTGGGTACTAAACTGAACTCCCATTATAGATAGCTCCATCACCAAATATGGGCCTACCTTGACCACAGTTTCTTCATCCAGAAAGTGAGCCGATTATTCTTGGTACTTTCTAGAGTGTCTTCAGGTTTTGAAAATTCCATGATTTTATTAAATTCTTACAGGCTGTGTAGATTAACCCTTGAGGTTTTTGTTGGTTCCACATAGATTAAATGTTCATTAAGTAGAGCATTATCCCACAACTCTTGAAGCTGCTGTTCTTTGGATGTTTTAAATGCCACTATTGCAGTGATTGTGTTCTGAATGTTGGCATACTTGTCATTTTCCAAAGCAAAAATATCTTAGAAAAATTTCTATAAGGTATTACAGTATGAAATGAAATGGAGTGAGGGATTATATGGTAGCTTGACCCCTCCTTCTTTTCCAAAATGGCTTCTTAAGTGTTCCGTTTTGCTAATAACCCAAGGATTGGACTTCTTTTTTTTTTTTAACTTATATTTTATCAACTAGGAATATGAGTTTTAACTATGGGCCTTTAAGTCTTTAATCTGGTTGATAATTAATGCTATGACTAACATAAATTCAAAAGTAATTTACTTTCATTTAAGACAGGTCGCAGTTGTCCGTACATCACAATTTTAAAAGTTTCTTGCCTGTGATCTTCATTTTCTACCTGTAGTTATGAAACTCTTCCTCATTGACAGGGAACACCCATGACATGCCTGTGTATAACCTTAAAATTGTCTTGAGACCACGGCTTGAGTGTGCGTGTAAACACACTGCAAAGGGTCAAATTCCACTTGTGCATCAGTTTAGCAACTTTTAGTAGTGGCAACTAGTTTCAGTTGTTTTAAAGGTTCATATAGTTAAGAAATTCTGGCATTTCTCAGGATTCTAAAATAACGTTTGTTTCACTGGTTGTGAAAATTGTCCGGATTGCTGGGAACTAGGAGAAAAGAACATTTCAACAGGATTTGGCTATCGGCAAATCTGTTTTGGTTTCCTGTTCTGGCCTCCCTACCTATCCAGCTACATTAGTGCCCCTGTCGGCAGGTTTCTTCTTTCTTTTACCACAGGAAAATTGTCCGGCCTCTTTTTCTAGCATTTTCAGGACCCACCTGACAGGAAATTTTCTAATTGCCGGAACAGCTGGTAGGAGAAAACTTGCAGGGGCTTGGCCTTCCCTTTATAACTTAATTTACCGTCAGAAATTCTTTTATCACCATCATGGTTTCGTAGCCATGTTTAAATTTTTGTCTTTTCGTGTTCGCTCTATACAGGTAAGCTCTGTTCAGCTTCTTTTAAAGAATAAAATGTTTCAGTTGGAGCTAACTATAATTATAGTAATTATTTTATATGTTCTTTAAAGCAGCTTTTCAAAATTCAAAACCAGTTTTGATAGAACGTTTAAAGGATAATATCTCTGTTTACTAAAAGTAAGCCAGTTATGTATATTATACATTTCAACTCTGTATATTTTGTCAACTTACTTTCACATTGGGTTGTTTTTTTTTGTTTTTTGTTTTTTTTTTTTTTAGTGCTAGAGTAATTTTTATCTTGCTAGTGTTTGTAATTTTTTATAGTAAAACAAATGACTGTAATTCTCAAAATTAAATCAGGCATAAACAGAATTGCAAATTTGCTAATATTTAGGAGATTACTATAATGAAAACAACTTTAGTGAGTAGGAGAGTATGTTATTTTAAGCAGTCAATAACTTAAAATCACATTTTGGTGGAAATGGTTCCTGTAAAAACATGGAAGTTTTAAAGCAACTCCATATTTAAATAACTTCAAGTAATTTTATCTGATTTAGAGTAGGAACAATTTTCAAAGAATTATTTTGTTAAAATGGGCTTAGTGGATGTTAATTTGCAATATATTTAATCTACAATCCTGCCAAAATCAACTTGATATTTTGCCATGAGAATTGTGCTATCCAGCAGCTCTTTAAAGAGAATTAAATTTGCTGATCGGGATTCCAGATTGGGAGAAAACTCTGCTCTTTGTGGCAGTGATTAGAAATGTTAATCTGGAGAACCAGCTTGCTGTTTTCTCAAACATAGATAAAAGGAGCTGACTTATAAGAACTTAAAGCTCTCTTAAAGAATTTGGTTAAATGAAAAATGTTGAGCTTATTTATCATTCCATAGCAAATGAAGTAAATTGAATTCAGTCAGATTGTAATCTAGAATATTTTAATACGTAGTTTCACACCATGGCTTGAATAACCAGCCTAATTTTGTGTCACAGCAAAATAATTTTTATGTATCTTGATCATCTACAAAGAGGTTAACATATCTTTTTAAAATAAAACTACATATTATAGAACTATAGGTATCTATATAAAGGGTGATAGTTTAATTTAGAACGACATTTAAGGGACAAATAAAGTATGCATTTTTCATTTGTAAGCTCTTTTTTATGGTACAACAAAAAATGGTTACACATCCATAGTTAGAAAATACTTACTGACTTTTACCAAGAAACATTTAAATATTTTACTTCAAGCTTCAATAATATTTTCTGGCATTCAAAACAATTTAGAAAATACAAATGCCTCAAGAACACACTTCCTGACTCAAGGGAGGGGAGGAAAAAGGAAATTATGTATACAAGGCAGGGCATAATGCCAAATGTTGAATCATTCTTTGAAATCAGTTCACATCTCTCAGTTTGTTTTCTTAGTTAGCATGTTACAATATTAGGTTTTCGATAATTCAAATAGCATTAATTTCAGTTTCTTTAATCCTTTTTACATTTTAAGATCAAAATGATATTTTTCTCTCACAACTTGAAAAGGAAACAGTAGATTATTTTTTTCCCCACTAAAGAGTGGACCTTAAAGACCATTGAGGTATAAACCTAAGGACCTTTTGTTGGTCCTGGGAAACAAACTGGGTGGCTTTCTGTATGACTGAGGGACACCAAAAGATCTACCTGCCCATAAATTTTCTCCTCATTTTTCCATGATGTCCAAAATGACACTCTTCACAAAATTTCTAAAATTATATGTTTCTACTGAACTGACTTCGTTTTATCCATCAGGGGTCATATCTCAACAAATATTTATCTAATAATAAATCTTTGAGATCCAGGTAAATTGTCTTAGTATCTCTAACACCTAGTACAATACGTGGCCCATCATTTGAATGGCCTTCCAACGAAAATGAATGGTTCTAACAGAGTATGTCATAGATCAGAAACATTTTCACTGGGACCAGGCGTTCAGGAAAAAGCAAAAGCAGGAGAGCCACCTGAGTTTTAGTTCTCTCTCTGACCTCATTCTTCTCTACCTGTCTTTCATACTCTCTGATTTAAACTCTAGTGTCCAGGTGTGCTCCCACTCTGGCCTTTGTACTGGTTCGTCCCTCTCCTAGGAATGTTTTCTCCCCAGTTGCTTGACTTTCTCACCTTCCTCAGGTCTTTCTCAAATAGCGTCTTCTTGATAAAGCCTGCCCTGACTACTTTATTGAAAATTACAACCCCCCTTTCCATGTCTGCTATTCTCATCCCTTTACTCAACTCAATATCTTTTCTTCGTAGTATTTATCATGTTCTAACCTTTATTTACTTATTATTATTATTATTATTATTATTATTATTATTTGGTCTGTTGTCAAAAAGGCAAAGTTTTTGGTCCATTTGACTTACTGTATATCCCAGCTCCTAGAAGAGTACCTAGCATGTATCGGGTGCTCAAAAATAAATGTTTAAATGGATGGAAGAATGAATTAGTGAATTCCCGTACATAGCTTAAGGGTATTCAACACCTAGGCTGAGGGAGGTGGCAAATGTCTGAAAGGGGTGGAAATATAGGAAGAATGAAACAGGGCGTGATGTAGATCTGCTGCCATCCTCAAAATTTTGCCTATAGTCAGACTTTTGCTTGTCAAATCAACATAGTCTGTGTAAAAGTAATAACATGGAATTTATTATTACTGTTTTTAAATGCACAAAGTTAGTTTTTTGTGGTAGTGAATGGACAGATACCCATTTATCATTTAAAAAACAGTTGTGCCAGAGAATGTAAACATATGTGAGCCTCACAGAATAATTAGAGTGTATATAATTTATGTCTGTGTTCCAGTTTATTAACATAATTTTTTTCCATAAAACTATTAATATAGCTGCTTTACCATGTACTTATAGGCAAAAACACAGTTTTACAAAATGTCAAGTCAAACTATAATTTTATGTTTTCATGTGACAGATTTATTTCAGTAACAGGTGATTTAGTGACATAAGATATGTTTGTCACATGCACATGTCAGTCTGTTCTTGGCTTATCACTGCCCTTTGAAATCTGATATTCCTTTCTGCATCCATCTCATTAGATTCCAAGTATGGGCTAGAAAAGTACATTGTTGCTTTCCTACCTGTTGTCCAGGATTGCCCAAGCATTAGTATTATGTCCTAGTTGAACCTTAGATTCATTTCTAAAATAGTCATGGTCCTATGACCTGGTGACATTAAGTACGATCTGGGCATCGAGATCTCAACCCAGGATATTTTGCGTATTATACTACTGTAATTTTGCATATATGTAAAGTAGATAGAAAATAGTTCGCTGGTGTGATTATTAAAAATATAGGTCTTATGAAATTTAAACTTGGAACAGAAAAGCGTGTTCAGGATAAAACAGTGGCAGGTTTTTGAAACTTGAACCAATGTCAAACTTGCCACAGGAATTGATCTTTTCTCTCCACCCTCAAGAGTATTTTCCGTACTCTCTGAGCCCTGATTTAGAAAAATATTTTATAAATCCCTGTTTGTATCCCTAAAGAGGTTTGAAATGATCGCATCTGTTTTGGGGGGAAGAGAGTAGGGAGTGGAGGAAGATGCTTTTTAAAACACACACACACACTAAGAAAAGAAACACTTGAAAATTTACTTTAAGATTTGCCAGAATAAAAAATTTAGTATGAAAGTCGGAAGATAAAGTCAAGAAAGTCTCTTAGAAAGTAGAGACAGTGCTGGACATGATGGCTCATTCCTGTAACCCCAGCACTTTGGGAGGCCAAGTCAGGCGGATTGCTTGAACTCAGGAGTTTCAGACCAGCCTGGGCAACGTGGTGAGACCCTGTCTCTGCAAACAAATGAAAAAGTTAGCCAGGTGTTGTGGCACATGCCTGTAGTTCCAGCTACTGGGAAGGCTGAGGTGGGAGGATTGCTGGAGCCCAGGAGGTTGAGGCTACAGTGAGCTGACATTGCACCATTGCACTCCAGCCTGGGTGACAGAGCCAGATCCTGTCTCAAAAAAAAAAAAAAAAAAAAGTAGAAACAGAAAATAGGAGAAAAAAATGACATAAACTATTCCATTTCAGACATACACTATTCAATTAGTAGAAGAGTCACAAAAAGAGAAGCCCTGAAAAATGAGTGGAAGGAAATTATCAAATAAATGTTAGAATTCCCCACAAAGTTAAAGAATTCAGGTCTTTAGATTATAAAGGTTCACCAAGCATCTAGCATTCTGAAGGAAAGAAGACCCTGTTTATCTCACTATTGGGGAACTTCAGAAACACAAGGACAGAGAAAATCTTTAAAACTTCCAGAAAGAAAAACCAGACCTACCAAAAAGTGTGACTAGACTAGCATCACCCATCTCATCAGAAGAACTGGATGCTAGAAGGCAGTGGATCTATGGTGTCAAAGTTCTGAGGCAAGATTATTTTTCTTCTGGAATTTGGTATTAAGCCAAACTATACAAATGGCAAGACAAAATAACAACATTTACAGATGTGTGAGGTTCAGAAAGTTTTCTTCCACGACACCTTTCTTTGGAAGTTACAAGGCAGTCATCTAAGAAAGAGACATAGAAAACTGAAAACAGTGAAGTAACCATTTTAACATTAAATGAAGTTTTTATTTTTAATTTTTTTTTAAGTCCCCTTAGATTGGCCTGGGAGTTGTTGTTATGGGCCCATATAAGAGGAAATTTAATATATTACCTAGCCTTCATTTGAACCATATATTGTCATGATAATATGGATGCTGTTGTCTATAGGCTTTCAACTTTAGAATCAGGCTATAGAGCATGAAGGATTTAGTTGTGGTTGCAGGAGGAAATGTTAATTTTCTTAAAATTAATAGCCTTAATATTAATAAAATTATATACAGCTAGCAGCAAATGGGAAGAAGTTTAAGAGGAAGAATATATGGGCACTATTAGCCTCCTTTTTCAAAGGGAAGAGTTAGGATTCTGTCCAAAGCAGAGAAAAGATGAGAAGTTTATGTAAAGGTAATATAATTACCAAACAATAGAGAAGAAGATGATGAAGTGAAGGGGCATAATATAAGTAAGTCCCTCACCTTAAGTTAGTAGACATTGTCTTAAGGTTAATAAATTAAGAAATTATCAAAGTAGATGCAGAACTGATTTTTTTTCAAGTCTAGGCATGAGGGTGAGAAGAGACTTGCTTTTCACCATAAGCTGTTCTGCCACTGTTTATTACTAATGTGCATGTATTACTTTGATTTTAAAAACAAAAAGTTTAGGGAATAAGAAATAACCTGGGTTGACAAAAGGCTATGTGTAAGAGAATGTTGGGAGATAATATCACAAAAGTAGGTTGAGGCCGTATTGTAGAGGACCTCGAATGCCCAGGTGAAGCAGTGCATTTAATTTGATAAAACTTGGAGGAGTTTTTGAACAGCCTGGTCATATGACTGAAGCTGTATAATTTCAGAAAGTGAATTTGTCAAAAAGATGAATTGGAGTGGACGCAGGCAGAAAGGGATATTATGAGTAACCAATCTAGTTTCAGTTTTCTAGCTGAAAGGTAATGAAGGCTTATACCTTGATGATACCACTGGAAATAGAAAAAGAAAGAATGAAAAGTGTTCTCAACACTGTGCTTGATACATAGTGTTTCGGTATATGGTTGTTACACTGAAGGGACCAAAGGGAGACACTGCTTTTTTTTTTCTTTTGAGACAGGGTCTTGCTCTGTTGCCCAGACTGGAGTGCAGTGGCACGATCATGGCTCACTGTAGCCTCGACCTCCTGGGCTCAAGCGATCCTCACATCTCAGCTCCCTGAGTAGCTGGGACTACAGGCTCGCACCAACCACCACACCTGGCTAATCTTGTAAATGTTTTGGTAGAGACAAAGTCTCACTATATTGTCCAGGCTAGACTCTACTTTTTGTTGTTGTTGTTGTTTTGAGATGGTGTCTTGCTCTTATCGCCCAGGAGGCTGGAGTGCAGTGGTGTGATCTCGGTTCACTGCAATCTCTGCCTCCTGGGTTCAAGCGATTCTCCTGCCTCAGCCTCCCAAGTAGCTGGGATTACAGGTGCCCACCACCACGCCCAGCTAATTTTTGTATTTTTACTAGAGACAGGGTTTCACCATGTTGGCCAGACTGGTCTCGAACTCCTGACCTCAGCTGATCCGCCCACCTCAGCCTCCCAAAGTGCTGGGATTACAGGAGTGAACCACTGTGCCCAGTCAGACTCTGCATTTTTTAGTAACTTATTTGACATGAGATGAAAGGAAGGGTAGTCATCAAAGATGAGAGTAGTAACTGTTTATTTTGAAGTTCATGGCCTGATTGTAGCTCACACTATTTAAGGGTAAGGGTTAATCCTGTATGCCTGCTACAAAATGGAATGTGTTTATAATTAGGTGATTGTTCTTCCCTGCTTGTGTTGCATCTTTATTTGTGACCAACAATTTTTGTAGGATTTGCTGTGAAATATAAGGTGAAAAAATACTGTTACCTGATAAATCACATCTCATTTACCTACAAAAGAAAAATGTAAAAAATATATAACATTACAAAATAGAGTTCTTTATGACCTCATAATTTAAAGGCATAAATGGCTGCTAGTTTCCAATTAGGCTCTTGAATAGATAGTTTTTGTTTGTTTCTTTCTTTGTTTGGTTTTTAACATGAGACTGACACATGCTGGAATCCAGCCCATTAACTTGGTTAGTCTTCAGAGTATGATGTGACAGCACTTTGGGGTATAGAAAAAGAAGAGAACTTCTTTACGTGTATATAATTTTAAGGATACAAATATTGTGTATGTAGGGATTTTTGGTTTTGTGTTTTTTGTTGTTTTGGGTTTTTTTGTTTGTTCGTTTTCCTGCTAAGGATGTGCTACCAAAAAGTTCAAAGAACACTGCTGTCATCAACTGAGCTAACAGACCGGTTACCGGTTACGAAGACCAGTGTCATAAGCCTATATAGGTTTCCTGTCATTGATCTCAGTGTGGTGTAATGGTAAGGGACTTGTTTTCAAAGTCAGGAGACCTAGAATTGAGCCCTGAATTTACCACTTACTGGCTTGTGATCTTTAGCCTTCAATTAATCTCTTTAAATTTCAGACCGTAGAATATTCAAACCAGTTTGTTTTTAGAGGATCTGTCAAATTTCTAGTGGTAAATGGGAGAGTACATAGAAAACTCTGAAATGTTTATGCTTGTTCTAAGGTTTACTCATTTATGTTATGTCAGTCCTCTCTAACATTAACATGTGGTCAAAGATTTGTTGTGAAGCATGAATATAAAACATGAAAAAACACCTAACACAGGGTTGATATGTAGTAGGTGCTCAATAATAGTATTTGCTGGATTTCTGTCTAAATCTTAATCCCATGTATACTTTGTTCTTTGAAAGGTTTTTTTAAAAAATTTGATAATTTGCTTCCTGCCTTCCCTATTGTACTAATAACTACTAACAGCTATCACTCTGAAGCTCTTGGTCTCTGGAGAAAGGGGTGTCTGAAACCCTTGTACCTTGGTCTTATTTGGAGGAAAGGGGTAGCGTCTTAAGAGTCAGCTAATGCTTGGTTCTACACTAATACCTACTGCACAGGATCGTTGTGAGAATTAAAGGAGATAATGCACGGGAAACTGTGAAATAAAGAGCTATACTGATGTTAGGAAATGATTTGATTATTGTTCCCGAAGTCCCAGGAGAGTCCAATATGATTGAACTGCCTAAGTAGTAGGATAACCTACAAATTACAGCATCTGTCTTGGAAATAAAGTACTGGGCCTGGATTCCTTTTTCTCCTTTTCTGGGAGCTTTTTTCCTTTTACTACTCATTTTCAAAAGCTACCGTGTTAGGATATTCTGGTATGTCCTTTTGAGAAATCTTTGTAATTCCTTATATTGCCAGCATTCTAAGGACATCTCAGAAAAGGTTAAGTGAATGCAAATGTTTGTCTGGGATAAGACAATAACAAAGACAATAGATTATTTATGTTTACATAACACATTGAGATTCTACTAACAGTACTTATGCACCTAGAAAAACACATTATAGTCAGCAAAATAGAAGTGCTAGTCTTTATTTGACAGGCTTATGTTTCTGATTTTGTCAGGTTTTGTTTTGTTGTAATTTTTGACTATAACATACAGTATGTGTCTTGATTAAATAAGATAACCTAATCTGCTGATCTCATATAAGTAATCGAAATCCTGTGTATATTTCATATATTTTCTCTTTGTTCTGACACTTTTCCTCAAATATATTAAAATGTTCACTGTCTTTTAAAATCCTTCTCTTAACCCAGATACCTCTCACAGTTCCACCATGCTGAATAGTCATTTTTTTCCATGTCTGATTATCCATCCAAATGTTAAATCTTTTCTCCTTTTGTGTTTTAGAGTTACTCCTTTCTCCCCTTTCAGATCCCAGATTATTCTAGATACAAAGTAACAGACATTTCAAAGGGATAAAACTTCAGTGTACTTAAACAGCCACATTGAGGTTAGAAATCTCCATTTTTACCCTGGAATGTTTTTCAACCCCTCTCCTCAATAAACACTTTTTTAAAATAGCATTAGTTCTGCATAGTATAACCACACACCAGAGCACAGCAGATTATTCCGATCTGTTATTTTCAGACTTCTTTACACCTTCTGCCCCCACCCAATAAAACTAGTCTAATTGTCTCCAGTAGAGAGAATGAAGACTTGGAAATATTTAGTACTAAATGTCATGTAGAGGTTAAACTGGTCAGTGTAGTAGTCTGGTATAATAACTGTCTCTGACGCTTAACCTGAAAGTATATATGTGTGGCATATTCACTTGATGGGTTGGTAAATGGTGTTTTTTGTATGTTAATTTGAGGATTTCTAATTTGCTTAGAAATTAGATTGATTTCTAATTAATTTCTAGTATAATTAAATTAATATTGTTTGATTTTTAGCGGGAGAAAATAGCTCTGGCTAACCCTGTTTGCTCCCCTTATATTTATCTCAACAGGAAGAAGTCAGTATCAAAGAAATTGCAATCACACATCATGTAAAGGAAGGACATGAAAAGGCAGATCCTTCCCAGTTTGAACTTTTAAAAGTATTAGGGCAGGGATCATTTGGAAAGGTAAGTCATGAGTGTGTGCTTTTTTAAAAGTTGTCTTTTAATTTCATATGTATTTCATACACATGAGGAAACAAATATTTTATGAAATGCTACCAGTCTTCCTACCAGCAATGTTTTCTGTTTTTTTACATTTCTCACTATCAGTAAGTGTGGGAAAGTGAATAAAGTTCAAAAGTACATTGGAAAATTATAGTAAATTGGTAGTATTTGCTTCATACTTTATCTTCAAGACCACATGACCTCTCCAGTTGTGATTCTTGAATGGTTAAAAATCACAAGATATTCCCTTGATACACTGGCCTCTTTTTGAGTCCTTGGGTAGGGTTGGATGGTGATCTTGCAATACAGTATAACAGCACATCTCAGCCTCCCTTCCAGCGTACTCTAATACCAGCATAAAGTGAGTGATGCTCCCAAAGAAGTAGGGTTGGGGGCTACTGCTACAATTTTGAAGTTTTCTTGACTCCTGGCTTGTCCTTAAAATGAGTGGAAAGTTTGCATTTTATTCAGTAACATCGCGTTTGTTTTTAATATCAAAAAATGCTTCCCAAAGCCACCAGGTAAAATTCCTCCAGAAGACAGGATCTGCCTCTGTCACCCAGGCTGGAGTACAGTGGCGTGATCTCGGCTCACTGCAACCTCTGCCTCCCAGGTTCAAGCGATTCTCCAGCCTCAGCCTCCTGAGTAGCTGGGACCACAGGCACACACCACCACGCCCAGCTAATTTTTGTGTTTTTTTATAGAGGTGGGGTTTCGCCATGTTGCCCAGGCTGGTCTCGAGCTCCTGAGCTCAAAGCGATCCACTCACCTCGGCCTCCCAAAATGCTGGGATTGGCAACCATGCCCAGCCGAAAATGCAACATCTTTATCAGTGTTTTTCATGTCCTGCTTGTCTCCCACCACATACATACACACTGCACACCTCAGGGGCATTTCTGTACTCCATTTTGAGAAGTACAGCGTTATAATTACTGCTACTTGATCTGTTTAGACCAGGGGTCCCCAACCCCCGGGCGAGCATTGCTGTTTGAGCACCACCTCCTGTCAGATCAGTGGCAGTATTTGATTCTCACAGGAGCAGGAACCCTGTTGTGAACTGCACATGGGAGGGATCTAGGTCGTGCACTCCTTATGAGAATCTAATGCCTGATGATCTGAGGTGGAACAGTTTCATCCTGAAATCATCTCCCCCTCCCACTGCCCCAGTCTATGAAAAAACTGTCTTCCATGAAACCAGTCCCTGGTACTAAAAAAGGTTGGGGATCACTGGGTCTAGATTGTTTCTTGGCAAAAGGAACATTTGGAGATTGCTTTCAACTTTCACAATGCAGTGATTCCTTACCACCTCTCTGTAAGGAAATATTTGAAGATATCATGCTTTGCAAGTTTCAGAACAGCACCAGTTTAGCTCTCTTGTGTATTTTAGTGGGGGTATTTAGCAATTCTTGGCTAGCATAGGTAATTTGTTACAGTTGTTAACCTCTTTCGAACCCAGAAGGATGCTTTTAATCCAAATATAGAGTAAGTAGCCAGCGGAGCATAACGGTTGTAAGTTTGGGCTCTAGGTCAGCCAGACTTCGATTCAGTTTTTTTTCTTCTATTTATTCACTGTGTGTGTTTGAGCAAGTTACTTAACCTCTTGGATCACCATTTCCTTCCTCTAGCCAGTCATTAAATATTGAAGTTCTCCAAGGTTCGATTCTAGGCTGCCTTCTTCTCTATTACTAATACTCTACTAATTGATTTTCTCTGTGCCCGCTATCTTAATTGTAACTCACATACAGCTGACATAACAGATGTATATCTCCAATCTAGATTGCTCCTCCAAGCTCTGAATTCTTATGCACAGCTGCTTACTCTTTTTCTGTGTCTTAAAAGCACTTTAAAATCAACGTGTCTAAGACCAAACTCATGATCTTTCCCTAAGCCTCAAACTGTTCTATTTCATTTTTCTCTCATTAAGCAATTTAGAAACTTGGGAAGCATTCTTGGTGTATATTTCTAGTCCCTACCTCCCCTATCCCACTCTGACCTGGCCAATTTTATCTGTCACCAAGTGCTATAGATTCAGTAAAGATTTCTCAAAGCCTGCCTGCCACCCCTCCAGAATATGCTACCACCTTTCTTCCTGGTCTATTGACGGAGTCCCCTAACTGGGTCTTTCCAAATGTATTCTTGCCTTGATCCATTATTTACATGATAGCCAGCATGAACTAATCTTTTACTCTACCCCCCATAACCTTTCAGTGGCCTCTCTTTGCTTTTATAATAAAGATGAATTCTTAAGATGGCTGAGGAGCCCCTCAATCTGGTCTCTAGCTACCTCTCCAGCATCAGTTTTCATACTTTTCATTTCACTCTCTGTGTTCTGGTCACATTAGCTGCCTTCTTTGGTCCTTAAGCAGGACCAAGTCCTTAAGCTCCATCCTGCTAGAAAGCCTTTCCATGTTTTATTCCTTCTGCCTGAAACACTCTGCTCTACCCCTGCCTCTTCCTCAGCTGGTTAGCTCCTCTTGCACCTGTGATCTCAAGGAGGCTTTCCCTGCATCCTTCCCAGGTTATGTTCCCTCATTATACCCTCTCAGAACATTATATACCTCATCTTCATGGCACTTGCCACAATTGCAGTTTTTCATTTGTTTAATTATTTGTTTAGTGGCTGTCTCCCCCACTAGACTAAATGTTCCACGAGTGAAGGGTCATGCCTTGTATCAAGTCTCAGCATTGAACCAGTAGCACAGTGCCTGGCATATAATTCTGGAAAGAATTAATGACTGTGTAATAGTTCTGACCCCATAGGAGAGTAGTGAGAATTAAATGATAAAAGGCCAAGCACATAATATCTGGTATTAAATTATCACACCACTCAAACCCAAATAGATGGGTAATTTTTATACATTAGATTTTCAGGGAACACAATATTTAAGTTCTTGGAATTAGCATGCTTCTCCCTTTACATCTTTAAAAGTAACTTAAATATCATACTATAAATACCAAACATTCAAAATAGGTTGTCTCCTTTCTTACTCATTCTGAAAGGCCACAGTAAGCCAAGGAAACAGGGATGACCTGTCAGAGACTAGAATAGCTTCATGGGGGAGTGAGAAAAGGTCAGAAATGCTCTGGTGGAGGAAGTGATGGCAGCTGGGACCACTGCTGCTCCTGCTGGGCTTGGCTGATTACTGGCCAAAGGGAACAAATAAACAGCACCCTGAGCAGAAGCAGAATACTGGGTGACTGACATGGACTTTGTCCCAGTACCTCCACTGTGACACTGGGCAAATTACTCAACCCCCTAAGCCCTAGTTTGGACAGCTATAAAATAGGCATTGCCTAGTAGGTCTGCCTCCCAAAATCGACACAATGATTTGTTACAAATGGTTGTGAAAGTACTTTGCAAACTAAGAAGTGCTGGAGTGTTAAGAAGATGGATTCAAAGAACAGTTGAAAGTTTGGAATTCACCAGGAGAATTTTTCTTACAGAATGGAACCAAGAAACTTGGTTAGGGAATCTTAAGGATGATTAAATATCAAATAAATCCTAATTATCTCTACCTAATCAAATTTTATTTCCATCAAAAATATTAATAATCTCTGATTACCCTTAATACTTAAACATCATTCCAGAGCTTAGATCCACCCTGGTTAATGATGCTTTTCTCTCCCTAGGTTGGCTCCCCACTAACTGGCTGAAAGGAGCTAAAGCGTGGGGCATGGTGAAAGGGGTGGTGATTATAGGAGAGCAACACACCCCGCGTCAGGGTTTCTCTGCAAGTTGTGGTGCTCTTCACTTGATTTGGGGTCATTGCCCATTGACTTGGCACAATTTCTCCAAGTGAGAAACTCTGCCTTGTCCTAGAATCAGTCGAATGAATCATATTTTAATATTGTGCTAATAGCCTGATGTGCTAAATCAGATGAATGAAACCAGATCCTAAACTTAATTATTGATTGTGATTACGTCTCTTCTTCCCACCTGTGGCAGCATAAGAAGACTGCTACAAAAGAATGGATAGGGAAAAGGAGTTGAAATTCAAATCTATTTGGCATATCTATTTAAAGGTTCAATGGAAATAATCATGAACCTAATGGTCAAAATGAGTAGAAAGGATGTATTGGTAGTCTTGTATTAGCCATGATATAGAATGACCATGAATTATTTAGAACAGGCTTTATTCATTTTGCACAAATATTTGGAAAGTCAGGATGCCCAATAACATACCTAAGAATTGTGTTCTTCATGTTTAGGTGTATGCGATAATTTGACCATAAAAAGGTGGGGAGGTGGGTTCTGACTTAAGTCACATTAAATATTTGTGCACAGGATTCTTCAATTTTTTTTTGTTTGTTTGTTTTTCGTTTTTGTTGTTGTTGTTGTTTTGAGACGGAGTCTGGCTCTTGTTGCCCAGGCTGGAGTGCAGTGATGTGATCTCGGCTCACTGCAACCTCCGCCTCCTGGGTTCAAGTGATTCTCCTGCCTCAGCCTCCCAAGTAGCTGGGATTGCAGGCGCCAGCCACCACATCTGGCTAATTTTGTATTTTTAGTAGAGACAGGGTTTCACCATGTTGACCAGGCTGATCTCAAACTCCTGACCTCAGGTGATCAACCCTCGTGGGCCTCCCAAGGTGCTGGGATTATAGGCGGGAGCCGCCACTCCTGGCCCAATGTAAGTGTTTTAAATTGTTGTGCTGAGCAGTGAGATTTATATACAACCTTTGTATACAGAAAAGACCCTTCATCAGTGAGTACTTGTATCAACAGGAAATTGTGGTCAAGAGGAACCCCTGTAAAACAATTTTGATGAGCTCAGTAGAATTTCTGTTTTGTTAAAAGCAGAGCCATCATACCACCTGTTATACTTTAAACATTTTGGGATTTTTTCCATCTAATTCATACATACGTAGTTTAAGGATTTTTTTTTTTTTTTTTTTTTTTTTTTTTTTTTGGTCTGTCTTAATGTGTTACATGCTCTTTGGGAACTGGCAAACAACAAAATGGGAAAAGTGTATTCACTTATATTGACACCCCAAGTTATAACTACTGTTTATAACTAGTATTTATAATGGATACATTTTAGGGAAAATAATCTATAGTATATCTGAATCTATATTATAATAAACTATTATAGCAGGGTCTTATTTTAACAAAGGTATAGTTTATACTACTTTGTAATATTTATTTTCTCTTATTTAAATACAGGTTTTCTTAGTTAAAAAAATCTCAGGCTCTGATGCTAGGCAGCTTTATGCCATGAAGGTATTGAAGAAGGCCACACTGAAAGGTAAGTGTTGCTGCTATTTGTAATGTTCATGTAGTCTTAACAAACTGAAAGGTCTCAATAGAGCTCATGGGACTCCTTGGCATGTTATTTACATTCTGAATAGGTTCCTGTTACCAGCTTTAAATTTAGATTGACTTTTAGTGAATTTTTCCTGCTGGGCTAGGAATCATTTAACTAGTGAGAACCAGAGTTGCCATGTATAAAAGAAGTATTATAAATTTATATTGGGTTTTATACAAGTAGACGTTTAGAAGATTAAAACTGGGTTTGATTCATCTTCAAATTCATGTAATTATTTTAATGTTTTTAAAAATGTACTGATTTACTGGGTGCAAAATGCTGTTATTCTAAAGGACTTTATGACTTCTGGTCTCCGAATAAGTTTTTATTCTGAGCCTGTGATTTTGAAAACCCTAATGCAGGATTTGGCTCTCATAGGTAAAAAGTAGTTAGGAAGAGGTCGGGCGCGCGGTGGCTCATGCCTGTAATCCCAGCACTTTGGGAGGCCGAGGCACGCGGATCACCTGAGGTCAGGAGTTCAAGATCAGCCTGACCAACATGGAGTAACCCCATCTCTACTGAAAATACAAAAACTTAGCCAGGCGTGGTGGCGCATGCCTGTAATTCCAGCTACTCGGGAGGCTGAGGCAAGAGAATCGCTTGAACCCGGGAGGCAAAGGTTGTGGTGAGCTGAGATTGTGCCATTGCACTCCAACCTGGGCAACAAGAGCGAAACTCCCTCTCAAAAAAAAAAAAAGTAGTTAAGAAATATAGATTTAAAAATACTTAACTCTTCCTTTAATTTAGTGGTATCACTTATTTTAACCTCATAACCGCTAGATGTTTTGTGTATTGATTACTAAAAGTCCATTTTTTCCTCTTCAATTTACATGTAATTTATAAAACTTTGAAAATATTCTCAAATATTTGCAATGATCATTTATTATTTCTGTTATTCCCAATTAGTCACCCACCATGGACATCCCAAGAAATTTCACCTCTCTCTATAAACACTGTCGATTGCTTCCATTCTGTTACTCCCTTCCTGGACGTATTTTCTTTCCTGTTAAGTCCTGCCCCATGGCATTACCACTTACTTGATTCCTACTAGGACCAGGGAATTAAATTACATCCTCAATCCCCTACCTTTCTATCACTGCATTTGTGACTTTATACTCATGAGTCCCATGTTACAAAGCTGCATAGATGAAACTCAGAGAGTTCATTCACAAAAGCAACAAAAGTAGTTTGATTTTATGTATTTAACAGGATTTGTATTGTGCATAGTGTATGTAAAGGAAACCACAAAACTCTAAGAAACCTAAAAGATACCAGGAAAGGAAATAAATGCCCAATCCCTATTAGAGAAGGCTAACTGTTAAGAATCTTGCTACTCCTCTAGCCACTCAGTTACCTCAATATCATTAAGATTCCAGTTGCATTTTCCTTAAAACTTAAGAAAATAATTCAGAATTTTATTTCCAAATCCAGAATATTTTGGAAAAGAAGAATAATAAGGGAACAAGCTCTCTCAGATCCTAATGCTTAAAGTAGCAGTAACCTAGTGTGTTATTGGGAGGAGTAATACAGGCATAGAATCAGTGGAACAAAATGGTACAAAATATATATATCAAATTTTAGTGTATTTGTTACAAAAATATTGAGTGCTTGCCATGCTGTATGACAAAACAGGCATACAGAACAATGGGAAATTAAGTAATGATTTCATAAATTTTGTTTGAAATAACCCTGAGCTCAGCCAGGCACAATGGCTCACACCTGTAATCCCAGCACTTTGGGAGGCCGAGGCAGGCAGATCACCTGAGGTCAGGAGTTCGAGACCAGCCTGCGCAACATGGCAAAACCGTGTCTCGAATAAAAAAAAAAAAAAAAATTAGCCAGGCATGGTGGTGGGTGTCTGTAATCCCAGCTACTCGGGAGGCTGAGGCAGGAGAATCGCTTGAACCCAGGAGGCGGAGGTTGCAGTGAGTCGAGATCGCAACACTGCACTCCAGCCTACGCAACAAGAGCAAAACTCCGTCTCAAAAAAAAGAAAAAAAAGAAAAAAGAAATACCCCTGAGCAACCTGGAAAATAACACCGTAACAAACTCCACCCTAACTGAATTTTACAACTTAACACATCTAGGAAACTTGTGAGGAAATATTGAGCAAATTACAAACAAATTAGTAATTCAAAAATTTTTGACATTTCATATAGTGAAAAATAGTATAAATAGGAAGACAGGAAAATGTATTAATATAAGGAGTTAGCTAAGGGGCTTCTACTGGCCAAATCTGGGACAACTTAAACATTGCAATAATAAATGATAGTGATAGATTACAACCCAGTTGAATAAAATAAGAAGCCATAGGTTAATTCATAAATTAATTAATGGGGGAAAAGGGAAAACTCTTTCTTACAATATAATTCCAACTAATAAATGTAAAAAGAATGAAGGAGTTAGGAATTGATAAGAAATACCATTATATCCTCCATCTGGAGGATTTTGAATAAAGTTTACACACGGAGATAAATAATCTTTGGAGAAATGTTCAGTTTTGGTGAAAGTCAAAGATGCATATTAAAATAATGAAGTTTGCTGGGCATAGTGGCTCACACTTGTAATCCTAGCACCTTGGGAAGCTGAGGCGGGAGGATGGCTTAAAGATAGGAGGTCAAGACCAGCTAGGGCAATATAGCATGACCCTGTCTCTACAAAAAATGAAAATAAAATCAGATTGTTGTAGTGGTGCAAACCTGTGATTCTAGCTACTCTGGAGGCTGAGGCAAGAGGATCTCTCGAGCCCAGGAGTTTGAGGTTGCAGTGAGCTGTGATCACACCACTGTACTCCAGCCTGGGTGACAGAGTGAGATGAATGCATGTTATTTCATATGATGGCAGCATAAATTGGAAAGCCATTATTGCTGCTACATTAACCTAAGGAAATAGCTTCAAAAAAAGGATTCATCGGCTTGAAAATTCTTGTTGCAACATTATTTACAATAGCAAGAAGTTAGAAATCACATACACGCTGGAAAACTAGAGGAATTGTGACCAGTTATAGTGCCTCATTCCTATAATTCCAGCACTTTGGGAGGCTGAGGTGGGAGGATTGCCTGAACTCAGGAGTTCAAGACCATCCTGGGCAGCATAGTGAGACCTCATCTCTACAAAAAATCGAATAATTAGCCAGGCATGGTGGTGTGTGCCTGTAGTCCCAGCTGACTGGGGGGGCTAAAGCAGGAGGATCACTTGAGCCTAGGTCTTCAAGGTTACAATGAGCTTTGATTGCACCACTGTACTCCACCCTGGGTAGAGGGAGATCCTGTCCCTAAAAAAAAATTTTTAATAAGGAAAAATAGAGGAATGTTATAAAATTATGGTTTACCACTTAGGATATTATTAAAATAAAGTATCTTAAATATAATTACAAAAATGAATGTAGTGAAAATTAGAACAAATTGGGCTACTACAAGTATGTAAAATTGTATAGATATAAGCTATAAAAGAGCTCATAGAAAAATGAAAATATTTGACTTACCGGAACTTTAAACTACTGAATAATTCTGAATGTGTTCTTAAATTTTTATTTTTATCAAAAGAATATCTGTAGAGTCTTATCATATAACATAGCTATGCTTTGCCCACCCTCCTGCCTTTCCTAATTCTTGAACCCCAGAGACAATGACTTTCATCTCTTTAGCTGCTGCCATTTACATTTATATTCAACAGTTTTATATTGCAATTCTTTGTTTTCATTTGGAGACATAATCTATTGCCTTTCTAACATGGAAGACTAAGATTCAGTTCTCTCATGCTGCCACCCACTCACAGATTCCTTTTTCACATCTTCCCAATAATGTTTTCATTGTTATAGCTTTATAAAAATTGTTCCTAGCTAAATGAAATAGTATACTAGAGTCACATTTCCTTCACTTCTTTTCTGTATTCAGTCTCTTTTCCTAAATTCTGTACCTACTTTTTTCTCAGTTTACTTTTTAGTTTTGATGGAACACGTCTTCTTATAGCTACCTCAGAATGAGTAAATGGATACTAAATTTTTTGTGACCCTCCATGTCTGGAAATGGCTTTATTCTACCCCCTCACTTAGTTTATAATTTGGCTGAGTATAAAATTCTAGGTCAGAAAGAATTTTCCACCAGATATTTGAAGGTGTTGCTTCCATTGTCTTCTAGTTTCCTGTGTTACAGTGATGAAGTTAATTGCTGGTCTCACTCCCAGTCCTTTGTGTGTAAGCTGCTTTTCCTCTTTGGAAGTCTTTAGAATCTACTCTTTATTCCTGTTGTTGTGAAATTTATATAGTGGTATTCTTCAGTATGGGTTTCTAAAACTATATCATATCATATATGAGGTGGTCTCTTTCAACCTAAAAACTCATTTCTTCAGTCTTGGGAAAGTTTTTGTCATTTATTCTACATTTGTAAGTGCTACTCTTTGGAATATGTTGGTTAAATCTCCTGAATTGTTCCTTAATTTTCTTTATTTTTCCATCTTCTATTTTCCATTTTTTCTATTTTCTGTGAAATTTCTTCAACCATCTTCCAACCCTTCTATTGACCCTTTTGTTTCTGCCATCGCTTTTCATTTCCTAGATTTTCTTGTTCTCTGAATATTTCATTAAAACATTTTTTAATTATGGAAAGTATCAAACATTTAAGAAAGAGACAGAAGAATATAGTGAGCCCCCATATACCCTTCTGCCTGCTTCAACATTTATCAACTCATGGTCAGCCTTTTTTCATCAGTGTTCTCCTTCTTCTCCTCTTGATATTTTGAATGAAATCTCAGATACTATAGAATTTCTTCATAAATATTTTAGTATATATCTCTAAAAGATAGACTCCTGGCTGGGTACAGTGGCTCACGCCTGTAATCCCAGCACTTTGGGAGGCCGAGGCGGGTGGATCACAAGGTCAGGAGTTTGAGACCAGCCTGACCAACCAATATGGTGAAATCCCCTCTCTACTAAAAATACAAAAATTAGCTGGGCATGGTGGCGGACACCTGTAATCCCAGCTACTCAGGAGGCTGAGGCAGGAGAATTGTTTGTACCCGGGAGGCAGAGGTTGCAGTGAGTCGAGATCACGCCAGTACACTCCAGCCTGGGCACCAGGGCGAGACTCTCTCTCAAAAAAAAAGACTCCTGAAAGAATTAATTCAACTGTATTATCATACCTTAAAAATGAGCATAAAGATATCCAGTCTTTGTTCACATTGCTAGTTGTCCCTACTATTAAAATTTGTGTTTCTTTATGCAGTCTGTTTAAATTAGGATTCATACATATAAGGACTCAACTTTGCAATTGGTTGATATCTTTTTAAGTCTTTTCATCTATGAGCTCTTTCTCTATTTCTTATCTTTTTCTCGTAGTTTATTTGTTGAGGATACTTGTTCCTTCCTCCACCCCACCACCCTTTTTAAACAAGAACAAGAAGCTTTAAAAAGGGTGAGGTGCCATATTATCTTTGCTCCCACAATGGATATAAATTACAAGAATGAGTTTTGTTTTGTTGTGTTGTGTTTATCTTCTGTTCCTCACATTGTTTGTTTCCCTTTATTCCATTTTTCTGTTTATTTTGATGTTTTTCATGTTTAGAGCCTTTATCCAAATGCTTGGGGATCTTTTGCTATCTTTTCTTTAAGAGTCAGCTGCTAGAAAGCTGATTGAAAAGAGTTCAGTGGCAAGAATTTGCTTATTTTTCATTGGCTTCCTTTCCTTAGGCTTAGATTTTTAGCTTTCTCTGGTCTGCTTTGTTAGTTACCACTTACCCATCTTCTACTATTGCTTCCTGTCCTTGTGAGTTGATATAATTTTTCCATTATTGTCATTTCCATGGGGTTTTGGGAGAATATAGAGAGTAGAATATCCATGTTTAACCAGAAGTCTCTTCCCATTTTAAAGTTCCTATTAATACGATAAATGGGGCCAAATAGAAGTCAATAACGTTAGATAAAGTTAGTGGGGACTTCTATCCTATTAAAGTGGTCTGTTTGTCTAAAAGCTTTTGTAAACTGCTTAAAAAGGTTTCTGAATACATAGTCCTAGAAACATAAACAACATTTCTTCTTCTTCATTCTCATGTTCAGTCAAGAAGGGCTTAAATCTAATAATTACTCTAGAAGAAAAAATATTTCAGAGGAATCTAGTTGCTTTGCCAGCATGAGTTAGTATTAACGAATTCTGTGTTGGGATTAGAAGCTGGCCAATATAAAACATGCCTTCTTCTGAATTAGTATATACTAATCAAAATTCCTCATGATAGAATGATTTAGAATTGTCACTAGGTCTTTCCATAAGCAGAAGAAACGAGATTAGAATTATGACACAGGCCTACCTTAGACAAAATGAAGGAATTCTTTTTTTTTTTTTTTTTTTTTTTTTTTTTTTTTGAGGCGGAGTCTCGCTCTGTCGCCCAGACTGGAGTGCAGTGGCTCAATCTCCGCTCACTGCAAGCTCCGCCTCCCGGGTTCACGCCATTCTCCTGCCTCAGCCTCCTGAGTAGCTGGGACTACAGGCGCCCGCCACCTCGCCCGGCTAGTTTTTTTTTTTTTTGTATTTTTAGTAGAGACGGGGTTTCACCATGTTAGCCAGGATGGTCTCGATCTCCTGACCTCGTGATCCGCCCGTCTCGGCCTCCCAAAGTGCTGGGATTACAGGCTTGAGCCACCGCGCCCGGCCATTTGATACATACTTTTTATTTTTTTTTTTTTTTTTTTTTTTTTTTTTTTTTTTTTTTTTTTTTGAGACGGAGTCTCGCTCTGCCGCCCAGGCTGGAGTGCAGTGGCCCGATCTCAGCTCACTGCAAGCTCCGCCTCCCGGGTTCACGCCATTCTCCTGCCTCAGCCTCCCAAGTAGCTGGGACTACAGGCGCCCGCCACGTCGCCCGGCTAGTTTTTTTTGTATTTTTAGTAGAGACGGGGTTTCACCATGTTAGCCAGGATGGTCTCGATCTCCTGACCTCGTGATCCGCCCGTCTCGGCCTCCCAAAGTGCTGGGATTACAGGCTTGAGCCACCGCGCCCGGCCGGAATTCTTTAGTGAAGGACTCTCACTGCTCATTTTCAGTTAAACAAGGTCTCATCAATGTTACATATAAGGAAATGTTGAAGAGAAAATTATCTCACAAGAAAATCATGTTGGTTCCAATCCTTCATTTTATAGAGGAGGAAACAGGAAATCCCTGAGAAATGAAATTGTTTGACCAAGGTAGTTATGAGTTCATCTAGTTATTAGTATAGCCACTAAACTGTAGTTCTTGACTCCCAAATAATTGTTCTTTTCATTGTGGTAAAATAAGAGAAGAGGGATATACAGTGCATGTATTGATGGATATTTTTGCTGCTTACTGAGCAGAGGAGGTATTTTTAAGTGATAAGCCTTGTATACTTATTGAAAGATGTAGGACTTTGGAATCCACCTTTAAGGTGATAGGAACTAATCCAAAATTGTGTGATAATAATGAGAAAAGGATAGATTTAGGCTAGACTGGAACAGAAATATCAGCAGGTATTGGTGATAAACTTCACTCACATAAAAAGTACAAAGGGCATATCAGGCTGGGCATGGTGGCCCATGCCTGTAATCCCAGCACTTTGGGAGGCAGAGGCGGGTGGATCACCTGAGGTCAGGAGTTTGAGACCAGCCTGGCCAACATGGTGAAACCCCGTCTCTACTACAAATACAAAAATTAGCCAGGTGTGGTAGCACAAGCCTGTAATCTCAGCTACTCGGGAGGCTGAGGCAGGAGAATCGCTTGAACCAGGAGGGGGAGGTTGCAGTAAGCCGAGGTCGCACCACTGCACTTCAGCCTGGGCGACGGTGATACCCTATCTCAAAGAAAAGGGGGCATATCAGATATAACAAGGAAGACACCAGAGTTGTATCAATAGGGCAAGGTAGTGAAATCAGAGATTGCTATTGAATTTGATATACTAACTGGACAGGTCAGTTAAAAGAGCTACATGTACATCAAGAGCAACTGATTCCTATTTCTGATTTGCCCATTTTCAGTCAGTGGCATGAAAATCTCCCAGTTGGGGATAGAAAACTGGTAGAATGGAAAAAATAGGGCATTTTTTTGCTGCTTTGTTTATTTTCCCCAGAGGTCTTATTTCTGTATTTTAAATATCTGCATTCACCCTAAACTGAAAATAAAACCAACTCAACTTTCTCACTCCACCAGAGAGTCTCCTATTCATTCTATTTTAATGTTTCATATAACCATTCAGAGTACTTAGAATGTATTATAATCATTTATTTACTTGGTTGTCCTTCCCACTGGATCAGGAGCTTCTTGAAGATTATCTTATTTGTATGTATATCCCTAGTGCATTGCACATACACTTTGCTCAGGAAATATTTGGTTGCTGAATAAAAGCTTTGCTCACAGGGTCAAATGTAAATTCATCTTGGCATTCCAACTTGTCAAGAATCTGGATCCTCTCACCTTGGCACAGTAGTAAATCTCATTTGATTCCTTCTTGTTCATCATTCATGCCTTCATGTCTTTGCTTGCACTGGGTACTCCATGCTTAGACTCTTGTTTTCTAGGGCCTATCCTTCCTACGCATCTAAATATCCCCTCCAAAAGTCTTAAAGCTTGCGCCCTGACCCTACATCTTTCTTCTAGCCTTCCCATGCAAGTAAGACGGATCTTGCCCTTCTCTGAATCCCACAGTACTCATTGCTGGTAGTAAATTGTTTTATCCCTTAATCATATTCATGGTGCTACTTTGGATATAATAACAATAGCTACCATTTAATTGAATATCTCATGCATACCAGGCTCTAGGTACATACCTTATCTCAAATGATCACATGCTCCTCAAAGCTACAGTAGTGTTATCCCCATTGTATAGCTGAAAGGTAACTGAGTCTCAAAGAATTTAAATAAGTATCTTGCTTGTGATTGTACTGATCTTGTGATGCTTAAGTTTTTGTCAAAAAAAAGATTACACAGATCTGAATTCATATCTTTCTGTCTAAACTCCAAAAAACACTTGCTCTTTCAGCTGTACCACAGTATGTTCTCTCTCTCTCCCTCTTGCTTCCTTTCTTCTTCCCTCAAAATAGCCCTTTTTGGATATAACTGTCCTTTACCCCATGTCTGCCCCATTTTAGGTATGCTTAATGAATGTTTGTTGAGTTTGATTGATAGGACTGATGGAGTGTTGAAGCCTATTTGTTTTTTATGTTTTACTATTAGGATGCCTTGATTTTTAAAAGTTGCATGCTTTTTTGTCATTTGCCACAGCTGTGATTAAAATACTTGTGCATTTGATGTTAAAGCCAATACCTAATATTTTCTCTGTATTTTTTCCAACTTAAAAGCATGGATTTTATAAATAAATACTACTTCCTTTGGTTATGTAATGTAGTAAAAGATATCATTATTTATTTTGTAAATTCAAGAATGACAAAACATTCACATTTTAGTATACATAAGCAAAATTTTATTTAACATGGGCACCAAAAAGAATTTGTTTTGAAGATTATCTTTGAAAGATATTACAATGTAGCGTACATACAATCTTTTATAGTTCGAGACCGAGTTCGGACAAAAATGGAACGTGATATCTTGGTAGAGGTTAATCATCCTTTTATTGTCAAGTTGCATTATGGTAAGTATGAACCATCTCCCACATCATCCCTTCACCTCATCCCTCAGAATCCCTGAGGACATTCAGATAAACTAATATAAATATATATATATATTTGTATGTGGTTAGCAGATCTTTTATAGTAAAAAGTCATGAAAATTAAACCATTATTTCTTAGACAAACTTTAGAAGCTTTTATTGTGTTTAGCTTATGTTTTTAAAAAATATTATAAAGTTAGTTTCTGAGTGGTAGCCATAGGAACAGGTAATGATAATTATTGCTTTTTTATTGTAATAATAATGAATAATAATATGCTAGCCTTTTATAGCCTATATGTGTTAGCCAACCCCAAAGGCCAAAGAGATCCCTAATGTGAACATCCTAAAACCATTGTCACTGCTGTTCTTTTCCCCAAAGCCATATGCTTTTTCTCAGTGGGTAAAGGTGTGATGATTCTTACTATGTGTGATTAAACCTAACCAACCCACATTTTTTTCTGTAGCTAGTGGCATGGTTTTTGTATGTTATTTCGTAGTTCAGTAAGTCATTTTTTGTTAGGAGTTTTTCTTATGTATCATGGGTTTAGAACTGGTGTATTCCTGAGTGACTTGCCTGTTGAAAATCTAGTGATTCCATAATAAGAAGCACTGTATTTAACATTTCCACATGGAAACTAAGATAAATCAGTGGTTTTCTCCTAAGTAAAAGTAAGTTTGGACATTTGATATAATTAATTTGCTAAAATACTCGTTTGTGAATGACCTAATGTAAGCCTTAAAAAAATTATGGTGAACTAAATGAAAATTTTCATTTCTTCATTCAGCTTTTCAAACTGAAGGGAAGTTGTATCTTATTTTGGATTTTCTCAGGGGAGGAGATTTGTTTACACGCTTATCCAAAGAGGTATATAATTAATCTCTATTTTTAATCTATTTATATGCATCCTGTTTGAACTAAAGCTTTGTTATATTTCAGTATTATGCTTACTGTATTTTCTCTAGTGGCACAAGATTCTTGAAGAATCAGACCCAAAAAGAGTTCTTTTCCTACCTTTTGAATTTATTCTGAAAGCAGGACTTTAAATTGACAAATAAACAGTCTTTGTCTTAACCCTGCTTCTCTTATAGTTTTTTCCAGAAGCAATAATGTATCAACAAGGTATCCTTAAACAATTAGTACTGGAAATGAAGTGTGCATTTTAAAGATCACTTTTCATTTCTAAAATGTTACTGTCATGGGACAACAGTGGCACAACCTGAATATACTTGTTACTTAACAACAAAATGTAAAATTATTTCTCCCATAGTGTATAGTTAGTATTTAGTAAGTGATTGGTTGACTGATTAGATAATTTTGCAAATTCCTTTCATGAGTAAATTGTAAACAAAGCTATGTATAATTATCATATTTATAAAATTTTTAGTCCTAGAGTGGAACTTTAAAAATTACAGACACAAAAAGAAAATAAATTTAGAAAAATTATTGTTTTATTTTAGGTGATGTTCACAGAAGAAGATGTCAAATTCTACTTGGCTGAACTTGCACTTGCTTTAGACCATCTACATAGCCTGGGAATAATTTATAGAGACTTAAAACCAGAAAAGTAAGGAATCATGCTAAGTTGAATACAATGTAATATAATTGTTTAGGAGATTATAAAAAAATCAAGTTATTTCATGAGACTCCCACAGTATTGCCCTAGCGTGCCTGTGCTTCACATCTCTGCTAACACTGTAGTTTCATACTTTAAAAATCTCATTTAATCAAAAAATACTGTTTTTGTGTGCATTCTTTGATTTTTTTTTTTTTTTTTTTTTTTTTAAGATGAAGTTTTGCTCTTGTTGCCCAGGCTGGAGTGCAGTGGTGCAATCTCAGCTCACTGCAATCTCCACCTCCCAGATTCAAGCAATTCTCCTGCGCTAACCTCCCGAGTAGCTGGGATTACAGGTGCCTGCCAACACATCCAGCTAATTTTTGTATTTTTAGTAGAAACAGGGTTTCACCATGTTGGCCAGGCTGGTCTCGAACTCCTGACCTCAGGCGATCCACCTGCCTCAGCCTCCCAAAGTATTGGGATTACAGGCATGAGCCACCACAGCCGACCCATTTTTTTTATTTTTAATGAGGTTGAAATCTACATTCATTGGCAATTTGTATTTTTGTGTGAATTTTCTGCTCATGGCCTTTGTTCATTTTTCTTTTGGAATGTTATTTTTGGCCTGGCATGGTGGCTCACACCTGTAATCCAAGCACTTCTGGGAGGCTGAATTGCATAAGCCCAGGAGTTGGAGACCAGTGTGGGCAACATGGCAAAACCCCGTCTCTACAAAATATTAGCTGGGCATGGTGGCACACGCCTGTAGTCCCGACTACTCGGGAGGCTGAGGCAGGAGGATTGCTTGAGCCTGGCGCATCGAGGCTGCAGTGAGCCAAGATTGCTCCGTTCCACCTCCAGCCTGGGCAACAGAGTGAGACCCTGTCTCAAAAAAAATAAAAAAAAAAATTACATTTTTTCTAGTTTTTACATTTTAACTTTATGTTGTTTAATTTATGCATTTTTTTTCTTCAGGCAGATCTACCAGTCTTCTTTCGTGATTTATTCCGACTTTCATTCTTAGGCTTTCCCGAGTTCTGTGATCAGATATTTTCCTTCTAATTTTATAGTTTCTTTTTTTTTTTCTTTTAACTCCATTTTTTAGAAATTTTTTGGTAGGAGGGTTGGTATAGAGCTAACCCTTTCTTTCCCCCAAATACCATTTATCAAAAATTTTCTTCTCCATGTAATTTCAAATTTTAAGTGTGAGATGAGCAAATTTACCACAGGTTTGATAGTAACAGTCATCAAGAAGCGGATATTATTTAAATTGTACACACTTCTGTTTTAATTTGTTAATGTTTACCACTGAGTAAGAAAGCCCCCCCCCCTTTTATAAGCATATAAGCACAAGCCTTGCTCTACCAGGAATATTTTTAAACAGCTTTATTGAGTTGTAATTCATATGTTAAACAAATCATTGCCTGGGTACAGTGGCTCATGCCTGTAATCCCAGCCCTTCGGGAGGCCGAGGTAGGTGGATCACTTGAGGTCAGGAGTTTGAGACCAGCCTGGCCAACACGGTGAAACCCCGTCTCTATTAAAAATACAAAAATTAGCCGGGCGTGGTGGTGCACACCTGTAATCTCAGCTACTCGAGAGACTGAGGCAGGAGAATCGCTTGAATCCAGGAGGTGGAGGTTGCAGTGAGCTGAGATGGTGCCACTGCACTCCAACCTGGGTGACAAGAGCGAAACTCAGTCTCAAAAAAGGAAAAGTATATAATTCATTGATTTTTAGTATATTCACAGCGTTGTACAACCATCATATTTATCAAGAATTTTGAATATTACGCACGGATATGAACAGACACTTCTCAAAAGAAGACATTTATGTGGCCAACAAACGAAAAAAAAGCTCATCATCCCTGATCATTAGAGAAATGCAAATCAAAACCACAATGAGATACCATCTCATACCACTTAGAATAGCGATCATTAAAAAGTCAGGAAACAACAGATGCTGGAGAGGATGTGGAGAAATAGTAATGCTTTTACACTATTGGTGGGAGTGTTAATTAGTTCAATCATTGTGGAAAACAGTGTGGCGATTCCTCAAGGATCTACAACCAGAAATACCATTTGACCCAGTAGTCCCATTACTGGGTATATATACCCCAACGATTATAAATCATTCTACTATAAAGATGCATGCACATGCATGTTTATTGCAGTGCTATTCACAATAGCAAAGACTTGAAACCAACCCAAATGCCCATCAATGCTAGACTGGATAAAGAAAATGTGGCACATATACACCATGGAATACTATACAGCCATAAAAAAGGCTGAATTCATGTCCTTTTGCAGGGACATGGATGAAGCTGGAAACCATCATTCTCAGCAAACTAACATAGAAACAGAAAACCAAATACTGCATGTTCTCATAAGTGGGAGTTGAACAATGAGAACGCATGGACACAGGGAGGGGAACATCACACACTGGGGCCTGTCAGGAGCTGGGGGGCTAGGAGAGGGATAGCATTAGGAGAAATGCCTAATGTAAATTATGGGTTAATGGGTACAGCAAACCACCATGGCATGTGTATACCTATGTAACAAACCTGCACGTTCTGCATATGTATCCTAGAACCTAAAGCATAATAAAAAAAAAAAGTTAGTATGAAATGCAAATTCTATATTAACACCAGAAGAGGGGAAATGCTCATCTGGAACTCTTCTAAGTGATCATTTAGAAATTGTTATACTTGGCCGGGCGCGGTGGCTCAAGCCTGTAATCCCAGCACTTTGGGAGGCCGAGACGGGTGGATCACGAGGTCAGGAGATCGAGACCATCCTGGCCAATACGGTGAAACCCCGTCTCTACTAAAAAATACAAAAAACTAGCCGGGCGAGGTGGCGGGCGCCTGTAGTCCCAGCTACTTGGGAGGCTGAGGCAGGAGAATGGCGTGAACCCAGGAGGCGGAGCTTGCAGTGAGCTGAGATCTGGCCACTGCACTCCAGCCTGGGCGACAGAGCGAGACTCTGTCTCAAAAAAAAAAAAAAAAAAAAAAAAGAAATTGTTATACTTTTATATTTTATGTTTCTTTTTTATTGTTTTTGGATAAGTTTCATATGGTTTTGTTTTTATTCCCCAAATAACTGCTGAGTTTTCCTGATTATTTTCCCAACTTATAACTATTGTGACACAAAATATAATTATTGGTGAGAATGAATATTCAAGCATATAGTCCTTAGAAAAATTACTATAAACATAAGATTAAACATTCATAAAAATGTGTTTTATACTATTTAATTGAATATATTTACCATAGACCATTGTATTGGCATTGGTCATAAAGTTATATTAAAGTATGAGCCTTGTCTCAAGGCTTTAATAAGATCAGATGTAAAGAAGATTGCTTATATTAAGATCTTAAACATACATGTCTAGATGATGCTATTAATTCGAAATAACACTTACTTGGTAAATCATACAAGTAAATACCATCATACAGAACTTGGGAGGAATTTAAATTTTTAGGCCAAATATTTTATGAACTGTTAAGGGTTTTTCAGATTCTTTTAAACTAGAACTCTGTTATAATAAATATGACTAAAAATAATTAGTAACCGTTGAAAAGGAATGTTGTTTATTGAGAGTGATAAAGTTGACTTTTCTTTCAAAGATACAGTATAAGCATGGTTATCTTAAAAGAATGCATTTGCTATAGAAGGCACAACTAATGCCCTTTCAGCCATATTATCCTTTTTTCTTTCAGAATTACCAAGAATGACTTGAAGTTTGTTTTGTTTTTAGAACTGTTTTTCGTGCATTCATTAGAAGGGAGGATGATTTCTATAGTACCTAATAATGCCCTTTATATTCTCTAAATGTGTTGATCTCTTCATAATCAAGCATAATCAATACTAATATTTTTTATAAAAAGTGCTTGTGATGAAAGATACTTGAAAAATATGTCCCTACTGAATTACCTTCAGTGGTAAAGTTTGTTGTAATTATGTTTGCATTTATGAAATAGAAAGGTTGGTAATACTTTTGTTATAGTAAAATTTTGTAACAAAATTTGACTTGCACATTTTTTAGTTAAAAGTAAGGAAATGCCTATATTGTGGGATAGCTTTAAATATAAGTGAAACAGTTTATTGCTTGACCCCATACCTATCCAGAAATATTAGGTTGGTGCAAAAGCAATTGCGGTTTTTGCCATTACTTTTAATTACTTCTGCACCAACTTAACACAATTACTGACTTACAGCTTAGTACTCTCTCCTTTCTGTAGCTCCTTGATTAATAGCATTACTCTCCACTCAAGTATCTGCTCAAGCCAGAAATGTGAGTGTCATTCTCCAGTTGTTCTTTATTATGACCCAGTGAGTTCACTAAATGCACTTTATTTTCTCTGTAAATTTCTCTACCGTCCACGAATGTACACCTTTTATGGTCTCCTTTGTCCTTGAGAAGAAGCCCAAACTATTTGGAATGCCCTGTAGGCCCTTTGCAAACAGGCCTTATTCATTCAGCATTTCTTATTTGTACTGTACACTGCCAGACACTGAGCTATAAAGATGAATAAGGTCAAACCTTCTAGGAGCTCACAGTTTTTTGGGGAAGAGAGAAAACCTGGAGAATATGTATAGTGAAGGGAGGGGTCAATGAAAAACAAGGAGTATGGGGAGGGAGAAGAAGATTGTGTAAAGGTTGTGTCAGGAAAAAAAGTAATAATAAGGAAATAATGATTGAGTCAAATACCTTTAAAATGACCAAGAGAGCTGGGCACGCAGTGGCTCACACCTTAGGGAATAATCCCAGGACTTAGGGAGGCAGAAGCAAGAGGATAGCTTGAGCCCAGCAGTTCAGGACCTGCCTGGGCAACGTAGTGAGACCCTATTCTCCACAAAAAGGAAAAAAAGGCAAAATAACATAACCAAGAGAATGATACGTCTGATGCTTTTGAATTAAATGTGTGGACCCTCTGTCTATTAATGCAGGCACTAGGGGATTTAGTCAAACTACGTCTGCAGAAAGGCATTAGAAAGAGCAGCTGGGAAGAGTACAGGTGATTTGATTCTTTTCCTAATAATTTTCAAGTACCCCTGGCATATTAATACAAGTTTATGGCATTGCCTTTGGGATTTGTTATAAATGTGTGTCCAAAAAATAATTTGTTCCTCCTTTGCCTTTGCCATCTTATTCACAGTTTAAAGCAATATTTTAGAATAAATGTGGTGATCTGATGCTTAAGGATGTAATTTCAGTCTTAGCTTCTATAAATCTCTATTTAGTGTTCTTAAAAGATTTTCTTTGTTTTTTCCAGCATACTTCTTGATGAAGAAGGTCACATCAAGTTAACAGGTAAAAAAAAAAATCCTCATTTTATTAAAATATTTTCTCCTACAATATATACTTTCCTTTAAGGTTGATTGAGGTACAAATATTGAGTAATACACTGTATTAAAATTAAAAACTTGTATTAGAGCCAGGCGTGGTGGCTCACCCCTGTAATCTCAGCATTCTGGGAGGCCAAGGCAGGTGGATCACTTGAGGTCAGGAATTCAAGACTAGCCTGGCCAACATGGTGAAACCCCATTTCTATTAAAAATACAAAAAAATGAGTTGGGCGTGGTGGTGCACGCCTGTAATCCCAGTTACTTGGGAGGCTGAGGCAGGAGCATCACTTGAACCCAGGAGGCAGAGGTTGCAGTGAGCCAAGATGGCGCCACTGTACTCCAGCCTGGGCGACAGAGTGAGACTCTGTCTCAAAAAAACAAAAACAGAAAAAAACTTGTATTAGAAAATTTAAATGATTAATGTCAGAACTCAAAGTTTAAAATTTGCATGTGCAAATTTATGTAGGATATTTATGATATTTGTTTTGGCAGATTTCGGCCTAAGTAAAGAGTCTATTGACCATGAAAAGAAGGCATATTCTTTTTGTGGAACTGTGGAGTATATGGCTCCAGAAGTAGTTAATCGTCGAGGTCATACTCAGAGTGCTGACTGGTGGTCTTTTGGTGTGTTAATGGTAAGGTTTGAATTTGGGTTTTTTTAGGGGGGAAGGAGGTTGTTTGTTAAGTGAGGATTAGCAGTGAATGTTAAAGAAACTGGTGTTTTTATTTTCTTTATTTTATACCATATGTAATAAGTAACCAAGAAAAATTATTATATGCAGTATAGAAGGACTATGAAATCTATTAGCTGCTTCTATCTCATCCTAATTTGAAAAGGCAAAAAAAAAAAAAAAATTACCATAGATTTCCTGCTAATAATAACAATCTAAAGCATTAATGGTATTTACTCTTTTGGAGAAACTGGTCCAGAAATCTATTAGTAAGTGACCCTTAAAATAAGTTCGTTTGGCTGGGTTCAGTGGCTCACACCTGTAATCCTAGCACTTTGGGAGGCTGAGGCGGGTGGATCACCTGATGTCAGGAGTTCAAGACCAGCTTGGCCAACATGGCAAAACCCCATCTCCACTAAAAATACAAAAATTAGCCAAGCAGGATGGCATACACCTGTAATCCCAGCCACACAGGAGACTGAGACTGGAGAATCGCTACAACCTGGGAGGCAGAGGTTGCAGTGAGCCAAGATCATGCCACTGCACTCCAGCCTGGGCAACAGAGCAAGACTGTGTCTCAAAAAAAATAAAATAAGTTCTGCCAGGCGCGGTGGCTCACGCCTATAATTCCAGCACTTTGGGAGGCCAAGGCAGACAGATCATTTAAACTCAGGAGTTCGAAACCACCCTGGCCAACATGGTGAAACCCCGTTTCTACTAAAAGTACAAAAATTAGGCTGGGCGTGGTGACTCATGCCTGTAAAACCAGCCTGGACAATATGGTGAAACCCCATCTCCACTACAACTACAAAAAATTAGCCAGGCATGATGGCACATACCTGTAATCCCAGCTACTTGGGAGGCTGAGGCAGGAGAATCACTTGAACCCAGGAGACGGAGATTGCAGTGAGCCAAGATCGTGCCACTGCACTCCAACCTGGGTGACAGAGCGAGACTGTCTCAAAAAAAATAAAATGCAAGTTCATATGAAATTAGCATATTTATCAAATTGTTCACATATCTACACTTTAAAATTGCCATTTGAAATGTGATTGTTGAAGCTGAGCATGGTGGCCCATGCCTCTAATCTCAGCACTTTGAGAGGCTGAGGGGGAGGATCCCTTGAGTCCAAGAGTTCAAGACCAACCTGGGCAACATACTGAGACCTCGTTTCTACAAAAAAAATATGTACAAAATTAGCCAGTCATGGTGGCACAGGCTTGTAGTCCCAGCTATTCGGGTAGCTGAGGTGGGAGAATTGCTTGAGCCCAGGAGATGGAAACTGAAGTGAGCTGAGATAGCACCACTGCACTCCAGCCTGGGCTACAGAGCCAGGCCCTGTCTCAAAAATAAAAATGTGATTGATTTCCATTAAAAAAAAAAAAACTGTATAGCTCAGTTGTTTTAGGAATTAACAAGAACTTCAGTAACGAATATGGTAGAAATAGAAAACACTTATTACATAGCAATTTTAAAATATTTGGTTATAATTAAGATGATGCTTTTTTTTTGCCTTCTGGCCTTGAGATTTTATATTTATTGACTAATACTTCTGATTGTTTTGCCTTTCTGTAGTTTGAAATGCTTACTGGTACACTACCTTTCCAAGGAAAAGATCGAAAAGAAACAATGACTATGATTCTTAAGTAAGTACTCCCTTAATATAGATGTTTTGATGAGATTTTAAAATAAATGCTTCAGGCTGGGCGCCGTGGCTCATGCGTGCAATCCCAGCACTTTGGGAGGGCGAGGCAGATGGATCACTTGAGATCAGGAGTTCGAGACCAGCCTGGCCAACATGGTGAAATCCCATCTCTACTAAAAATACAAAACTTAGCCAGGCGTGGTAGTGCACACCTGTAGTCTCAGCTACTCAGGAGACTGAGGCGGGAGAATCCCTTGAACCCAGGAGGTGGAGGTTGCAGTGAACTGATATTGCACCACTGCACTCCATCCTGGGCAACAGAGCGAGACTCTATCTCAAAAAAAGTAAAATAAAATAAATGTTTCACACTAAAAAAAATGAGATTTTAGAGTGTTGGCTGTAGTATAAGAAATAACTAAGAAATTCATCAATATTACATGGTTTGAATATGAACAGACTGCATAGATTTAGAGTATTCATATTATCTTCATGTTAATAGTGAAATACTGAAAGCTTTACTTTTGAGATTTGTAATATGACAAGGATGCCCATTATTTCACTTCTGTGCACATTGTCCTGAAAGTCCTAGCCAATATGGTAAGTCAAGCAAAAAAGTAAAGTATAAGGTTTAAAAAGAAGAAATAAAATTATCATTATTTAGATAACATGACTGTATCCATAGAAGATCCAGTCATCAACCTGCACAACATAGCAAAACCCTGTCTCTACAAAAAAATGCAAAAATTAGCCAGGCATGGTGGTAAGCACCTGTATTCCCAGCTACTTTGGGGGGTGGGGGATGGGGGCTAAGAGAGGAGGATCATTTGAGCCCAGGAGGTTGAGGCTGCAGTGGGCTGAGATGGTTCCACTGCACCCCAGCCTGGGTGACAGAGCAAAACCCTGCCTCAAAAAAGAAAAGAAAATCCAGTGATCATATAAATTCTTGGAATTAATAAGAGTTTAGCAAAGTTACTGGATACAAGGTCAATAAACAAAAATCTATTCTGTGTCTCTATACTAGCAAAAGAAAATGGAATTTTTATCTGGGCAAAGTGGCTGACACCTGTAATCCCAGCACTTTGGCAGGCCAAGGTGGGCAGATCACCTGAGGTCCAGAGTTCGAGACCAGCGTGGCCAACATGGCGAAACCCTGTCTCTACTAAAAATACAAAAAATTAGCCGGGCATGGTGGCAGGCGCCTGTAATCCCAACTAGTTGGGAGGCTGCAGCAGGAGAATCACTTGAACCCGGGAGGCGGAGGTTGCAGTGAGCCAAGATCGTGCCACTGCGCTCCAGCCTGGGCAACAAGAGTGAAATTCCATCTCAAAAAAAAAAAAAAAAATGGAATTTTCAAAGAGGTTACTGTTTACAACAATGTAAAAATTCTCAGATACCTAATGATAAATCTAGCAGAAGTTATGTAAGACCTCTTGAAAAAAACAGAAAATTTTATTTAAAGAAATTTTAAAAGACCAAAATAACTTGAAAGGATATACTATGTTCATGTTATGACAGACCCAGTGTTGTAAAGATAACAGTTCTATAGATCAGTGTTATCCACTAGAAATATAATGTGAACCAGGCAGGCATGGTGGCTCATGCCTATAATCCCAGCACTTTGGGATGCCAAGGTGGGCAGATTGCTTGAGCCCAGGAGTTTGACACCAGCTTGGACAACATGGCAAAACCCCATCTCTACAAAAATAAAAATTAAAAAATTAGCCAGATGTGGTGGCACGTGCCAGTAGTCCCAGCCACTTGGGAGGCTGAGGTGAGAGGATCACTTGAGCCTGGGAGGTCAAGGCTGCAGTGAACCCTGATCACACCACTACACTCTAACCTGAGCAACAGAGTGAAGAGCGAGACCCTGTCTCAAAAAAAAAAAGAAAGAAAATATAATGCAAACCACATACATAATTTTAAGTTTTCTAGTAGCTACATTTAAAAAAGTAAAAACAGACAGGACGTGGTGGCTTATGCCTGTAATCCCAGCACTTTGGGAGGCTGAGGTGGGTGGATCACCTGAGGTCAGGAGTTCGAGACCAGCCTGGCCAACATGGCAAAACCCTATCTCTACTAAAAATACAAAAATTAGCTGGGCGTGGTGGTGGGCACCTGTAATCCCAGCTACTTGGGAGGCTGAGGCAGGAGAATCACTTGAACCTGGGAGGCGGAGGTTGCAGTGAGCCAAGATCACACCACTGCACTCCAGCCTGGCCGATGAGTGAAATTCTGTCTCAAAAAATAAAAAAGTAAAAAGAAAGTTAATTGTAATATTTTATTTAACCCAGTGTACCCAAGATGTTATTTCAGCATGTAACCAATGTTAAAATATGATTGAGGTATTTGTTTACAACCAGTTTTTTTCATACTCATTTGAAATTCAGTGTATTTTACACTTGCAATGTGGATTGGCACATTTCAGGTGCTCAGTAGCCATATGTGGCTAGTGGCTACTATAATGGATGACAAAACTATAGTTTCAATGCAAATAAAATTAAAATCCTAACAATTTTTAATGTGGATCTTGATAAACTGATACTAATATGAATACAAAAGACCAAGAATAGCTAAAATACTCTTGAAGACCAAGATAGGAAGACTTGCTTTACCAGGTATTAAGTCTTATTATAACAGTAATTAATATGGCATTGAAACAAGTGTGGAAAGTAGATCTATGCAATAGAATAAAGAGCCCAGAAACAGATCTATATATGTGGACACTTAATTTGCAACCATTGGGAATTTCAGAGCAGTAGGGAAAGAATAGCCTTTTCTTAATAAATCATGCTGGAAAAGTTAAATATTCGTATAAAAAATAGGCAGGGAGTGGTGGCTCACACCTGTAATCCGAGCACTTTGGGAGGCTGAGGTGGGAGGATCACTTGAGGCCATGAGTTCAAGAATATAAAATTTATCCAGGCGTGGTAGTGCACACCTGTAGTCCTAGCTACTTGGGAGGCTGAGGTGGGAGAATCGCTTAAGCCAAGAAGGTCAAGAGTGCAGTGAGCCATGATCATGCCACTGCCCTCCAGCCTGGGTAATAGAGCAAGACTGTGTCTCAAAAAAAATTTGCTTTAAAAAAATTTTTTTAAATTCCTACCTTCCACCATACATAAAAATCATTGCCATTCTATTTAGAACCCCAATCAATAAGAAAAAGCCAACCCAATAAAAACATGGGCAAGAGACTTAGGGATCTGACAGAAGAGAATATTCAATGGCCAAAAAACTTATGAAAAGATACTCAACCTCGTTAATCAGAAAATGCAAATTAAAATCACAAGGAAATATCACTGCATACTCACCAGAATGGCTAAAATTAAAAAGATTGACAGGAGCATTCTGAACCATTTTTGGCCCAGACTGCTGCCCTATTCAAAAATTTTGAAAATAAAAATAAAAAGACTGACAGTTCAAAATGGTGGGATGTGAAGCAGTGGCAACTTTTATACATAGCTGGAAGGAATATCAATACTCATATAACCACTTTGGAGAGCAGTTTTTGTCCTTATCTTCTAAAGACAAATATATGTATATCCTTATCCAGTTAGCCCCACTCCTAGACATGCACCCATGTTAAAACAATCTAGTTACTCACACATCAAAAAACAAGGACAAAGTTGTTCATAGCAACATTATTTGTAATAGCCAAAAAGTGGAAACCTTATTATTAACAGAAGAGTGAATTAATAAATGATGGTATATTCATACAGTCGAATACAATAGAAGTTGTATTTACTATATGTATTTTAGGCTCTGTGGGCCACACACAGCCTCTGTCACATATTCTTTGTATTTTTTTTCCAACCCTGTAAAAATATAAAACAATTCTTGAGAGCCATTCAAAAACAGGCTGAAGCCTTGGCCCATGGGTGTAGTATGCCATACAACAAAGAAAATGAACAAACCACAGTTACATGCAACAGCTTAGATAAATCTCACAAGAATGTGGAGCTAAGGAAGTTCAGACACAAAAGAAAAAGTACTATATGATTATATTTGTAAAGTTTACAAGGCAGGCAAAACTAAAGCATAGTTTTTAGGGTTCATATTTAGATGGTTAAAAGCCTGAGGCAAAATAAGGAAAGTGGTTACACTGGATGAGAGGTTCTGGCAATGTTATGTGTCTTGGCCAGGTGACTGTTCAGTTTGTGGCAAATAATTGAGCTATGTACTTTGGGTGTTTTTGTTCGGGGTTTTTTGGGGTATTTTATATTATTCTACACAATAAAAAAGGTCTAAAAAGATGTGCTACATAAATGAATGTTCACTGAACTTTCATCACTGAACCTTTGTCACTTCATCTACTTTGATCCTTCCCTTTCAGCAAACAAACACTCTTGCGTTGAAGAACTAAATCCTTCTTTGACTTGGCCTTCCTTTCAAGTTACTGTACCATCTTCCTGCATCCTTTCAACACAAAGCCTCTTTAAGAAGTAGTCTGTGCTTTCTGTTACTACTTTTTTGGCTTCTTTTATTCCACAGCCTATTTGTCATTCATCCCCACCACTCTGCTGAAACTGCTCTCACTGTGGCTATCAGTGGTCTTCTGGTTGCTAAAACCAGGGGCAAGTTGTCAAAAGGATGACTCTGTACCATTCATTCACACAATTCATTTAACAGATGTTTCAGTTCTTGCTACTCATACTTGAGACATAGTATTAACAAGACTGAAAAGGTCTTTGGTGGACTTCAGAACTTATATTTTAGTGGGGGAGACAAGGAATTAATATCTAAATAATTTCAGGTAGTAATAGGAGATATAAGGATAATAAATCAGAAATCTGTACTCGTAATAGTGACCCATTACTGTATGAGGGAAGGAGCAGAAAGCAGGAACCATATTAGATGGGACACTCAAGAAAGGCATCTCTGAGTATTTGACACTGTTGGCCACTCCCTCCCTCCATCGTTTTTCATGCTTTCATCTGCTTCTCCCACCTCTCTAACCATTCCCCTTTTGGTCACTTTTACATGATTTCTTCTCTTCCTGTTTTTCCTTTTTTAATTATAAAAGTTTTCAAAAATGAATTCTCAAAAATAGAATAATTCAGTGAACACATATACCTGTCACCCAGATTCGACATTTATCAAGATTTGGCCATTTCGCTTTATCTATTCTTTTTTTCTTTTCTTTACTGAAGTATTATAAGTATTCCAGACATATCTACTTAATTCAGTTTGCCTTGCTAAAAATATGGATGTTTTCTTACACATCCACATAAAACTAGCAATAATGCTTAGGCATCATCAGTCCTTAACCAATTTTTTCAGATTTTCTTCAAAACTGTGTCTTTAGAGTTGGATCCAAATCAAGCCTGCACATTCCATTTGGTTGTACTTCTTAAACTTCTGTTAGTCTAGAACAATCTATCCCTGTTTTTCCCCTGCTGTTTATTCGTAGAAACCAAGTCAGTTGTTTTATGGAACTCTGCTTTCTGGATTTATCTTGTCAAAGAATGAGACCCCCTCTCAACATCTGAAATAAAGCATAAAACTTACTTTATTGCTTGCTATGGTAAGGCTAGAGTCTCCCCAAACACAGTAGACCACTAATCTTATATAGAGTTTTGAGGAAGGGTGGAGCTCAAGAACTGGCAGATTTTCAGGTCTATAAGTGGGTTGACATTATCTGTAAGAATGTGATTATTTGGGTGGGACTGTTGTTGATCAGTGGGCACTCAGGTGTGTTTATTGGAGTGAGTCCATTCCTGTTTGGCTAATTTTCAGAGACAAAAAGCAGTTACTCATCCTTGCAGGTGTTCACTAGGCAAGTTGTCCTTGATCAATTCAGTGCATTTTAAAACAACTGAAAGGATTTAAAACCAGTTCTGGTGGTTCTCTTGTTACCACGGTTACATAACAATTAGTCTTTTCCTAGGAGTATGGAAACTTTTTTTATTCCCTTAGTGTTATTAACTTGATTCTGTGTCCTATTTTTGGTTAAACTGTTTTAGCAAGATTATTTCACAGCTAATACTGTGTGGTCCTTATTACATCAGGAGGCTTACAATACCTGGTTGCCCCCACTTTAAGTGATGGGCTCCAGTGGTTGCAGCTGATTCCTCCATAGTAAAGTTCCCTGTCATGCTTTTAACTAATGGTTCTATCCATTAATAATCATTACTTGGAACAGTTATTTTATAAGGAATTCAAAAGTGATGAATTGCTTTTTTTTTTTTTTTTTTAAAAAAAGGGGGGGTGTGGTTTAGAAACGAGATCTTGCTCTGTTGCCCAGACTTGAATGCAGTGACATGATCACAGCTCACTGCAACGTCAAACTCCTGGGCTAAAACAATCCTCCTGCCTCAGCCTCTCTCGAGCGGCTAGGACTACAGGTGCACCACCACGCCCAGCCAAGTTCTTTAATCTCTTGTACAGATGGTATGTTGCTATGTTGCCAGGCTGGTCTCAAACTCCTGGGCTCAAGTGATCCTCCCACCTCCGCCTCCCAAAGTGTTGGGATTACAGGCATGAGCCACTATGTCCGGCCATGATTTTCTATTATTATTATTCCTTCCTCATTTTTTAGCTGCTATTTTCTCAACAAACTTTCCCTCATCAACTATGATGATTTAATTACTTGAATTAAGGCTCATCCAAGAAAAAGAGAATAAATACTTAATTATTTTCTTAATTGTTTCTAATGTCAGAGCCCTAGTTACTTCCTAGTGGGGGTAATATCCAGTGAGTCGAGTTTTTGTGTTTTGACTTTGCTTTTTCTTATTTTACTATAATAAACTAATGGGATTTAATAATCAGTGTGATTCAGCCAATTGCATTCATTATTTTTAATGCCCAAATTGTTCTTTTTCTGACTACCTTTTAAATGGTCTTGTCCCCCAGAATCCATCTATGATATGCTTTTCTTCCCCCTCTGCACTCTTTCCTGACTGACTTCAGTCTTTCCTATAACTACCCTCCACATTTTAATTACTCTCAAATCACTCTTTCTTACATGAATTTACCAGGCATTAGACCTGTGTTTCCATTTACTCACCTGTCTGGCCCTCCCAAAACATATTACATGCATGACTTCACATTTTTGAACTAAAGGTATCTTTATTTGCTGTTCTTTTCTTATACTCCCAGTTATCAGCATTTTCATGCACCCTCTTTCCCAAAGCAGAAACCTGGAAATCATTTTTTATTCCTTCTCTCTTTTGCATAATTAGGTATTCTCCATATTCGATCTCAGAATTATTTCACTGTTCCAGCCTTTCCTCTGAATTACACTGCTTAAAGTATTCAGAAAACAGTGACCTCTTACCCACTCTATCTGACCACATTCCTAAGTTGATTGCCTGCCACTTATGACCTCTTCCCACTCCAAATTATTCTCTACTACCCTTGGAGTTACCTTCTTGAAAATAAGTCTGGTCATATTAGTTCACTGTTTCAGGACCTCTGCTGCATCCCTGTTACCTAATACAATAGTGTTTCCCTAGATTTGTCCAAGAGAGTATTAATTCTACAGGATGTTAATAAATATTCTTTGAAAAAGCGGTGCTGGAAATAAATACTTAGAAAATACTGATTTCGCCCATAATCCCAGCACTTTGAGAGGCTGAGGTGGGAGGATCATTTGAGGCTAGGAGTTCGAGACCAGCCTAGCCAACATGGCAAAACTCCATCTCTACAAAAAAAAAAAATCAGCCAGGTGTGGTAGCACACACCTTTAATCCCAACTACTTGGGAGGCTGAGACTCGCGAATCCCTTGATCCCAGAAGGCAGAGGTTGCAGCGAGCCGAGATTGTGCCACTACACTCCAGCCTGGATATTCTGTCTTTAAAAAAAAAAAAAAAAAATGTTCTAGATTTCTCAGCCTTTTTATATGCAGTGCATTTTAATTCTGTGTCTCTAATGGGGGATATAATAGATAGCATTCTACAAGCTCATTGGGTCATGAATTTTTTTATTGTTGCTAACTATCTAGAGGGATTAATGTTATTCAGTAAAATTTGGGGAAACACTAGCCAAATGAATAAATTGTTAGCCTTTAGATTGCATTCAAGACCTTTCATAATCTCCTATGTTAAATTAAATATTCCCTACTGTTCCCTTGTCACTCTTTGCATATGTTCTTCTGCATTTGTCTCTTAATGTACTAGCATTGTCTGTATCCATCTTCACCATGGACCATGAGGTTCATGGGCTGTCTTTATCTCTGTATCCTCAGCACTAAACAGTGTCTGGCACGTAATAGCTCAGTAACAACCCACTGAATAATAAATAGATCTGTTTCTGAAATAGGAATTTTCCCCAGCTCTATTATTATTGTCATACTTACAGGATTATTGGTTTCTTTAATTTGTAGTTTGGAAAAAGAATTAAAATTAGAGCTGAAACAGCCCTTCTGGTTCATCTAGGCCAGCAGTTTTTAGACTGTGTATCTTCAATATTTCACAATCCTCTTTCCCACAGTTCCCTTTCCCTTCAGGGTCTGTTAAAGGGAATAGAAAGGAAAAAGTGGCATATGAAACACATGTTCTCTTAGCAGCTTTAAATGTTAGGTTTCTTAAATTCCCTTTGAGGAGGAGTTCCAAGGCTATATGTTGGGAGCTATTGGTCTAGAGTCAAATCCCTTTGCTTATAAAGAAATGATAACAGGCCCAGAATAATTGACTTTCCCACTGTCACAAAGTTCTTGGTAACAGCCGGAACTAGGATTCAAATGATCTTACTTTCACAGTACTCTTTGCAAAATTTTGAAAAGTGAAAAAGCTCATTAGCTTATGTGCTAAAATTCAGTTATGTGTTCACATGAAAACCTGTACATAAATGTTCACTGTAGCTTTATTCATATTAGCCCAAAACTGGGCACAACCCAAATGTCCTTCAACAGATAATGGATAAACAAACTGTGACATATTCATACAGAAGCGATACATGTAATAAAATGGCATAGAACTAAACACACACACAAATAAGTGCAAATAAAACCAGTGCCATGTGAATGAGATCGTTGGATTGTCTCCATGTCAATATCCTGGATGTGATATTGTACTGTAGTTTTGTAAGATGTTACCATTGGGGGAAACTGGGTAAAGGGCACAGGGCATCTCTCTGTATTATTTTTTACAACTGAGTGTGAATCTACAAGTATCTCAAAAAGTTTAAGAATTTTTAAAAATAAAAATACAGATGCCTCCAAAAAGTAAAATATTATGTGGATTTATTATTTAGAGCCAAACTTGGAATGCCACAGTTTTTGAGTCCTGAAGCCCAGAGTCTTTTACGAATGCTTTTCAAGCGAAATCCTGCAAACAGATTAGGTAAAAATTTGAACTAATTTGTTTATGTTGTGTGTTTGTTGGTGTTTGTTTTTGGGGGGGAGTAGATATTTGTTTTGTGGTGGAGTTATTAACTATTTAGACAAGGCTGGGCATGGAGGCTCATGCCTGTAATCCCAGCACTTTAGGAGACCAAGGCAGGAGAATTACTTGAGTCCAGGAGTTCAAGACCAGCCTGGGCAAAATGGCGAAACCTCATCTTTACAAAAAATTCAAAAATTAGCCAGGCATGGTGGTATGCGCCTGTAGTCCGAGCTACTCAGGAAGTTGAGGTAGGAAGATCTCTTGAGCCTGAGAGGTTGAGGCTGCAGTGAGCTGAGATTGCACCACTGCACTCCAGCCTGGGTGACAGAGCAAGCCCTTGTCGCAAAATTAATTAATTAATTAATTAATTAGACAAGTATTGAAAACAAAGACTGAGCAATATGTATATTTCTCCTTGAAATAAAATTACCAATGAATCCATTTTTGATAGGTGCAGGACCAGATGGAGTTGAAGAAATTAAAAGACATTCATTTTTCTCAACAATAGACTGGAATGTAAGTATAGAATGAAAACTACTTGAAATATTTCTTTATAATTAAAATATGTCTAAGTCTCTTTTTTTTCCCCTCTAGAAACTGTATAGAAGAGAAATTCATCCACCATTTAAACCTGCAACGGGCAGGCCTGAAGATACATTCTATTTTGATCCTGAGTTTACTGCAAAAACTCCCAAAGGTAAGGAGAAAATGTGAAAACCCAAATACAAGACAACAAATATATTTTTTTCTTGTTCAGTCAGAAAATCTTTTCCAGACTCTGGGCGTAGTTGCTCACACCCATAATCCCAGCACTTTGGGAGGCTGAGGCGAGCAGATCGCTTGAAGCCAGGAGTTCGAGACCAGTCTAGCCAACATAGTGAAACCCGTCTCTACTAAAAGTACCAAAATTAACTGGGTTTGGTGGCATGTGCCTGTAATCCCAGCTACTTGGGTGGCTGAGGCACGAGAATCGCTTGAACCTGGGAGGTGGAGGTTGCAGTGCATCAAAATTGCGCCACTGCACTCCAGCGTGGGTGACAGAGCAAGACTCTGTCTCAAAAAGAAAAAAAGAAAATCTTTTCCTGGATAACTCTCTATGCTATCTTCAAATCTCCCAAATTTGCTGTAGATCAACCTTGTATCTCCCCCGTTGCCCCCCAAATAGGTTATTATTGAGGGCTGCAGTTTCTAATATGGTAGCCAGTAGCCACATGTGGCTAATTAAATTTAAATTAATTAAAATTTAAAATGTAGTTTCTCAGTCACACTAGGCACATTTCAAATGTTGAGAAGCTGCATGTAGCTAGTGGCTATCATTAGACTGTAAAGATAAAGAAAATTTCTATCATTTCAGGAAATTCAATGGGACAGCATTAATTTTGAATACCATTAACCCTATAATTCATTGATTTATTATATTCTTCAAATGAACTAGCTATTTTCTAGGCTCCGAGGGACTAGGATGTTGGTGTTGTAATGGCAATACACAATCAGAACAGATCGGATACAGTGCCTCACAGGTACCCCGGAAAGCAAGAGGTATATACTGTATACCTGAGAAGTAGAATTCCAGAATAAGTGAAAAGGGTCATAGTGTCAACAGTTTTTCCCTTAATTTCCTTTCAAATGATTCTTCTTTGTCACTTCTTACTCTTTTCAGATTCACCTGGCATTCCACCTAGTGCTAATGCACATCAGCTTTTTCGGGGGTTTAGTTTTGTTGCTATTACCTCAGATGATGAAAGCCAGGCTATGCAGACAGTTGGTGTACATTCAATTGTTCAGGTGAGTGGATGTCTAAATAATTTTAGATTTGGAATGTTGTAAGATATAGTTCATTCTGTGAATAGATTTTTTTCTACTGACTTCAAGTGAGCAATTTAAAATACATTTTAGACTGGGCACTGTGGCTCACACCCGTAATCCCAGCACTTTGGGAGGCCGAGGCAAGTGGATCACTTGAGGTCAGAAGTTCAAGACCAGCCTGGCCAACATGGTGAAACCCCTATCTCTACTAAAAATACAAAAATGAGTTGGGCATGGTGGTGCGTGCCTGTAATCCCAGGTACTCAGGAGGCTGAGGCACAAGAATCACTTGATTCGGAGGCAGAGATTGCAGTAAGCGGAGATCGCACCACTGCACTCCAGCCTGGGTGACAGAGTTGAAACTCTGTCTCAAAAAATAAAATAAAATACATTTTATATCATTAACTTAACTCTTAGAAATTTTTTTCATATGTCATTGAAAAGGTTGCAAGAACCCAAATCCTAGATACCTATGTGACTTGAAAGTAGAGTTTTAGGCCAGGCACGGTAGCTCACGCTTGTAATCCCAGCACTTTGGGAGGCCGAGGCAGGCAGATCACGAGGTTAGGAGTTCGAGACCAGCCTGTCCAACACAGTGAAACCCCGTCCCTACTAAAAATACAAAAATTAGCTGGACGTGGTGGCGCATGCCTGTAATCCCAGCTACTCTGGAGGCCAAAGCAGGAGAATCGCTTGAATCCAGGAGGCATAGGTTGCAGTGAGCCAAGATCCACCACTGTACTCCAGCCTGGGCGACAGAGCTAGACTGTGTCTCGGAAAAAAAAAAAGAAAGTAGAATTTTAAAAGAGTTGAGATAAACATGACGATGTTGTCTATATCCTCTCCTGTGCCTCAAAATGTTTTTCATGCCGAGTTTGTTTCACCCTCTGCCTCCTTCCGGTCAGCTATGATGAATTGAGGTCTTCTGGTTCTTCGATGTCTTAGAACAGGAGTCGGCAGACTTTCTCTGTGAAGTGTTAGATAATACTTGAGGCTTTGTGGGCTATATGGGCTCTGTCACAACTACTCAGCTCTGCTCTGTATCTCAAAACAACCACAGACAATACATAAACAAGTGGGCATGGCTGTGTGCCAACAAAACTTTATTTACACACGTGGGCAATGAATCAGATTTGGCTCACTGGCCATAGTTTGGCAACCTTTGCCTTAGAAAGATACAAGAAATAAACATGAACTCAAATCTTAAGTCATCTTTCTAATCAAAGGGAACTAGATGTGTCTTTTAAAGCACTGGATTGTTTTTAGGATATCATTTGTACTTGGATTTGCTTGATGATTAAGTTGCTTTTGCTCTAAAGTTTTTTCATGAGTTACCCTGTTTTCCGTTTTGTAGAAAAACAATTAAAACACTGGTTTTTAAGCAGAGCTCATGTTGAAATAGTCTGTGCCATTTACTATGCAAGCACATGATATATGGCAAGTTTTTAAATTATAAATTCTGTACCTAACATAGAAACCACAAACATATATATTCTACAGAATTCAAGTTTTAACATATACAAAGCTCATAGGCATGGATGTCTCATATCAGTATAGCCAAGGGCAACACAACTTTCCTCAGCCTGTTTATGGAATCAATAAGTTGCTGTTCATCATCTACTGTATGTTATTAGTCCCTAACCCATGACCAGCTTCTTTAGCAGAAGTTGTGTAAGGCTATGACTTCAGGATGAAGAAAGGAGGGTGTGGCTACTGAAAGTCCAAAACAGGTATTGCTTGCAAATACATTATTTTTATTTAATCTTCACCATTACCCTCTGAGAAAATACAGGCTGAAAGTTACACAGCCTGTAAGTGGTGCATCTGAGACAAGAATTCAGATATTCTAATTCTGAATCCTCCTAAATCCTTTCCTTCTATACCATAGGTTTCAAATTTCACATTTGCAAAGGTGCTCGAAAACCTATAGCCAATTGGGGAGTGGAATAAGGCTGAATCACAGACAAAGATATAGGCCCCATTTCAAGTAGCTCTGCTTTTAAAGTCATATTTCTTGCTGTACATTTCATTGTAAACACTTCCGAAATCACTTGTTTGTAGAAGAATAAGTACTATAAAGATGTATTTTTATTCTTATTCATTTATATGTAGAGCATCAACAATGCATGCTGAGGAACATACTTCCCTATTATAAAATGCACTAAAGGCATTATGGGACTCTTCACCAATTTATAATTTTTTGTAGCAGTTACACAGGAACAGTATTCAGTTTACTGATGGATATGAAGTAAAAGAAGATATTGGAGTTGGCTCCTACTCTGTTTGCAAGAGATGTATACATAAAGCTACAAACATGGAGTTTGCAGTGAAGGTAAATATTTTTTTAGTTAAAATGCAATTTGTATAGTTCTTGTTCATGCATGTCAGTACCAGTTAAAAATTACACTCCTCTTGTTGTTAAAAGTGCCTTTTGTTATGAAAAAGTTAAATATCTGGCTAGTGATCTTCAGAGATCTTAATCTAGAACCCTGTGAGCTAAAGGTAAGGTGGTTATACATCTAGTTTGCCCAGAGCAGTACCAGTTTACACATCAAGTGATTTTTTTTTTTTTTACCTCAAATGATTTTTAAAGTATATTTTTACTCTAAGAAGTCCCCATTTTATGCTCAGGGTGTCAACAAATTCCTCAAAATTGTGTGCAAAATTTTGTATGTTTACATCTTCTCTGGCAAAATGTTCATACCTTTCTTTACATCTAAAAGGATCTGGGAACTAATAAATGAATTAAAACCACTATCATAAAATTCATTATCATTGGCTGTTTTAATTTCATCAAGTATCCTAAGACAGAATTTTCTAAGCCAAAAACCAAGGAACCTAGCTCTGTAATAAAGTTTGAATTTCAAACCTTTAGTCATAAGTGAACAAACACTATGTTCAAGTCTCTTTTCACTTCTTGGAATAGTAACCTTTGCTCTCCAATCTCAAGCAATTCAAACAATGTCTAAAGCTTTCAACTTATTTGAACCTTAGGACTGGTTTATAAATATGCATAGCTCATGTTTAGAGAGAGACTGACATTAGTTGTTATCACTTTTCTAAACTTAGATGTAACTGCTTTAAAGTTGTCAGTGTCTATGGGACTTTCTGTCAGATAGAAGGATGAACCATAGAAATACATTGAATTTGCTTCATTGGAAGGACAGTAAAGCTAATTTTAAAGAAGGAAATGTTTAAAAGAAATACATTTAATTTTCTATTTTCCTATTCATTGCTCTTATTGAAATCTAAGATATATAGAAATTTTCAAATTGCTTACCTGAAAGGAGAAAAGACTAATAACATATTTGGTAGGCAGTTTAAGGATGTGTCTTGCTTCCATAAATACATCGTAAAAAGCAGAAATGTCCTGAGGCCCCTTTGAATTACAGAAACTTTGAGGACTATGCCTAAAACCTCGAAAATATCTCCAAGCTATTTGTGTATTTTTGTGACTTAAAGGACTCGTAAAACCAATCCCAATACAGCTGGATTCTTCTGAAATTACCACGTGTTTGAGGTCCACAAGCACAAGTATAGGTCTAATGCAAACTGGGCTCAGATTAGCAGATCTGTGCCAAAAACAACCCCTCCCAGTGTGTTCTGGTTTTCAAAAGACTAGTCCCAGATCGTCTCTTAAATTAGCATGTCTATTCCATGTATCTCTCCTCTTAATCATCCATTTGCCTAATTCCACACTATCATTTGCAGTTGATTACAGTGGGCACCTATATGTTTATCTTCCCTATTCTCCAAATACAGAACTGTTTTACAAGTACAGTCCACCCTTGAATAACACAGGACTTAGGAGTGCTGATCTCCAAGCAGTTGAAAATCTGTATAACTTGACTCCCCAAAACCTAACTACTCAAAGCCTACTGTTGACCAGAAACCTTACTGATAGCATATACAGTCGATTAACACGTATTTTGTATATGTATTATATACTATATTCTTACAATAAAGCAAGCTAGAGAAAAGAAAGTGTTATTAAGAAAATCATGCCAGGCCGGGCGCGGTGGCTCAAGCCTGTAATCCCAGCACTTTGGGAGGCCGAGACGGGCGGATCACGAGGTCAGGAGATCGAGACCATCCTGGCGAACATGGTGAAACCTCATCTCTACTAAAAAATACAAAAAACTAGCCGGGCGAGGTGGCGGGCGCCTGTAGTCCCAGCTACTCGGGAGGCTGAGGCGGGAGAATGGCGTAAACCCGGGAGGCAGAGCTTGCAGTGAGCTGATCCGGCCACTGCACTCCAGCCTGGGCGACAGAGCGAGACTCCGTCTCAAAAAAAAAAAAAAAAAGAAAAGAAAATCATGCCAGACAGAGTGTCTCACATTTGTAATCCTAGCACTTTGGGAGGCCGAGGTGGGAGGATTGCTTGAGGCCAGGAGTTTGAGACAAGCCTGGGCAACATAGCAAGACCCTATCTCTACAGAAAAATTGTTTAAAAATTAGCCAGGCGTGGCTACATGTGCCTTTAGTCCCAGCTACTCAGGAGGCTGAGACAGAAAGATTGCTTGAGCTCAGGAGATTCAGGCTACAGTGAGCTATGTGCCACTGTATTCTAGCCTTGGCAACATAGCCAGACCTCATCTCTACAAATAATTTTTAAAATTAGCTGAGTGTAGTGGCATGTGCCAGTGGTCCCAGCTACTCAGGAGGTAGAGGTGGGAGGATCACTTGGGCCCAGGAGTTCAAGGTTGCAGTGAGCCATGATTGCACCACTACACTCCAGCCTGGGCAACAGAGCAAGACCCTGTCTCAAAAAAAGAAAAAAATATGGCCGGGCGCAGTGGCTCAAGCCTGTAATCCCAGCACTTTGGGAGGCCAAGACGGGCGGATCACGAGGTCAGGAGATAGAGACCATCCTGGTTAACACGGTGAAACCCCATCTCTACTAAAAAAAAAAGAAAAAATATATAAGGAAGAGAGAATATATTTACTGTTCATTAAATGGAAGTGGATCATAATAAAGGTCTTTTTCCTCATCATTTTCCCCTTAAGTAGGCTGAGGAGGGAGGAAGAAGAGAAGGAGTTAGTCTTGGTGTCTCAGGGGTGGCAAAAGTAGAAGAAAATCCACATATTGGTCCCTCATAGTTCAAACCTGTGTTGTTCAAGGGTCAACTATAAATCCATTTCAGATAGAAGACTGGACTCATGCTGAGAGTTGTAACCTCTTTCCTAGGTTGCTGGAGTGTCTGGGTATTTAGTGTGTACTTAATTACTAAGCTGTTTAAAATCGAGCATACAAAGGCCACCTAATTTGCTTCAGACTACCCTTTGAATGAATTGAAAGCAAAATTTGTCTTTTTTATATATTAGTTTAGCAGATTAAAACATTAAGATAAATATTTTTAAGGAGCAGCCAAAATAAAAGGGTTAGAAAGCTACATTACTATTTTAAAGGGCTTTATTATAATAATTAAACCAAATTCTAACCAAATAAAATTCTAGGTATGATTTTCTATGTAGCTTTCTGCCTAACTTCAAAAACAAGATTGTTCTACTTAACAGGTAATTAGCTTTTATAAGTAGCTTACAACTAACAGGATATTCAATTGAAGCATTTTATTCAAGGAAGTAAACTTAATTCAATAAGCAGATGCTAGTGGTGGTGTTACAGATGTATCTAGCTCTTAATTATATGTATGGATGGGGGGTTAGAAGTTGACTGAGTTCCCAAATGTTTAAGACCTCAAAGATAGAAGAAAAGAAATGTTAACTGTGTTCTTGGTACCTTTTCTCGAGGCTTTTTGAGTTTTTGGTAAGTCCTAAACTTACTACAAACTTACATTGGAGAGGCATGGTGGGAATGTGACTCATGAGTTGGAATTTATAGCCTTGCCATCTATATCAAGACTGGCTTTCTGATTAAAAAGTCTGGCCAGGTGGTTGAATAAAACTGATTGATAAATGGCTTATTTATATACTGTTTACATGAGGTAATACCCAAGGTCTGTAGCTGTAAATAATTAATGTTTATAACTGTATAGTTCATGAGGTTTTGTGATAAATATTTACCTTTTAGATTATTGATAAAAGCAAGAGAGACCCTACAGAAGAAATTGAAATTCTTCTTCGTTATGGACAGCATCCAAACATTATTACTCTAAAGGATGTAAGTAGATTCTTTAACATGGATCATTTGAACGAGTTGTCTGACTCACATTGAAAGCAGTGTATTTTCGGCCGGGCGCGGTGGCTCAAGCCTGTAATCCCAGCACTTTGGGAGGCCGAGACGGGCGGATCACGAGGTCAGGAGATCGAGACCATCCTGGCTAACACGGTGAAACCCCCGTCTCTACTAAAAATACAAAAAAACTAGCCGGGCAAGGTGGCGGGCGCCTGTAGTCCCAGCTACTCCGGAGGCTGAGGCAGGAGAATGGCGTAAACCCGGGAGGCGGAGCTTGCAGTGAGCTGAGATCCGGCCACTGCACTCTAGCCCGGGCAACAGAGCAAGACTCCGTCTCAAAAAAAAAAAAAAAGAAAGTAGTGTATTTTCATATTTTCAAACATCATGTGGTAGACAGAGAACTCATCATAGGCTGGGCATAGTGGCCCACGCCTATAATCCCAGCAGTTTGGGAGGCCAAGGCAGGAGGATCACTTGAGGCCAGGAGTTTAAGACCAGCCAGGTCAACATAGTGAGACCTCCATCTCTACAAAAAAAATTTTTTTAATTAACCAGGCTGGGCACAGTGGCTCACACCTGTAATCCCAGCACTTTGGGAGGCTGAGGCAGGAGGATCGCTTGAGCCCAGGAGTTCAAGACCAGCCTGGGCAACCTAGGGAGACCCTGTCTCTAAAAAATATTTAAAAATTAGCCTGACATGGTGGCTCATGCCTATAGTCGCAGCTACTCTGGAGGCTGAGGTGGGAGGATTGCTTCAGCCTGGCAGGTCAAGACCGCAGTGAGCAGTTATCACACCACTGCACTCCAGCCTGCGCAGCAGAGCAAGACCCTGTCTCAAAAACAAACAAATTCAGCATGGTAAGTTTTAAAAGTAGATTTGAAAACAATGTATATGTGTATATGACATAATTTCATTTATCAATAAAGATATGTTTGTACAGTTTTTTTTTCTACTTTTGCTTTAAGAAGAAAAGCACTTACGATATTATTGCTTTTAATATCTGCACTTGAACACTTACCTAAATGTTCAGTGTTAATATTACTATTAGTTCATATTCAATATTGACTAGTCTCACTCTCCAAAGTATCTTCCACATTACTAGAAGAGAGATCTAACACTCATAACTACCCATTTAACTTCCCCGCCTACAGTCTAAAGTCCCCAGCCCCTTAAGACCCTGCCTTCCTCTGTAGTTTTCAGACTTCTCACATACACTTTCTCATACACCTTATGCTCTGTGTTCTAGTATGTAAATTTCTTGCACATGCCTCAATTTCCCATGCTGCTCTGTCTGAATTTATAGTTCCCTCAGTTGCTAATACCATCTATTTTTCTTTACCTGGCTAACTACCACACATAAAAGATTTTGCTAAGGCACTGCTTCTTCCAGGAAGCCTGCCCTGCCCATTGCCACCCCCAGGACAAGTAAAGTATCTTTCCCTGGACTGTCATGATACACTGTTGCCTATGTCTCTCTTGACTTTTATTATAACAAAGTGTTGGCAAAGAGTGTGAACTCCCAGCTGGGCGCGGTGGCTCAAGCCTGTAATCCCAGCACTTTGGGAGGCCGAGACGGGCGGATCACAAGGTCAGGAGATCGAGACCATCCTGGCTAACACGGTGAAACCCCGTCTCTACTAAAAAAAAAAAATACAAAAAACTAGCCGGGCGAGGTGGCGGCGCCTGTAATCCCAGCCACTCAGGAGGCTGAGGCAGGAGAATGGTGTAAACCCGGGAGGCGGAGCTTGCAGTGAGCTGAGATCCGGCCACTGCACTCCAGCCTGGGCCACAGAGCGAGACTCCGTCTCAAAAAAAAAAAAAAAAAAAAAGAGTGTGAACTCCCCAGGTAGTGTTAAGTCTTCTCTTGCTAATGATGCTCACATAGGCCTGAAGGCCTTCTCTGGGGGTTGTAAAAACTCAAATTTCCTCAGATTATCACTGCTCATGTAGACACAGCAAAACCTCGTCTCTACAAAAAAATGCAAAAATTAGCCAGGTGTGGTGGCATGTGCCTGTAGTCTCAGCTGCTTGGGAGGCTGAAGTGGGAGGATCGCTGGAGCCCAGGAAGTGTATATTGCAGTGAGCCAAGATTGTGCCAGTGCACTCCTGGGCGACAGAGCGCATGTCTGTCTCAAAATAAATAAATAAATAAAATTTTTCTTGAATATGAAGTGAGTTTAATTTTTCTTTTATATTTTAAACTTTATTTTGAGCACATATAAAGTTTCAAATAGTATTTACATTTTGATGTTGAAATTTATAGGTATATGATGATGGAAAATATGTGTATGTAGTAACAGAACTTATGAAAGGAGGTGAATTGCTGGATAAAATTCTTAGACAAAAATTTTTCTCTGAACGAGAGGCCAGTGCTGTCCTGTTCACTATAACCAAAACCGTTGAATATCTTCACGCACAAGGGGTAAGTCTTTTTAACACTCTGTATATACATGCACACACTTTTTTTCTTTATGTTTGAGCTAAAATTAGATAGAAGTTACTTTATGCATGAAATGGAAAATAGCTGCTATTAGCTGAATTATCCTACTGATCTTCCTCTATATAAACTTTTATTATTGAGATTGAAGTGTGCCTTTGATATCCTAGCTTGTTTATGTTAAACTCTTGTGCTTCCAAGGAAAAGTAAGTGATCTCTTCCGACCTGGAAAACATAGCATTGTTTCTGCTAGGTCACTCTGTACTCATGAATACCAGACCCACTTCAGGTTGGAAGCAGAACCAAGGAATCCTGGTTTGTATTCATGTATAAAAGGAAATCCTTAAAACAATGAGACAAAGGAGTCACATGCTTCTGGCTGGTGGATATGCTCTTCATTCTTCTTGTATGCAGATTTTTAGTAAACAGCAAAAGAAAATTGTACTTCTAGGCTGGGCACAGTGGCTCATGCCTGTAATCCCAGCACTTTGGGAGGCCGAGGCGGGCAGATCACTTGAGGTCAGGAGTTCGAGAAAATCGTATTTTTTAAAAAAGACAGCCGGACGCAGTGGCTCACACCTGTAATCCCAGTGCTTTGGAAGGCCAAGGTAGGTGGATTACCTGAAGTCAGGAGTTCAAGACCAGCCTGGCCAACATGGCAAAACCCCGTCTCTACTAAAATTACAAAAATTAGCCGGGTGTCATGGTGCATGCCTGTAATCCCAGCTACTCGGGAGGCTGAAGCAGGAGAATTGCTTGAACCCGGGAGGCGGAGGTTGCAGTGAGCTGAAATTGCGCCACTGCACTCCAGCCTGGGCAACAGAGTGAGACTCCATCTCAAAAAAAAAAAAAAAAAAAAAAAGAAGGGAAGTCTGGGAGGAAAGGAGAAAATGAGGGGAGGGAGGGAAGAAAGGAGAACAGCAGAGGAGTGAAGAGGAATGGAAAGCAAGGGGAAAATAATTTTTAAAAAATTTTTTAGTTGACAAATTATATGTATTCATGGTATACAATGTGATGTTTTGATATATGCATATATAAAAGATTACCTCTTAAGGAGTTCAGTTTCAATACCTTCCTCTTGTTTTGTCTTTGCCCCTGAAAGCCAAGTAGAATGTGTTAATTCTAGAGCTTCCTGACTTCTAACTTATCAAGATTTGCCTAGTATTGTAACTTGAAATTAGTAGAACTCAGTAGTCACTGAGGAACTTGTGACCTTGCAGTCATCAAAGTCTTCTGTGTTCTTTTCCCAATGCCTCATCAGTAATTCGTTATTAAAATAGTCTGGAGAAGTGATGTCCTGGATGTGAGGAACTAAATCTAATTTGATTGATTGGAACACAGACTCAGAATTTGGTGACAGAAGGCACACTTAAGTCTAAAAAGGAATGTAAGAGAAGCTTATGATAAAAAAAAAAAAGTACAGTAGTCCCCCACTAATCTGCAAGTTTGCTTTCTGTGGTTTCAGTTATCCACAGTCAACCATTGTCAAAAATATTACAGTATTTTGAGAGACTACATTCACATAACTTTTATTACAGTATATTGTTACAAGTGTTCTAATTTATTAGTCATTGTTAATCTCTTACTGTGCCTGATTTATCAATTAAACTATATCATAGATATATATATCTAGGAAAAAATATAGAGACTTTGGTATTATCCTCAGTTTCAGGAATCCACTGGGGGTCTTGAAACATATACCCCACAGATAAGGGGGGACTACTGTACTCAGGTAGAGCATTAAAAGGAAAATAATACAAAACTCTAAAGAAGAGGTTTCTTCTTGCATGTGTAACACCTTGTATATCAAATAGGCAATACCAAAAATAAAGTCCAGATTTGTTTTGGTTTTTTCCTTTTTACTCCTGAATGCCCTGTCTATTCCATTTAGTCTATCAGAATATATTTGTTGTGTATGTACCTTGTACATGCTGTTCCTTCTAGTTAGAATGACTCTCCGTTACTGTTCTTATGGCTCATTCATTCTGTTCTTCAGATACTGGATCAGATGTTACCTCATCTGGAGACCCTCCCTGACTGCCCTATTTAAAGTTATGCCGCATGTCTCAACCTATTCTTTGCTTCCCCCAGAACTGTGTAAGCTCCTAGCATGGAAAGGCCAGGATCTTATGGGTCTTGTTCACCACAGTATCTACAGCAGCTTATATAATACCCTGGTACATGATAGACACTCAATATTAAATGAGTGATCAACCTGAAGGTAGATATATTATTGCTGTTTGCATTTCTCCTTAACCCAATTACTCAATTGGACAAAGAGGAGGGAGGTAAATACTATTCTTTCTTCCTCCTCCTCTTTGCCCCAGGTCTATGTTAGAGAGTTATGCTTTACATTATCAGTATTTTATAATGTTGGGCTAATTTAAAGGTCAGCACTCATCATCTTGTTAAGTGCATTGCTTGACAGTTTGTGAATAAAGAACTTTCAGTAATGGAAATATATTGTTAACATAACTCTTTAATTTGTTTTTCAATTAGGTGGTTCATAGAGACTTGAAACCTAGCAACATTCTTTATGTGGATGAATCTGGTAATCCAGAATCTATTCGAATTTGTGATTTTGGCTTTGCAAAACAGCTGAGAGCGGAAAATGGTCTTCTCATGACTCCTTGTTATACTGCAAATTTTGTTGCACCAGAGGTAATTGTGAGAGAGTTTGCTTGCAGTATTAGTATGTTTTAAAACTCATTCACTATGTTTAATACAGAATTATTAATAATAATTCAATTGAAGACTTACTGAAGAAATAATTAGGAGAAAATGCCAGCCTTTCATTTCCCTGTTTAATGTTTCAATGACATCTGATTGCCTACAGAAGAATCTAAATTTCTTAACACAGTATTATAAAAGCCCTTGAGGCAGGGCATGGTGGCTCGTGCCTGTAATCCCAGCACTTTGGGAGGCTAAGGCAGGAGGACTGTTTGAGGCCAGGAGTTTGAGACCAGCCTGGGCAACATAGTGAGACCCCATCTCTACAAGAAAATTTAAAATTAGCTGGGCATGGTGGCGTACCTGTAGTCTCAGCTACTCAGGAGGCTGAGGTAGGAGGATCACTTGACTCCAAGAGTTTGACGTTGCAGTGACCAAGATCACACCACTGCACTGCAGCCTGGGTCACAAAGCAAGAACCCCTCTATAAAAAAAAAAAAGAAAGGCTGGGCACGGTGGCTCAAGCCTGTAATCCCAGCACTTTGGGAGGCCGAGATGGGTGGATCACGAGGTCAGGAGATCGAGACCATCCTGGCTAACATGGTGAAACCCCGTCTCTACTAAAAAATACAAAAAACTAGCCGGGCAAGGTGGCGGGCGCCTGTAGTCCCAGCTACTCGGGAGGCTGAGGCAGGAGAATGGCGTGAACCCAGGAGGCGGAGCTTGCAGTGAGCTGAGATCCGGCCACTGCACTCCAACCTGGGCAACAGAGCGAGACTCCATCTCGAAAAAAACAAAAAAAGCCCTTCAGTCTGTCTGGTATTCCCTACCTGAAGTTCTAGACACACTGAACTTCTGGCCTATCACTAAGCCCGCTCTGCTCTCTTACTTATAGTTCCAATATAAGCAGGCCACCCTCTAGCCTTCCTTCTCTCCCCATGTCAAGAATAAATTGCTTCCTCATCTTCATACCTATAACATTTAAGACATAATTTGGGGTTTTTGTTTGTTTAGGGACAAGGTCTCCCTCTGTTGCCTAGGCCAGAATACAGTGGTGCAATCATAGCTCACTGCAGCCTTGAACTCCTCAGCTCAAGCAATCCTGCCTCAGCCTCCCAGGTAGATGGAACTACAGGAGAACGCCACCATGCCTGGCTTATTTTTTATTTTTATTTTTTAAAGATGAGATCTTGGCCAGATGCCGTGGTTCATGCCTGTAATCCCAGCACTTTGGGAGGCCAAGGCGGGTGGATTGCTTGAACTCAGGGGTTTGCGAGTAGCCTGGGCAACATGGTGAAACCCCATCTCTACTAAAAATACAAAAGTAAGCTAAGCTTGGTGGCACACGCCTATAATCCCAGCTGCTCAGGAGGCTGAGGCAGGAGAATTGCTTGAACCTGGGAGGCGGATGCTGCAGTGAGCCAAGATCGCACCCCTGCGTTACAGCCTGGGCGACAGAGTGAGACCCTGTCTCAATAATAATAATAATAAGGTCTTGCTGTGTTGCCCGGGTTCTCAAAACTCCTGGCTTCAAGTGATCCTCCCACCTTGGCCTCCCAAAGTGCTGGACTGCAGGCATGAGCCACCATACCCTACCCATACTTGATTTTATTACAATATTTATCAGGTTGAGTTGTTAACTATTTATGTGTTTATTTCCCATCAGATTTTTTTTTTTTTTTTTTAGGAAATCAGGGGTTTTTTGTATTTGTCATAGTTCATGCCTGATAAAAGTTGGTGATTTTTGTGCTAGGTTATGTGTGTTCTTTGTGTGCTTGTGTGTGTATGTGTTCTTAAAAGCATTGTTTTTTGTAAATATTTCTGTAGCCCGAAACAAAATATAAATTTGTTAAAATAGGAAAGTTATCTTCAGTTTGTTTTATATTCCTGTGTACCTACAATACTCAATAAATATTAATTTGAATACCAAAATTAAATTTATAATATGAATTATTAGTAGTAGAATGTTCTAGAATAGGATTAATGTATTGCCTTATTTGGTAACCATGTTCTGTTGAAATTTTCCTTGTAGTTGTTGATTTGGGATATATAATTCAGTTCCTAGCCTATACAAATATATATACAAAATGGTGGTATAGTAATACTAATTTTGCACTTTTTCTAGGTTTTAAAACGACAAGGCTATGATGCTGCTTGTGATATATGGAGTCTTGGTGTCCTACTCTATACAATGCTTACCGGGTGAGTGTATACCATACGTTCTAAGCACCATTTTGCTTAAGTTATCTAGGTTTTTGTTTTGTGTAAGGTTTTTTTTGTTTGTTTGTTTGTTTGCTTTTTCTTTACAGACAGGGTCTCACTCTGTGGCCCAGGCTGGAGTACAGTGACACAGTCATAGTTCACTGTAGCCCCAAACTCCTGGGCTCAAGCAATCCTCTCACCTCAGCCTCCCGAATAGGAGTAGCTAGGACTACAGGGGTGCACCACCACACCTGCCTAATTTCTTTATTTTTTTGTAGAAACAGGGTCTTGCCGTGCTGCCCAGGCTGGTTTCAAACTCCTGGGCTCAAGTGATCCTCCTGCTCTGGCCTCCCAAAGTGCTGGGATTACAGGCATGAGCCACTGTACCTGGCCTATATAGGTTTTTTTGTTTTTTTTTTAAATTCAGATGTTGTCATATCTTTCCATGTTTTCTCGTGTTATCTAATATGTACAATTCTGTAACAATTCCAAATTTATGGCTATATCATTACTGATTTTTTGTAATGTACTATTTATTAATGTCTCGAGGTCCTAAATTGATTTTTTCCATACTTTTTTGTACTGTTGTCATGTCAGAAACATAGAGGTTTTTTGTTTTTTGTTTTTTTTTTTTTTTGAGACGGAGTCTTGCTCCCAGGTTCAAGCAATTCTCTTGCCTCAGCCTCCCGAGTAGCTGGGACTACAGGCACACACTACCACGCCCAGCTAATTTTTGTATTTTTAGTAGAGACAATGTTTCACCATGTTGGCCAGGCTGGTCTCGAACTCCTGACCTCGTGATCCGCCCACCTCGGCCTCCCAAAGTGCTGGGATTACAGGCATGAGCCACCTTGCCTGGCCTACACTATTTCTTAATATTTTATTCTATAATGTGTCATGTCTTGAAATATTTATATTATTGTATATTAAATATGATTAATATTTTATAACCCATGCTTTACCTGGTGCCTTATGGAGCTTCATTTTGTTGATTTTTTTCACTTTGGTAGATTTTAATAAAATATTACATTAACTGAATTAGAATACTTTTGAGATTACCAACCAAATAAGAAATTTTATTAATTAATATTTTAATTTTATTATAAATCAGTTACACTCCATTTGCAAATGGTCCTGATGATACACCAGAGGAAATATTGGCACGAATAGGTAGCGGAAAATTCTCACTCAGTGGTGGTTACTGGAATTCTGTTTCAGACACAGCAAAGGTAAGTATGGCTTCCTATTATAAGCTTTTGAGAAAATAATTTTTTATGATCCATAGTGAGAAGAAATACTACCAGTTAGAAACCTCTGTTTATAAATTAGTATGTTAAAGTCATGTTACCAAATAATTTGAACTCAAAAATGGACCCATTATTTTGTTTCTTTCCCAGCTGACATTGGTTTGGCCTTATTATTTATACTTTTAAAACTGTTTCTCACTGAAGAACATGATAAATCATAACCATGGTAGTCTTCATGATTTGTCTGTCTATTGTGCGTCTCACACGCCACTTTACCTAAATTATGTCATGTAATCCTCATAACACCCTGTGAAATAGGTGGCAGTATTCCCATTTCGCAGAAGGAAACCGGAGCCCAGAATGTTAGTTTGAACTTGTCCATGTTACATACCAGGTAAATGTGGGTGCTTCAAACTAAATGTGATTCCACAGCCCTCATTCCCTAGAATAATTACACCATGTTCTATTTTTAATTCAGATTATGAAGAAAGGGGTTTCAGTTTTTTTCACAATAAACAGAGGTATAGTTTTATAGCATCTGCATGAAATAATTTGAAGAGCCCTTCTCACTGGAAGATCTGCCATCCCCTGAATAGCACTGACTTGCTTTCCAACTCTGCTCTGTTTTCACTTTTTTCATAGAGAATTCTTTAAAAAGAAGTTTTTTACTTCAAAATAAGAAAAACAGAGTAGATAAAGAGGATACATATTGGTAAAAGTGCATATTCTTTTTTCTTAGGGGTGAAAGCTTGAGTTGAGGTGATCGTATAAGTAAATAGAACACATCAAAAGTGCATGTCGATTCTATTGGCATAGGGCCTGAAGACTCAGTTGACCAATTTAATGTCTGTATAGATACTATTTGGTTTTATATCTGCATTTAAAATGAAATGTTAGCCAGGCACGGTGGCTCACGCCTGTAATCCTAATGCTTTGGGAGGCCGAGATGGGCAGATCACTTGAGGTCAGGAGTTCAAAACCAGCCTGGCCAACATGGTAAAACCCCATCTCTACTGAAAATACAAAAAAATTAGCCAGGTATGGTAGCAGATGCCTATAATCCCAGCTACTCGGGAGGCTGAGGCAGGAAAATTGCTTGAACTGGGGAGGCAGAAGTTGCAGTGACCCAAGAGTGCACCACTGCACTCCAGCCTGGGCAACAGAGCAAGACTCTGTCTCTAAAAAATAAATAAATAAAATGAAATGTTAGCCTTTATCTTTTTCTAACAATAAAATGTCTTAAACCAGATAATTCATTTCTCTGGGTACCTGTTTCCTTTGTAGTTCCCTTATTGAGTGCCTACAATGTGCTTAATAAATGAAGGCCTTAGAGATAAAAGATGTAACAAAGATAGAATTCCCAATCTCAGGTTGCTCACGGTCTGGTTGGGAGACAGCCAGAAATATACAGTACAGTGTCACATGTGCTGTAACTGTGGTACAGTTTCTATGCTAAAGAAGTTCACAGATGATGCTTAGTCAGAAGGATTTTAAGGAAAGCTTTCCAAAAGCAGTGAAGGAGTTTGCCAGGCAGATTTGGGGAGCAGAAAGTTGTAGTCCTAAGCTGAGGGATCAGCACACGCAGATAGGTGGTGATGATAGCATGAGAATAGCAGAATGCCTCCAGGCTGGTCATTCCATGTGACTAGTGCAGGGTTGCATGGGAAAAGATAGCTGATGAACCCAGATTGCGAAAGGCTTTGTGGCTCATGCTGAGGATTGTGGGCTTAACTCTGGGTATTGTGGAGCTGTTAAAACACATATTAAGCAGTGCAGTGATCAGATTTTCCTTTTTAAAGTGCATTCTGTGGAGCAGTAATTGTTAGCTATGGAGTCCACCACAAACATTGTCATGATAGGTTGTGAGGTATATTAAGTAATATTACCAATAATAAAATATCAGAGCTTACACATTAATTGATTTTTTAGTAAGTTAAAGCAAGTTGAGGTTATCACTGTGATTTTTTTTATTCACTTACATCCTGGTATGCTTTTTTGGTGAGAGAGGAAGGGCAGGTGAGAATGGAGACACAGAGCACAAAAAATTGCATCCAACTCACAACCTGTCGTATAGATTACATGTTATTACTAGTAACTGTTGCTAATATGTACAGTTAAGACTTGTGATTACAAGCATGATATAATTCCATGATTAGCCACAAGATAGAAGGGAGGGCTCTATCAATCTGGGTGTATCCCCTCAAGAGCAAGTTGCATATGTGAATGTTGTCAGTCATGTGGGTCAAACGTGGCTTTGAGAACAAGAAGACCACAGCTGGCATTTACTGAGCATTTATGTGCCAAGGACTATGCTAACATTTTTACCTGTGTTGTTTCATTCAGTCCTCACTGACCTAATATTAGGGACAGTACTTGTAAGGTTTTGCAATATTTCAGGTCATGAATGATGAGGACCCATACTAGAGCAGTTGTGATGGAATTTGAACCAAATGGAAGAGAAATTGAGGAGGCAAAATAGACTTGATGGTTTATTATACATAAGAAATGAGAGAGAAGCAATTATAATGTATGTAGTCCCCATTTCTACCTTGGGCAGATGGATGAGGGGTGGTATCCTTCACTGATTTGTAGAATACAAAAGAAGTATTTTTGAGAGGAGTGGTGGTTGCAGATTTGGACATTATAAATTAAGAGATGTATGTCCATCAGGCAACTGTCTATATGGTTATAGGTCTTAAAAGAGAAGTCTGGGGTGAAACTTAAAAGTTAAGAGTTGACATCATCCATAGTAGCTAAAGCCATGAATATGAATGAGATTATCTGAGCAGAGTGGTAAGAGAGCCAAGGAAGGAATTCTGGAGAGCATCACTTAAAGAGAAAGCTTAGGAGGAGTAGCCATTAAAGGGGCTGTAGTAAGAGAAGTAGTTTGAAGTGAGTTTGCCAAAGTTCATTAAGTTATAGATTTGATTAAAATTATAATTTGAGTTTTTTGGTACCCCTGAACAGTTTTGCAACCTTTATGCAATTTTAAGCACTTTTGCCTACTTTCAGAATTGCAAAAGGGAGGTTCCTAATTTTTTTATTTCCAGTTCTATTCAATTGCGTATCCCTGTTCTTAGCTGTTAGTAACTAAAAGTAAGAAACCATAAATGTCTCATAGCAGAGGAGTACCTGGGACAACATTACCCCAATTCCCAAGATCTAGTTAACCACCAGACTCTGTCAGTTCTTTATCCTAAATACCTCAATTTTTCTCTCCTTTTTAACTTTTTTTTTTTTTTTTTGAGACAGAGTCTCACTGTGTTGCCCAGGCTAGAGTTGCAGTGGTACAATCACAGCTCACTGCAACCTCAAACTTCTGGACTCTCACTATCCTCCCACCCCTGCCTCCTGAACAACTGGGACTACAGGCGTGCGCCACCACTCCCAGCTAATTTTTAAATTTTTTGTAGGGATGGAATCCCACTACGTTGCCCAGGCTGGTCTTGAACTCCTGGGCTCCAGTGATCCTCCCACTTTGGGCTCCCAAAGTGCTGGGATTACAGGCATGAGCCACCACACCCAGCCCAATTCTCTCTGTTTCATACACCTCCCTGAAGTTGTCATCTTTCACCAGTCCATTTTCCTCCATACTCAGTGAGTGTGATCTTTCTACTTAACCACATCACTCCCTAACTTTAAACACTTTATTACCATCAAATAAGTTCACATTTGCAAATATGGTTTTCAGGGACTTTCCTGGTCTGGTCTCTTCTCACCTCTCCCACTTTATCCACTGCCACATTCTCCTTCACAGTAAATTTATGCTGTAGCCACATTGTACTGCTGCCAATTCCTTAACTGTGACATCTCTCTCACCTGAGGGTGGTCCTCCAAACTCACTCTCCATTCTTTACTCTACCTGAGGCAGTGTTTCCCCCTTTCTCTAATCTAGCTCCTGCTTATCCTACAGGTCTTATCTTCCTCTTAAAAAGTCCCTTTTAAGCCACCTCGCACAGTACAGGTACCTCTAGCTACACCTGGTGTTTGTTCATCCTGTCAAATAACTTACTTGCTTTGTGGTTATTGATGCTTTATCTCTTCTTCACTGAACTGAAAACTTCATGAAGTCAGAGTTCATTTTGTCTTTTTTTTTTTTTTTTTTTTTTTTTTGAGACAGGGTCTCGCTTTGTTGGCCAGGCTAGAGTACAGTGGTTCAATCATGGCTCACTGCAGCCGTGACCTCCTGGGCTCAAATGATCCTCCCGCCTCAGCCTCCCAAATAGCTGGGACCTCAGGCATATGCCACCACACTCAGCTTTAAAAAAAAAAAAAATTGTAGAGACAGGGCCTCACTATGTTGCCTAGACTTCATTTCCGTGTTGTTCACTGCTAACTACCCAGTGCCTAGCAGAATGCCTGGACTTTAATGGATACTTAACAAATGTATTTTGAATGAAAAATTTAAGAAATGGTGGCTTTTAAAAATGACAATGGTGTTATTTTGAAAAGTGTAAAACCCATGTAGCGATTATATACATCTACATTCCATGCATAGGAATGGCATTTAGATAGCTATGCAGTGCTAACAGTGACTGTGTCTGGAAGAGTGGTACTATGGAACTGTTCCTCATGTGCTTTCACTTTCCAGTATTTTCTGATTATTCTCTAATGTGCATGAGTTGCTTTTGAAGTAGGAAAAAAATACTATAATCTTTTCAGGGGGCATTTACAGCCCTCCAATTAAATTCCTATTATTGGACATTCATGTTGTTTTTCGGTATTACCAACTGCACAAAAAAAAAAAAAAAAAAAAAATCAAAGTAACTGAATATTACTTAAAAATAAACTGGCCGGGCATGGTGGTTCACATCTGTAATCCTAGCACCTTGAGAGGCTGAAGCGGGAGTAACACTTGCATCCAGGAGTTGGAGACCAACCTGGGCAACATGGTGAAACCCTGTCTCTACTAAAAACATAAAAGTTAGCCAGGCATGGTGGCACACACCTGTAGTCCCAGCTCCTTGGGAGGCTGAGGTGGGAGGATCACTTGAGCCCAGGAAACAGAGGTTGCAGTGAGCCGATTTCATGCCACTGCACTCCAGCCTGGGTGACAGAACGAGACCCTGTTTCAATAAATAAATACACCTACAAAAATGTAGGAAACTCAGAAAATCTGAAGGAAAAAAGAGCCAGAGTATTAAAGATATATAAAACGTGCTAAATTGACCGTTTGTGATGTACCAAACTACTGTTATTTAGCAGGGAAAAAACGGAGACTGATTTTTTTTCCCCCAAATTACCATGTTGACCAAAGGGCTGCTACCAGAAAAAGCAGTATCATAGAAGCTAAGGAAGAATGTTCATTAGTATCAAGAGCCATAGAAAAAGAAGCAAAACAAAAGGTTTAAGCTTGTTTTATTATTATTCCCATTACAGGACCTGGTGTCAAAGATGCTTCATGTAGACCCTCATCAGAGACTGACTGCTGCTCTTGTGCTCAGACATCCTTGGATCGTCCACTGGGACCAACTGCCACAATACCAACTAAACAGACAGGATGCACCACATCTAGTAAAGGTGAGCAGCCCCATATAGTCACTGTTTTCCACATGTCCTCCAGGAGATACTTCAAGAAGCCCTGTCCGTGCCCCTAGCACCTTTCTCTTTCATCCTGCATCCAGTTCTGTTGTGGGATTCTCTTACAGTGAGTGACTTAGAAAAGCTCAAGGCATGTCAATATATTAGTAATAAAACTAGTTTAAGAGCGACTTTTGAGTTCCTCTCAGTCTACATAAGTAGGTATTCACTATCAATAAGGACAGATTAAGCTTATGGATTTCCCAACTTAAAGAGCATGCCTTCCTGTCTCTTTAGTGCCTTTATGCATTAAAGGAATGCAAAGGGAAAAAATGTTGAATAGTCTTGAGAAAAGTGAGGACTACCTGTTATGAGGCTATCTTTGTTCTCTCTCATACATAATTTTAACCTCCACGTTGGCCTCTACAGTTTTGGTTAAATCAGTGGGTTTGACTAATGTGGTTATTTTCATTATGAACCAAATAAAATCTGTATACATTTGCATATGAAAAAACTTCATTTTCTATTTGTGTATGTGTGACTATCCATTGTCATTTTTGTTATTACCTTTATTTCCTTTGTTCAGGGTGCCATGGCAGCTACATATTCTGCTTTGAACCGTAATCAGTCACCAGTTTTGGAACCAGTAGGCCGCTCTACTCTTGCTCAGCGGAGAGGTATTAAAAAAATTACCTCAACAGCCCTGTGAAGTGACCTCAGTGAGATATTTGGTACCATGGTGTAAGCTGATAGCACAAGTTCTGGCGACAGGTAGCACATATCTGAGAGACACCTGCAAGCACACACTGTCCCAGCTGGTACCCATAATGCTGCTGTTCCTGCTGCTGCTCCTGCTTTCGTCTCTTCTCGCTTTAAATGATTGTTAGCAAGTTAGATTTTCCTGGAGCTTCAGAAGAAATGAAAATGGAAACGTGATGAAGATACAGTCACTGAATCAATGAGAAAAATGATGAACATATGAATACCACCTAAAAATACACTGAATAAAGTACACCATATAGCATTATTTTTATAGGAAATATTTCATGTCCCTTAAATATTCTTTGTTAGTTATAGGGATGGACAGTTTATGTTAAGCACTTAGCTTAAACAATCCGTTTATATTAGCACTGTATCCCTTGTGCCATCCAACATTTTGTATGTTTTTGTAAACAGTTCATATACAGTACATTTCTGTACTGCTTTCTTTAATGTATACATGCCTTGTTTAACTTGGAATCTATTATTATTAATCAATTGACTATTAAATCTGGTTAAATAGTTCACCTGGATTAACAGTATTGTTGGACAGCCCTAAAAATGGCCAGATTGTGGAACAGCTGTTGAATGTAATACTTCCAAAATGTACATATCTTTCCCCATGTCTGTTTCACTGGTTCATTCATTTGTTTGTTTCTTAAAGTCAGGTGCTCTGTCAGACTAACCTAGAGAGCTGTTATGGTAGAGAAAGTTATATGTGTGTGGCATGAAATCAAGAATACACCTATGAAGTTAGTCCATATACTTTGCAACTCCTTAGAGTTCTTTTTTCCTTAATTAAGGAAGTAGTCCTTGTACTTCTAATCTTAAATAGCATCCATACTTAGAATTTGGCATATCATCTGGGATTTTGCCAATATACGTCAAAGCCCTTTAAGAGTCATGGTAAGGAGATTGGTGAAGGAAAATTTAGCAACAGGTAATTGAAGTCCTATTGGATATTTCATGTTTAAATAGATATTCTATATTAAACACTAATTTAAATGTAATAAAGGCCAAAGGCCTCTATATGAAATTGGATTTAAACTTTCTTATTTTAGGGAATAAAACATTATTGGTCAAACAGTATCTGTTATAACCTAAAATGATAGGTAGGGCAGGCTAAGTGAACAGCATTGAGTATTTTCTGAATCCCTCATGATAATTTATAGCCACATACTGTTTCCTTTGACTTCAGGAATGATCAGTTTTCATAATGGCCACTGGGCCTGCTTAGATTGCAGTATTCATTATCTGCATCTAATTTGGTAGTTTCCACAATTGTATTTGACGAAAGAAACTTCAGTCCCCATTATTACCTGTGTCTTTGCCAAGCTGCTTAGCATACATCAGTATGTAATGTAAAAGACATATGAACAAGAAAAAAGTGATTTAACTTACCTCATCAAGAATGTACCCATACGGGCTGGGCGCATTGACTCATGCCTGTAATCCCAGTACTTTGGGAGGCCGAGGCAGGTGGGTCACCTGAGGTCAAGAGTTTGAGACCAGCCAGCCAACATGGCGAAACCCCACCTCTACTAAAAAATACAAAAATTAGCTGGGCATGGTGGCACGCGCCTGTAATCCTAGCTACTCAGGAGGCTGAGGCAGGAGAATCGCTTGAACCTGGGAAGTGGTTGCAGTGAGCCAAGATCACGCCATTGCACTCTAGCCTGGGCGACAGAGTGAGAGTCTGTCTCAAGAAGAAGAAAAAAAAAAAAAAAAAAGAATGTACTCATACGGATTTTTCTTAGTCATCGTGTAATAAGCCATTTATATCAGAAACCTTTTTTCCTGCCACAGAAGCTTTAAATTTTCCCCTAAGAGTACAAAGCCAAAAGAGTGTGGTTTATCTAAATGTCCTGAAATCCACTTGTCATTCCTTAATTTCTCCTTTATGCAATTAAAGAGAAAGGGGAAATCTATAACATTTATTTTGCCCAAGTGACACAAAAAAGATTACTGCATAGAAATCAAATGTAAGTTTAGCTTCTAAATGAAATAATGTATAGAAGGGATATCAGAATATCTACATAGAGAAAGTATTTTCAAGTTCTTGAATATATGGATGCTAACTATTAAAAGCTGCTTTCCATTGCCTGGAAAGGGAGCTTTTTTCCCCTCCTCTATTCAGTGTTTCAAACTATGGTCATCTCAAATTATTGTCACTTTTAAAATGTTAATGTCATTCTGAGCAGAAAAAGAGAGATTTTCAGATTTTTTACACTGATGCTACTCCATAATTGCTTAGGAGTATTGTTCATCATAGTCTTTTAGAACTAGAAGTAAACACATAAATCCTTAAAAATTACCCGATCCAACTTTCTCATATTGCATGTAGAGAACCTGAGACACATATCGAAGTCTAGAATCCTTAACTTCTCCCCATTTTGATTTTTTTTCCCCTCATAACACCATGCTGCCTTTCCTTCATATGATCACCAACCAGTAGCTGAGTTCAAAAACTACATATTTCTTGGGCAGTCCTCTACTGGTATATGATGCCAACTTTTATTTCTTTCGAAGATAATTGCCTTCTTTGCCTAGTCAAGCAGCCAATTCTATTGGAGAAAAGTAAGTTATATGTTCACAAAATGGAAGGCTTTCTACCTAAATTTATTTCATCTGTGGTCCTGTTATTCCCTTCCATTGCTTTTGACATACAGTCGAAAAACTTGGCCAACAATGTGCTCTAAATATAGTGCTTGTGTTGGGTTAACTTTTCCATTAATTTCTCAACGTCAATTCTTCAGGCCCCTACAGGTGTGGTATTGAGGCCCCTAAAGGCTTCTGCCTTTCACCAATTAGTGCTGCCAGTTACTGAGGCTTCTCCCAGAAGGTATCAGCCCAGTCTTAAAGATATTTCATTGTGAAAGAAGAAACTAAACTATCAGGCCTCTTTTACAAAATGAGAGATTGAATTTAAGCTTGTCAAGCACATACTGGAAAGTATGAATTACACTACCATGTGTTTTGTATCTTCCCTTTGAAGTGATGATGTTAAATGAAGGTAAGTTTTTCATCCTTTTTAAATTTTTGTTTTTTATAAATCATTTCAGCTTTTTCTGGTTTATAGAGGTGTCTTATTTCTAATGCAACAGACCCCCAACTTGAACAGATCTGATATGGATGCATTTGTTCACAAGCAACCCCAAAAGTCCAAAAATGTAATAATTTTGACAAGGCCCAAAGTTGAGATGCTATGAAGCTTGTGTGTGTGAAAAGTCAGTTACGATTGTCTGGAGAGAAGATGTGGTGTGTATGCTGTAGAGTTTACACGTTTCATATGCAGTGCACTCCAAAAAGCGGGTTTGGGTCAACCATTTCCCTCTCTTTTCAAGAAGTGACTGCTATTGGGGCCAGGGGACATCATGGGAGGTGGGGCTGTCCCGTTAACTGTGCCCTGCACCTTCAGCCCAGGAAGGATTTGAACAGAGGGTAGGTGGGTGCAAAGGCTTCAAGAGAGGGCAGAATGTATTCAGCAGAAAAGGGACTCAGGTAAGCCCAACCTGGGATGAGAGCAGAAAAGTATTCAAGATTTGCAGCTTAATCACCATGGAAGCCAGCAATACACATCTCAACATGGCTTTGATATTCTCTACTTCCTGGCCTTTAAAAATGACCTATAATTTTTCAGTTTGCTTTATTATATTTTATAAAGAAAATTCTATCTTATTGATTGAGCATTGAAACTTATTAAGGCATTAGGATAGATAGCTCAGGAATGTAAAAGTTCAGAAAAGGTCTGTTTTCTCAGATTAACGAATATGATGGATTCCATGGCTGACCTTGGTGCTTAAACCAGGAGGTTTCAATCTAGTCCTAGAGTTGTGTCCCTCTGAAAGGCCCAATGCCATGTAACTAATTTTAAACTGGATATATACTTTGAGCCTTACTTAATTCACAGATAACTTGACTTAACTCGGTATTTTTTTTTTTCAATTAATGAAAATAGTCCTCTTTTCAACCCCAGGTTGCTTACATTTTGCTGGTCTCCCCAAGTGACCATTGGTGGAGACCAATTAATGAAGGAATGAAATTCACTTTCTTGGGACTGTGGTATTCAACAGAGCCACATTTAACTACTTTTTCCAGTGAAGAATCTCCAGAATGATAATGCCCAAATATGGATGGCCAAGAAGAATTTGTATCTACAGTGTGCTTTATGTGTTTTTGACACTGCTATATTCTGTGTGATCAAGTGATTTGCAACTGGTTCCAATGTGACTGAGTGTTCTCAAAGAATTCTAGTAACTAAGTCAACTTAATTTTCTAAAGCCTGGTATTACTATCAGCCTCACATTTACCACTTTGATTCTAGTTTTTTAACTTCATAACAGGGCATACCAAGGGTTGGGATGAGAGCCTACTTCCTACCTCTTAAGGCACTTTCCTCATTATTTTGCCATATAATCTTGGAACTGCATGATAAGCTGTTTAAGTGTCCATGACTTCTCCCAGAGCAACTAGCAAAGTATATGACATTTTGAATAGAGATTAGTGGAAAGGAAAATGTAGAGATTTAAGTTCAGAGGTACAAACCTCAATAAAACCTCTTTAGAGCATATACCATGAGTAGAGTATATATAAACGTGTATGAGAAGAGAGTTGCTATAATAGTCCTCTCTAAGTAGATTAGTTCATTGTCTAATGGAAGTGGACATCTTTACTCCTATTATCACCATAGTACTGAATGAACTGTATACTGAGTTTTTCAAAGAAGTATTTAAAATAGAACTTTCACCTACAAAGCAAGGGCATAAAGATTTCGGTTTGTGTTCCTGTAAGTGTAGTTTACCATCTAAAGCTTTGGTTTTTAATTTTAAAAAAAGCTTCAAGGTATTGCCTTCCTTAGCATCCTTGCTGATTATGGGTGATGAGTTTTTAACTCTTAAAAATCATATACATATATTAGTTTATCTTAACTATTGCCCTAAGCAAAAGGGAAGGTATACACCTAAGGGTTGTACTTATTTTGCATTTTTGGTCATGGGTGGGAATGGGGTGGGTGCCTACTTAAATAGTTTTTAAAAAAGAAAAAAAATCACAAATATTTTTCTACTATTATATATGATCTTCCTTTATACTAGTTTCTCTGTAGTAAGGCATGCCAGAAGCCCAGATACCATATCATGGATTCTTACGTATTGTACCTTTTGTTGGTGGTTAAATCGCATCAGATGCTTGGCATTGCTGCCATAATTATAAAATGCTTGTAAAGGATCAAATATCACTAAATACTTTAAATTGTTTTACTTAAGAGTCTAATCTGGGAAGTTTTCAAATCATACTATTAATGTGTAATCTAAGCTCTTCAGATGTATCCATGAATAATCCTGGAAAAATATTGCTTGTATTCCTGTCATAGAACAGGTTTTGTAGTCTTTAAAAGAAATGAAAATTTATATAATAAAGTTTCAAATCAATGCGTGTTTGTCCCTCTTATCAGATTATTTTGATCATATAACTCTTTATGTGAAATTCTATCCAAAGGATATTTTTGAAACTAGATTGATAGAACTTAAAACAGGAATATTTGAGTTAAGAAGTGCAAAATAATTTTTCCATGCATAATCTTGTTTCATTCAAAGGGTTTGTCAAGTCAAACACATAAATCATAGTTCTTACCCAATACCAAACTTTAATGAATCAGAGGATATGGGATGATCACCAGACACAGATGAGATATTCTTTTTTTAGAGAAGTCCAAAATGTTACAGAGTCCAGCTCCAAAAATGGCCCTTTTCTCTCTCGGTGCACTTTGGATTCAAAATGGACAAGTTTTCTGAGCGTTGTATGTGGAGACCTTGTTCAAACAAAGGGAGTCATTTGATTTTGCAACATCTCCTTTTTATACTTCATTATGCAGTTTAAATGAGCCCTCATTCTCCAGCCAGTCATGCCTCATGAATCCACAATTCCCAAGTTTTACAATAAACCATCTATAAAGACCAAGTATATCTTGCTAAAAGCATCTTAGAGATAAGGACTTTACATTTTCTCTCTGGTAATAAATATCAGCATATTTTAGAGGAAATCTGATTGAGTTCATTGATTCCTGCTAGAGAGGCAATGGGTTATATAGGCCTGAAGTTAGCCTTTTCTTGCCCAGTTGACATTTCTTAGTAGTTCCATAGTATGAAATACCACACATTGAGTGACTTACTCAAAATTTATTTTCTCACAGTTCTGGAGGCTGGAAGTCCAAGACCAGGGTGCTTGTAGGGTTGGGTTCTTCAGAGACCTCTCTCTTTGGCTTACAGTTGGGTGCCCTCTTGCTGCCTCCTCACGTGGTTGGTCCTCTGTGCATGTGCAGCCTTGGTGTTCCTTTTTTTATAAGGACACTAGTCACGTTGCATTAGAGCCCCACTCTAACAGCCTCATTTTAATTCAATCACCTCTTTAAAGACCTTATCTTCGAATACTGTTACATTCTCATGTACTGGGGGTTGGGACTTCGGCATATGGATTTGGGAAGATACAACAATTCAGCCCGTAACAGCTGGTTTCGGGGCTATCCACTTGGATTTAGGTACTTGAGATAAGATGGCGACCTTCAAGGTCTACTTGGCATTATGCTGAGGCAAGGTAGGAATGTTAACTGTATTTGCTTTCTACCATTTTTGTAACAAATTACCACAATTTAGTGGCTTAAAACAACACAAATTTGTTATCGTACAGTTCTGGAGATCAGAAGTCCAATACAGATCTCACTGAGCTAAAATCAAGGTGTCAGCAGGGCTGCTGCGTTCCTTTCCAGAGGCCCTAGGAAAGAATTGTTTCCTTGTCTCTTCCAGTTTCTAAAGGCTGCCTCCATTCCTTGACTTATGGCCCATTCCTTCATCTTCAAAACCAGCAACAGTGGGTCAAGTCCTCTCCACGTGCATCTTTCTGCCTCTCCTCTCCTGCCTCTTCCACTTTTAAGGACTCATGTGATTAGATTTCACCTACGCAGGGAATCTAGGATAATCTCTCCATCTCAAGGTCAACTGATTAGCGACATTGATTGCATCTGCAACTTTTGTTCCCTGTTGCCACGTGAGATAACATATTCACAGATTCCAGGGATTTGGACATGGATATCTTTGAAGTTCATTAGTCTGCCTACCATGATTATAGAAACACCTGGCTCCTCAGACAGACTGACACAGAGTAGCAGTATTTGGCCATGGTCAGGCTTCTGCAGCTTTATATTAATGTACCCTAAATTCATAGAATTGACACACTAAAAAAGCTAGGTAAAGGAAGTGCAGGATGCTGTAGGAATATGTAGCAGGGTTGCCTAGGGATTAGAGCAGACCTTCTAAGGAAACAAGCATTAATCTGAGACCTAAAAGGGCAAGGGAGAAGGGTAGAATAGAATGTATAGAAATTCGGAATTAGAAGCACTCAAAATTAAAAGTTCTGTATAACTAGAACTTAAAATGTAAGAGAAGAAGCAAGATGTGAGGCTCAAGAGATAAGCAGGAGCCAGATCATCAAAGGCATAATAAATCATATTAAGGAATTTGAATTTTATCCCTTTAGGGTTTTCCCCCACAGTCCCCAGTCTTTATTTCCTTTTCTATCAAGACTGAACCTCATGGCCCCATAGTTGATAATCTGAACTTCTCTCAGAAGCACCCACAACTTCCTTATATCTTTCCCTTATTCTGCACCCACGGAGCAAAAAAAAGAAAAAATACCTCCAATCCTGGATCATTTTGGTTAATGATTGTATGCAGTGAGCTGTTGTATGGAAGAAATGTAACCACCCAATGGGTTCACCTTGCTCTGCCTAGACAGAGCCAATTTATCAAGACAGGAGAATTGCAAAAGAGAAAGAGTAATTCACACAGAGCCACCTGTACAGGAGACTGGAGTTTTATTATTACTCCAATCAGTCTCCCTGTGCATTCAGGAATCAGAGTTTTAAAGGATAATTTGGTGGGGTGGGCTGGGGTGGGGGGCAGTGAGTCAAGAGTGCAGATTGGCCAGGTCAGAGATGAAATCATAGGGGACTGAAGCTGTCCTCTTGCAATGAGTCAGTTCCTGGATGGGGGCCACAAGCTCATATTAGCCAGTTTATTGATCTGGGTGGTGCCAACTGATCCATCAAGTGCAGGGTCTGCAAAATATATCAAGCACTGATCTTAGGCTTTATGATAGCAATGTTGTCCCCAGGAGCAATTTAGGGAGAGTCCAAATCTTGTAGCCCCCAGCTGCATGACTCCTAAACCATAATTTCTAATCTTTTGGGTAATTTGTTAGTCCTACAAAGGCAGTCTAGTCCCCAGGCAAGAAGGAGATTCATTTTGGGAAAGGGCTGTTATCATTTTCATTTTAAACTGTAAACTAAGTTTCTCCCAAAGTTAGTCCAGCCTACACCCAGGAATGAACAAGGACAGCTTGGAGGTTAGAAACAAGATGGAGTTGGCCGGGCGCGGTGGCTCACACCTGTAATCCCAGCACTTTGGGAGGCTGAAGCGGGCAGATCACAAGGTCAGGAGATCGAGACTATCCTGGCTAACACGGTGAACCCTCGTCTCTACTAAAACTACAAAAAAGTAGCCGGGAGTGGTGGCGGGCACCTGTAGTCCCAGCTACTCGGGAGGCTGAGGCAGGAGAATGGCGTGAACCCGGGAGGCAGAGGTTGCAGTGAGCCAAGACCTCGCCACTGCACTCCAGCCTGGGCGACAGAGCGAGACTCCATCTCAAAAAAAAAAGAAAGAAAAAAAAGAAACAAGATGGAGTTGGAGTTGGTTAGGTCAGATCTCATTGTCTCAGTTACAACTTTGCAATGGCGGTTTTGAAAACCATATAATTGGCCGGGCGCGGTGGCTCAAGCCTGTAATCCCAGCACTTTGGGAGGCCGAGACTGGCGGATCACGAGGTCAGGAGATCGAGACCATCCTGGCTAACACGGTGAAACCCCGTCTCTACTAAAAATACAAAAAACTAGCCGGGCGAGGTGGCGGGCGCCTGTAGTCCCAGCTACTCGGGAGGCTGAGGCAGGAGAATGGTGTAAACCCGGGAGGCGGAGCTTGCAGTGAGCTGAGATCTGGCCACTGCACTCCAGCCCGGGCGACAGAGCGAGACTCCGCCTCAAAAAAAAAAAAAAAAAAAAAAAAGAAAACCATATAATTATGCAGACTGATACCACTGCAAATTTATATTTTCTAATCTCAGCTAAACCCTCAGTACCATTTGTCAATTCTTTTATTTGTCATTTGATCCATCTCCTATTTCTTTTCTTAACAGTTTTATTGAGACATAGTTTATATGCCATACAGTTCACCATTTAAAGTGTACAATCTAGGCAAGGCACAGTGGCTCACGCCTGTCGTCTCAGCACTTTGGGAGGCCAAGGCAGGTGGATCACCTGAGGTCAGGAGTTCAAGACCAGCCTGGCCAACATGGCAAAACCCCATCTCTACTAAAAATACAAAAATTAGCCGGGCATGGTGGCAGGAGCCTATAATCCCAGCTACTCATGAGGCTGAGGCCAGAGAATCTCTGGAATCTGGGAGGCAGAGGTTGCAGTGAGCTGAGATTGCGCCATTGCACTCTTGCCTAGGAGACAAGAGTGAAACTCTGTCTTAAAAAAAAAAAAGAAAAAAAAGTGCACAATTTAATGTTTTGTTTTGTTTTGTTTTTCTTTTTTTTGAGACAGCATCTAACTCTTGCCCAGCCTGGAATGCAGCGGCACGATCTCAGCTCATGGGTTCCAGCGATTCTCCCACCTCAGCCAGCCAAGTAACTGGGACTACAGGTGCACGCCACCACGCCCAGCTAATTTTTGTATTTTTTTTTTTTTGTATTTTTTAGTAGAGACGGGGTTTCACCATATTGGCAAAGCTGGTCTCAAACTCCTGACCTTGCGATCCACCAGCCTTGGCCTCCCAAAATGCTGGGATTACAGGTGTGAGCCACCATGCCCGCAATTTAATGTCTTTTAGTATAGTACTTACAGAGTTGTACAACCATTATCATAATGTAATTTCAGAACATTCTCAACATCCCAAAAAGTAACTTTATACCCTAATCCAAGCCACAACTGTCTTTCGTTCGCACTATTACAGTAGCCTCCTGTGTGGTTTCCATTTCCACCCTTGCCCCCTACAGTCTGTTCTTAACACAGAAACCAAAATGATCTATTTAAAAACCTACTGAAAGGCCGGGCACAGTGGCTCACGCCTGTAATCCCATCCCTTTGGGAGGCCAAGGCAGGTGGATCACTTGAGGTCAGGAGTTCGAGAACAGCCTGGCCAACATGGCGAAACCCCATCTCTATAAAAATACAAAAATTAGCCAGGCGTGGTAGTGCACACCTGTAATCCCAGTTACTTAGGAAGGCTGAGGCAGGAGAATCACTTGATCCTAGGGGGCGGAGGTTGCAGTGAGCCAAGATCGTGCCACTGCACTCCAGCCTAGGCCCTGGGTGACAGAGCAAGACTCCATCTCCAAAAAACAAAAACAAAAAACCTACTGAAGATTACAAGTGATCTGGCCTCCTTACTTCTCCAATCTCATCTCTTCAAATTCTTCCCTTGGTTCAATGCATTCTAGCCACACTGACCTTCTTTCTTTCTTTTCTTCCTTCCTTCCTTCTTTCCTTTCCTTCATTTATGTCCTTCCCTTCTTCCTCCTTTCCTTCCTTCTTTCATGGGGTCTCCCTCTGTTGCCCAGGCTAAAATGCAGTGGCACGATCATAACTCATTGCATCCTCAAACTCCTGGGCTCTAAGGATCCTCCTGCCTCAGCCTCCCAAGTAGCTGGGACTACAGATGTGAACCACCATGCCTGGCTTTTTTTATTTTCATGTGTTTATTTTTTTAGAGATGGGGAGTGGGTCTCGCTATGTTGCCCAGGCTGGTCTCAAACTCCTGGCATCAAGCTCAATCCTCCCACCTCAGCCTCCTCAGTCACTGGGATTACAGGTGGAAGCCACTGTACCTGGCTTCTTGCTATTTCCTGAATATGCCAAGCATGCTCCCACTCAGGGCCTTTGCCCTTGCTGTTCTCTCTACCTAGAACACATTTCTCCCAGATGTCCACAGGACTCACTTCCTTCCAAGTGATTAAGATGATCAGTCAGATGGGGGAACCATCCTACAGTAGAGAAATGAAGCCTGAGTTTTTTTTTTTTTTTTTTTTCTCCTTTGAGGTTTTATACTGGGTAATTGACAGAAACTTTTGATTTTTAAACATTTAGAGTTCAAGACTCTTAGAGTCTAACTATTATCATGTACTAGGCACAATTGCTAATTGAATGCATTATATCAATGTAATTCCTGCAACAATCTAATGTGGTGAGTACTGTTCTTTTTGTTTGTTTGTTTGTTTGAGATGGAGTTTCACTCTTGTTGCCCAGGCTGGAATGCAGTGGCGCGATCTTGGCTCACTGCAACCTCCACCTCCCGGGTTCAAGTGATTCTCCTGCCTCGGTCTCCCAAGTGGCTGGGACTATAGGCGCCTGCCACCATGCCCGGCTAATTTTTGGATTTTTGGGCAGAGATGGGGTTTCACCATGTTGGCCAGGCTGGTCTCGAACTCCTGACCTCAGGTGATTCGCCCACCTCGGCCTCCCAAAGTGCTGGTATTACAGGCGTAAGCCACTGCGCCTGGCTGGTTAGTACTATTCCTACATCCAATTTACAGATGAGAAAACAGAGGCTTGTAAAGATATTAAAACTTGCCCAAGCACATAGAGTAATAAGTTACTGCAGAGCCTGAATTTGAACCCAGATCTCTCTAACTCCAAAGCTCAAGTTCATCATTATTTGACCTTGAAGCAAAATTTAAATAAATTTCATAAAAATCCTTTCATCCTCAATTATGTAAATTCAAAAATATTGCGAATAGAAAGAGAAACCCAGAACTTTGATCCCCCATTATCTTTCAATTTCCCTCTAAGAAGTGTATCTGTCGTTGGGTTTCTCAACATCAGCTCTGCCCCGCTCCTCAAGTTGTGACAACCAGAAACATTTCTGGTTGACACTGCCAAATGTTCCCAGAAGAGAACCACTATATTAGATGATGATACTTTATTTCTGTCTTCTAAGTATGTCCAAACCCTGGTGTTTGTGGGAAGGTGATTTATTTAAAATAAGTTTACTTAGTTTAAGTTTACTTAGAAATAAAGCTTGTAGAGTACAGCCCAGCATTAGCCAGTTGTATTAGTTTGCTAGGACTGTCATAACAAAGTACCACGTACTGAGTGGCTTAAACAACAGAAATGTATTTTCTCATTGTTCTGGAGACTGAAAGTCTAAAATCAAGCGTCAACAGGGTTGGCCTCTCTCCTGGGCTTATAGATGGCTACCTTCTTGTTCACGTGGTGTTCTCCCTCATGCCTGTGACCTAATAATATCTTCTTGTAAGGACACCAGTCAGATAAGGGTCCACACTAATGACCTCATTTCAATTTAATCACGTCTTTGAAGACCTCATGTCCAAATACAGTCACATTGAGTTACTGGGGATTAGAACGTGAACATACGAATTTTGGGTGGGGGGGACACAATTCAGCCCATTAACACTGAACTTAAGTCTTTTCTCCCCTCCCTCCCTTCCTTTCTGTGTGTATTGAACACCTATTATGTGCCAGACATTCAGCCTTAGCTGGTATGGTAAGCAACAGACATGGTCTCTGCCCGGTAAGGTTTACAGTGAGGTAGGACAGACAAATTTAAAGAGTAATAACAAGTGCCATGCAAATATTATGCTTTGGCAATGGATGACAGGAAAGTCTTGCCCTTCCCATCAGGCTCCCAACCCGGCTGGGCGAGTGAAAAGGTTGCGTTATGAGCCAACCGGCTGGGCGCGGTGGCTCACGCCTGTAATCCCAGCACTCTGGGAGGCCGAGGCGGGCGCGAGTTGAGGTCACTAGCTCAAGACAGCCTGGCCAACATGGCGAAACCCCATCTCAACTAAAAGTACGAGAATTAGCTGGGCATAGTGGCATATGCCTGTAATCCCAGTTACTCAGGAAGCTGAGGCAGAAGAATCGCTTGAGCCCGGGAGGTGGCGGTTGCAGTGAGCCGTGATCATGCCATTGCACTCCAGCCTGGGCGACAGAGCAAGACTCCGTCTTAATAAAAAAATTAAAATATTGGCCGGGCGCGGTGGCTCACGCCTGTAATCCCAACACTTTGGGAGGCCGAGACGGGTGGATCACGAAGTCAGCAGTTCAAGACCAGCCTAGCCAAGATGCTGAAACCCCGTCTCTACTAAAAACACAAAAATTAGCCGGGCGTGGTGGCACGTGCCTGTAATCCCAGCTACTCCGGAGGCTGAGGCAGGAGAATCGCTTGAACCCGGGCGGCAGAGGTTGCAGTGAGCCGAGACCGCGCCACTGCACTCCAGCCTGGGCGACTCCAGAGCAAGACTCCGTCTCAAAAAATAAAATAAAAATAAAAAAAATATATATTTTTAAAACTGAGCTAACCATGAGGTTAACAAGTCAACCACTTGTCAAACCGGGAGACGCGCGTTTGCTACAAAGCAGCAGAGGTCTGGCCTTAACTAGCAGCGAGCACCACCTCAAACCGCCCTTTTCTATGACACAGAGGTTCTCCCCCGCCCTCCCTGACTCCGCCTTTTCCCTGCTTGCGGCCCTGCCTCTCGCGTCCTCTCCGGCTTGCTGCGCACCCTCCCAGAACGCGTCTCCCTAGGCCCTAACAATGGGGGGGGAGGGGGAGGTCAGTCGGCCACGCCTGCGCCATAAAGCCTAGGGGCGGGCCCAGCCGGCGACGGGAGGCGGGGAAAAGCGACGCAAGCAGTCGCGACGCCATTTGCTGCCACCGAGCGTGGACGCTGGCGGATCTCTGAAGAGCTCGGTCGCGATCCTGTCTCGCGCACGCTGCCTGGCCTCCAGCACCTCCTTGGTCCCGTGGGCTCCCTCGTGTCGCTCCTCGGAGCAGGAACCGCCTCGGTCGCCGTTACCCGGAAAGAAGTTAGAGACCCCGCGAGGTCGCCGCCACCGCCATGCCCAAGAATAAAGGTAATGCCGCCCGGACCCCCGGACCACGGCCCTGCTCGGCCGAGTCTCCCAGGTCCTGCCCGTAGATTGCAGGTCACCCAGGCCGCAGTGACCCTTTTTCCTTCCCGCCCTAACTGCCCGCGGCTGGGCGCCCCACACGCGACTCTGAGCTCGGGAGAGGAGCTGGGAAGTAAACTCCTGTTGCCCAGTTTGGCCACATTGGGGTGGAGCCGACGCCATTTTTGTAGGGCCTCCTGCGGGAAAATGTGGTCTTTTGCTCCTGATTCGCGCCAGACTGACCGCGGCTCGGTGGCTTGGTGGCGGGAACCCTACACCGGGCGGCCTAGGCTTAGTAGATAGGCCCATCTGGCCTTCCCGGGCATGAGGGGTTAATCCCTGGAAGTCGTTCTGAACTTTAAAAGAGTGCTGTCTGCGTTCGTGAGCACCAGGTACTCCTGCATGGGTCTTTTTATGGACAGTTCAGTATTGTTGAGGCTACTCGTTGTCCCTTGTGAACAGTGGGTGAAACCTTGATGCATTTCTAAGGCTCACCTCTAGAGATTTACTCTCTCCATCCCTTCACAGGATATAGCTTATGTTTGTTTGCTGAAGACTTACTCCATATTTAGCCAAGTTTTCTACTTTTGCTTCAGATCATGCATATGTTGTGAGAATAAAGACCTAATTTAAGTTTCCTCCATTCTGAGGCTAGGGGTTCACAAATGATCAGACTTGAGGATAACTTTATTTGGAATTTCCAAAACGGAAGGCCTAATCTTAAAAAAAAAAAAAAAAAAAAAAAAAGCATAACACTCCTAAATAAATTACTTTTATAGATTTACAGTGTTCATGTCATTTTTAATAGCCTTAAAACTTGTTGAAGAAAATTGTGCAAGTAAATATAGGGAAGACATTGTATTTTCCTACAGGAGAGGAGCATACTTCATAGTCCATAAGTAGTCTCCTTTGATTATTCATTCTTAGGAAATCTTCCCCTGACACAGGCCTACTTCTGCTCTCTTTTCTACTTGACAGCTGGCTCCAGGGTTTCTACCACATTTCCTCTTTGTAGCTGTCACTTATTACTTTATCCTTTAGGGTACTTGGTCGAGGTGTTCTGCGCACAAGTTGGTGCAGTCCTCTCAGGGGCTCTCCACCTTGCTGCCCTCGGAGATCAAACTTTTTATAGCAAGGATTTTCACTGCTCATTATTTTGGAAAAGATGGAGTTATAAACAAAAAATTTTTTAAGTCTTAGGTTTTCTTCTGTATAATCCTTTATTCTCTCTGAGATGGTAAGGGGATCACTTCCATCTTATTCTCACCTTTATTTCTAGTAATAAGATTTCCAATTCTTCCACCAGGCTGTAAGCTCTAAAAGGCAGGAATAGTATCTGTCTTAATCACATTGGATTGCTAGCACTTGACACTTAGTAGATGCTCAATAAATATTTGTTGGTTTAAGTCACCTTCCTCCTGTCAACTCCACCCTTAGGTGAATAATAGGTTCTGCTTTGGTTCCAAGGGGGTAAGGCTTCTACACTAAATCACATCTAGTTCCCTAGCATCATGTCTTAAGAAAGAGCCTCTCTGGGAATTTCTCCAAAACAACTCTGGTTTAAAGAATGTTGATGTCACTTTAATTGTTGTACACTCAGACCTAGTCTCATTCATTCAACAGAGAATTTAAAGAACATCCCATTACATGGCAATAAAATACAAAGGGGAATGATCAGGGTATGGTTAATTCTGGTAAGTTGACAAGTAATGAATCTTTTCTTTTTTTTTTTTTTTTTTTTTTTTTTGTGACGGAGTCTTGCTCTGCCACCCAGGCTGGAGTGCAGTGGCCGGATCTCAGCTCACTACAAGCTCCGCCTCCCGGGTTTACGCCATTCTCCTGCCTCAGCCTCCCGAGTAGCTGGGACTACAGGCGCCCGCCTCGTCGCCCGGCTAGTCTTTTGTATTTTTTAAGTAGAGACGGGGTTTCACCGTATTAGCCAGGATGGTCTCGATCTCCTGACCTCGTGATCCGCCCGTCTCGGCCTCCCAAAGTGCTGGGATTACAGGCTTGAGCCACCGCGCCCGGCCGAATCTTTTCTTAAATAACATTTGAGGCATACAAAAAATACAGCTAACATAATGGACCTGGGAACTCTGAATTTAAGAATTACAACACAAATTGAGGTAAAGCCCTAATCACCTTTTACTCTCTTTTTGGAGGTAATCACCAGGCTGAGTTTGGTGTTTATCATTCCTGTACTGTCTTGAAACCAATCAGTTCTTAGTTATCTTACTTAGAGGAATGATACTTTTCATGACCCCTGAATTTTTTGAGATGGGTTTTACTAATGTAGAAATAAAGTCATTTATTGTTCTGTTTTTCTTCATTGGGAAATCCAGAAGCCCTGTGAATATAAGCTGTGATTACACAAGTAAGGGTAAAATTTGCCACATACTATGTGTTAAGTGACTTTTGCTTTGGATTGATTCATATCAACTTATTCTAGAAATTCTTGGAAACCCATCCTCAAATCAGGAAAAGGGGTATCATTTGGCCCACTCATAAGCATTTAGGGTATAGTGCTCCCACACTTTGAAGAAGTTACTGCCTGTGATTTTTAACTCACCACTCCGTTAGGAATGTATGGACTATTCTTGACCAATTCATTTGAAGAATTAGTGAACTCAGGTGTATAACTCAGTAAACAGAGCAGGTATGATCTTGCCCTAAAGGAGCTTGCACTCTGTTTTGCAGATCTGGCATGATTAATGGCTTCATACTTTTTCTAGGAAATTAGTTTCAGTGTTCCCTAAGAATGCCTCAGATACTGAATTCTAAGGACTCTGAGCGGGTCAGGAAATTGTAGAGGCCCCCCTAAAGTAGCACAGAGCAATGTGAGACTGCCCCAGGAGAGAGTAAGTGGACTTGATTCAAGAAGTTAGATGTCTGTCTTTGCAGTGATCAGGTGCACATTAATGATTCCATTTGGGCTATGAACTTTTTGCTGCTTCCAGCTCTTCCCATGAGTCTCTTAGTGTCATTACCACTTACAGCCTTTTTCCTGCCTTTTGGAAATGGCTGCCAGTGTGGTTTCCTTTCTGGAATGGGAGCAAAATGCTGTGGAGAGGTAACCTAATGTGAGGGCTAGGGACAAAAAAAACATGTGACTCTGGTCACCCCAGCTTACTGACTCTCATCAGTGAGCTGATTCACTCACTGAAGCCAGGCGAGTTACTGAACTTCTCTGAGCTTCAGGGAACTCATGGGTAAACTGGGAATAAATGAATGTTGTGACCTCATGGGGTGATTGTGACAAGTAAATGGGCAGAATTACTGCATAGTGATTAAGAGCATGCCCACTGGGGTTATATAATAGAAACAGGGATGTTGAGTAGGGACCAGCATTATAAAAAAAAAATTGGGTACCGAACGGATATTTTTTAAGAGACAGTGTCTTGCTATGTTGCCCAGGCTGGCCTGGAACCTCCTGGGCTTGCTCAAGTGATCCTCCCACCTGAGCCTTCTGAGTAGCTGAGACCCTAGGCGCACACCACTGCACCCAGTGAGATTTCAGTGTTTATGGTCCTCTGCTACTAAAAGTTTGAAAACCATAGTTCTCTGTCCAGACACTGTCTTCACTTAATTTTCAAAGTATCGGGTTCCTTGCATAGGGCCTGGCTTTAGAAGGCATCCAAGATTTCTGCTTAGAAGAATATATATAGAATTGCATTTTTATTTCAAAAGGATGGATGCCAAAGTGAAATGTTTTTCTATATTTTTTAATATAATATCTGCTATTTATGTGTATTTTGTGTCAGAAAAATCCCCAAAGGAAATTCCAAGAAGGGTAGGGAGGTGATAATGTGTTAATGTTGGGATTGGAGATTGTAAATTTAATATGATTTGAGTAGCTGAAATAGGTGAATTTTTAAATTTAAGTGATCTTTTAAAAAATGGTTTTATAAGCCTTAATTTCATTTTATTTCATATGTTTTGCGGATAATTAATGTCATTTACGTCTTTTTTTTTAAACCATCAGGTAAAGGAGGTAAAAATAGACGCAGAGGTAAGAATGAGAATGAATCTGAAAAAAGAGAACTGGTATTCAAAGAGGATGGTCAGGGTAAGTGTTTTCATAAATTATGCTTTTTAAAATAGCATCCTTTCTTTTTTAGCTGGGGTCTTTATTTTTTGGAGACAAGGTCTTGCCCGTTGCCCAGGGTGAAGTGCGGTGACACGATTACAGCTCACTGCAGCCATGACCTCCTGGGCGGAAGCGGTGCTTTCATTCAGCCTCCCGAGTATTTGGAACTACAGGCACATACCACCATGTCTGGCTAATTTAAAACATTTTTTTAGGCTGGGCATGGTGGCTCACACCTGTAATCCCAGCACTTTGGGAGGCCGAGGCGGGCAGATCACGAGGTCAGGAGTTTGAGACCAGCCTGATCAACATGATGAAACCCCGTCTCTACTAAAAATATAAAAATTAACTGGGCGTGGTGGTGCGTGCCTGTAATCCCAGCTACTCAGGATTCTGAGGCAGGAGAATTGTTTGAACCTGGGAGGCGGAGGTTGCAGTGAGCCAAGATCGCACCACTGCACTCCAGCCTGGGTGACAGAGGGAGACTCCGTCTCAAAAAAAAAAAAAATTTTTTTTTTTTTGTAATAGAGATGAGGTGTTCATATGTCGCCCAGGCTGTTCTCGAACTCCTGGGCTCAAGTGATTCTCCCACCATGACCTCCCAAAGTACTGGGAACTAAGAATGTGTCGTATAGTTCAGAGGGAATTGAGCCTCAAAAGCTATGGTTGACAGTTCTATGATTAGCATTTTTGATAGTGAATTGTGTGCATGGTATGTTGAGTAGACCATGGACATTTGAAGGATGAGCCTGAGGCCCTTATAGACCTCTCCATTCTCCAGTGCCATTAGCATGTAACTTCATAAACTATAATAAAATGAAACTGAACATTTAACTGACCTTATTAGACTGAAGAATTTTGTAAGTGCCAGAGCAGGATACATAGCACTAGTCAAATAAACCGTAACTGGATCGTTTGCCTTTTCCTGTTACTTTTATTTCAAGTCATTTCAAACCTACAGAAAGTTGCAGTATTAGTGCAACAAACTCCCTTAAATCCCTCATATGTACACACACATATAAAGAAATATATATGTACATATATATGTAGGATTCCTTTTTTTTTATTTTTTTGAGATGGAGTCTCGCTCTGTCACCCAGGCTGGAGTGCAGTGGCGCGATCTTGGCTCACTACAAGCTCCGCCTCCCGGGTTCACACCATTCTCCTGCCTCAGCCTCCTGAGTAGCTGGGACTACAGGCGCCCGTCGCCATGCCCAGCTATTTTTTTTGTATTTTTAGTAAAGACGGGGTTTCACCGTGTTAGTCAGATCACTGTGTTAGTGATCTCCTGACCTCATGATCCGCCTGTCTCCCAAAGTGCTGAGATTACAGGCATGAGCCACCGTACCCGGCCCCATATGTAGGATTTCTTGAGGACCTTTTGAAATTTAGAGACATCATGTTACTTTTCCTTTACTTGATCATGTATCTCCTGAGAGCAAGTATATTTTCTTACATAACTAGAAGAGAATTATCACTCAGGTAATTTGACATTGGTATAATATCTAGTATATACTCCAAATTCATATTTTCTCAGGTATTCCAATAATTTCCAGTACTTTTAGCTTTTAATAGAACTTTGGGTGGATTTATTATGCCATACATATAAACCAGTAAACACGAGATACGTTTTCTGGCTAAAAATCCTTTTGTTTCTTAGCCTTGGTCATCCTTGCCTCTAAAATAGCAGCTGACTTGACTTGGGCAGACACTGTTTTATTACTACAACTTCTCTCACTTCAGAAGAAAGGCTGCCTTTGAGTTGACCAACCATGTTGAGGTGGTAGGTGGGTGCTGGGCTCACTGTAGTCTGAGTAATTAACTTCCACAAGTCAACCCCACTATTGAGCCTTTCAAAGTGAAGTCTCAGTATATTTACAAATTAATGGACATCCTCTCTGGGGGTTAGTCATATTCTAATTCAAAAAAGACATTGTTTGAAGTTTGTTTTTGTTTGCTAAATGAACTAAAAGTTATATGAGAATTGCACCTAAAGGTACTGAGGTGAAGGAGAGCTAAAAGTGGGGTAGTCAATCTACTTATTCAGAATGAGTTGATAATTAAAACATGTCTAATAGCAGAGACAGTATGTTATAGAAATGCATTACATTCTCTGAGATCTGCTTTTACTGAAGTGGATCAATGATGAAACTAGCCAAATCTGAACTTCAGAAGGTTTTCTAGTCTACCTGATGCATGATCTCTACAGTTCTGAGAAGCAAAACTATAAAACAATGTAAAACAATAAGGGCATATGTCTGGTATGTGTATGTGCACCCACATGTGTTTATAAAGGTAACAGTTGTAGGAATGAATGAGATTGGGGGTGAGGGGGTGCGTATGTATGTCCATGAAAGCCTAATCATTTCTGGGCAATGATGTAAAGGTTTTACTACTGACCTTTGTAACTGTGAAGGTTTCTACACTTGACCTGAGCTCAGGAAAAAAAAGAAAGAAAGAAATAGCATTATAGAGTCTTGGTTCTAGCTCTGCCATTAACTAACTTGATATTTATCACTCCCTTATGTTTATTTATATTTTTAATATATGTATTTTTTCCCAACTAGTGCAACTTTATTCTCTGGACAGTTTTATGTGGACTTTAAGTTGCTGTTATCAAAAGTTGAACAATATTCCATACCCTTTTCCTTTCTCCCCGCTAGAGTATGCTCAGGTAATCAAAATGTTGGGAAATGGACGGCTAGAAGCAATGTGTTTTGATGGTGTAAAGAGGTTATGTCACATCAGAGGAAAATTGAGAAAAAAGGTAGGTGTAATTTGTTTTAATTTAATATAAAATTGGTTAAGGGGGAATATCCCTCTAACAGTTTTTAACTGTCCATGGACTTCATTTTTGGAAATTCCCAAAAGACTTACCTAGGTAAACAGTGATTTACCTATAAGGCAAATAACAAGGTCTGTAATGGTAATTTTATACAGGTTCTAATGCTAAAGAATCATTTGTATCACTTACATTATATTCCTGCCCAAAAAGTCCAAATTGAGAGACATTCTGCAGAAACAAAAGGCCCAGCTTTTTTTTTCTTGTCTTTTTTTTTTTGACACAGGGTCTTACTCTATCACCCAGCCTGTAGTATAGTGGCATGATCTGGGCTCACTGTAGCTTCACCCTCCTTGGTTCAAGTGATCTTCCCACTTCAGCCTCCCATGTAGCAGGGACTACAGGCCTGTTCCACCATGCCTGGCTAATTTTCTGTATTTTTTGTAGAGATGGGGTTTCTCCGTTTTGCTTAGGCTGGTTTCGAACTCCTGAGCTCAAGCAGTCAGCCCGCCTTGGCCTCCCAAAATGCTGGGATTATAGGCATGAGCCACTGTACCCAGCCAGATGGCCCAGCTCTTAATGAAATGTTACTGTCATGAAAGTTTAAAAAAAAAAAAAAAAAGTTGGGGTACTATTCTAGTTTCAAGGAGACTTAAAGAGACCTGACAGTTAAATGTAGTAGGTGGCGCTTGTTTGGATTCTGGTTTAGGAATTGGACATATAGCTGTGAAGTGTACATTAAGAAAATTTGAATATGAGTTATATTACGTAAGCATTGTATTAATGTTGCATTTCCTGAATGTCATTGTGAATGGACTGCCTTGGAAAGTAATGATTAATTCACCATCACAGTAGTTATTCAGGCAGATTTATTAATCTGTCTTTCTTTTTTTTTGGAGACAGAGTCTCACTCTGTCATCCAGGCTGAAGTACAGTGTCACAATCTTGGCTCAGTGCAACCTCCGCCTCCCAGGTTCAAGTGTTTCTCTGGCCTCAGCCTCCTGAGTAGCTGGGATTATAGGCATGCACCACCACGCCTGGCTAATTTTTGTATTTTTAGTAAAGACAAGGTTTTACCATTTTGGCCAGGCTGATCTTGAACAACTGACCTCAAGTGATCCGCCAGACTCAGCCTCCCAAAGTGCTGGGATTATAGGTGTGAGCCAGCCCAAACTAAAATCTCTTAATTTGTTTTTTTTTTTTTTTTCTTTTAAAAGACGTTTATTTTTTTGAGACGGAGTCTCACTCTGTTGCCCAGGCTGGAATGCAGTGGTGCAGTCTTGGCTCACTGCAACCTCTGTCTCCCGGGTTCAAGTGATTCTACAGCCTCAGCTTCCCGAATAGCTGGGATTACAGGCGCCTGCCACCACGCCCAGCTAATTTTTGTAGTTTTTAGTAGAGACGCGTTTTTGCCTTGTTGGCCAGGCTGGTCTCGAACTCCTGACCTCAGGTGATCCGCCCACCTTGGCCTCCCAGAGTCCTGGGATTACAGGCGTGAGCCACCGCTCCCGGCCTAAAATCTCTTAATTTCTAAACTAATTGATTGTTACTCTGGAATTTCTTGATTCTTCGTTATTTGAAATATGACGGGCAGTGACTTTTCTTTTGTAGGTTTGGATAAATACCTCGGACATTATATTGGTCGGTCTCCGAGACTACCAGGTAAAAATTACATGTAAATTTTTCATATTTTACTGGCTTGAATTTGATGAGCCATTTCTTAAGAGCCAGTTTCGTTTTAGGCATTGTGCTAGGTATCCCAGGGATTATGTTTAAATCGAAACCTGGGAGCCATTATTCTAGGGGATACAGCTGAATGAGTTAAATGCCCATCCCACAACAGGCTCATAGCCTGGTGGTGGAGAGAATTAAGCACACAAGTAATTATAATGCACATCATGACATAGGTATGTGCTATAAATATAGAGGAGCACTTGGGAAAGAAAGAAAATGGTGATTGCCTTTAATGATCGTAACCCTTGACTCTGTAGACTCATTGTGGGTCTGTGAAACCCATTTGACATCCACCTATTGGAAATCATCCCTGTGTGATACTGTCTCTATTTGTATAGCCTTGAGCATGGTTTGATTTTTTTTTTTTTTTTTAATCCAGAATAAATAATTTAAATCTTCACTTTAAACCATTGTTTCTCAACCGTGGACAATTTTGCCCTCCAGGGGACATTGGCAGTGTCTGGAGACTTCTGGTTGTCACAACTGGGGGATGGGTGCAGTGCTGCTATCGTGTAGTAAATAGAGGCTGAGGGGTGGGCACAGGACAGCATCCCATAACAGAGAACAGTCCACCTCACAATAATCCGTAGCGCGGAGGTGAGAAAGCTTGCTTTAAATTCATACCATTTTAATGTCCATTTTTTTTCTTATGATCTAACAATAACCCCAGGAATAGGAAGAATAATTAATTTCCTGTTCGATAGATAAGGACACCAAGGGTCTGAAATGAGTAACATTTTAACTGTAAAGTGACAGCCAGGACCAACTTCTGATTTGAAATTTTTCGTGATCCTTCTGTGCCCCTCCCACTTACAGGGTGGTCTTTGGCTCAATAGCATCTTCTGAAAGCTTGTTAGAAATACACATTCTTTGACTCTTCAGTCAGAGCATGCATTTTAATAAGATCTCCATGGGCTTCTATACACTTTACATTTTAAGAAGTACTGATCTGAATCACACTGTCCTTGAAGTTGAAGCAATCAATTTTCTCCCTTAACTGAGTTAAATTATTTTCAAATAGGGAAGTAGAATATTCTAAGACAGTATTTCTCAATGGGACTTGTGCATCAGAAATAGCAAACAACTTCTCACAATACTAAATCTTGGGCTTCTCTTCACATCTGCTAATCTATCTTCAGAAGATACAAAAGCTCTACAGGAGATTGTGATTGATACATAGCCAAAGAAGCACAGATAATGCAGGAAAGGTATAAGTTGCTTAGGTCATTATACCAGTCTCAGTTCAGTCTCAGTTTTGGAATTGCAGTGTTTGATCACCCTGCAAATTATTGTCCCAGGGACCTTTTGTACTTCAAAAGACTTCTAATCAAAGGGTAATATTAAATAATCTAAAATATGGGGTCTTCACAGTTCTGCTCTTACTAAAGTGAGATCTTTAAATATATTTCCCAAGCCTGTTAATAATCATTCAGCCATGTACATAAACTTCCTCCTGGGTTAAACCCAAGGATCTTTTTCAGAGGGTATGAGAAAGCTTTAAAATTTAAAAGGAGATTCATAATAAAATCATGAGATTTGATTGTTTATTCAATATGAGAATTTATGAAATAACTGATCATATTTCGTCATGATCAGTTTTTAAAGTTATTTGTCTCTATTTAAGGATAACAAAGCTGATGTAATTTTAAAATACAATGCAGACGAAGCTAGAAGTCTGAAAGCATACGGCGAGCTTCCAGAGCATGGTAATGTCTAAGTTACTATATTAACTTGTCATATGGTATTTAGGTTATATGTTGCTGTTTAGGTGAAGGAACTGTGGATTTTGCTTATTTACTTTAGTGCTTACATTTTTAGTTTTAAGTATGCCTGCCTATGCTTCATAATACTAGATATTTTAAGAAAGAAATTACTGGAATTCTGTTCCTAATAAATATAGTGAGGAGTTATATTCTGTAAGCTTTGGAGTTCCACATAATGCTAACTAAAGGAATAATTTTGTTATAGTATCTATTTTAAAATTCCTTCCTCGAGAGACTGTCAGTGCTCATATGGGTTAAACATGAAGTGCACGTCAGCCAGGCATGGTGGCACATGCCTGTAAGTCTCAGCTACTTGGGAGGCCAAGACGGGAGGACTGCTTGAGTCCAGGAGTTCGAGGATGCAGTGACCTGTGATCATGCCACTATACTCGAGCTTGAGTGACAAAGCAAGACCTTGTCTGAAAAAAAATTAAAAACAAAAACATGAAGCAAGGGCACATAATTAGGTGCCATTACTGATGTTGTTTGTTTGTTTGTTTGTTTTGAAATGGAGTCTCACTCTGTTGCCCAGGCTGGAGTGCAGTGGTGCAATCTTGGCTCACTGCAACCTCTGCCTCCCCGGTTCAGGCGATTCTCAGCCTCCGAAGCAGCTGGGATTACAGGCGTGCACCACCATGCCCAGCTAATTTTGTGTTTTTAGTAGAGATGGGGTAAAAAGTTCTATTTCCATTTTATCATTGTATAACAGTATCCCATAGGATTTTTTAACAGCAGCATTCTTGGTTTTCACCCTTCCAAATACAAAAGTAATGAATTCTTAATGCAGAAAACCTAAAAATAAGTCCCTTATAACCTCATCAAACGGGAAATGTACTTGACATACTATTTTGTAGGCCTGCATTTTCACTTGGCAGTTACTATTTTTGGCTCTGTTGTATCTTATTATGAAAAAACTTAATTTTATCATGTTTTACTTAAGCACGAAAGTATTAATTTTACTTAAGCATGAAAGTCCTGCTGAAATTACTTAGCATTTCTGATCTAATAAATGTTAATGTATCTAGGAATAGGACTAGCGCTTCCTGGTTCATTTTCATTTCTTTAGGGATAATCATGATTTGACCAGATCTTTCTGATTGATGAGTCTATCTGATGATTAGTGAACCAGCTATTCTTAAGGAAATACATTGTTACCATGTGCTCAAACCTATTGAGAAGTATACCTGGAAGTTATAATAGCTTCAGAATTAGTGTAATTAGAGCCTTCCTTACTAAAAATACCTTTGCAAATAAAAGAAAATGGTAACACAAATACTCCCATCTTGACATAGCAGTGACACTGCAGGGAATTTTGTTTCATAAAATATTCTTTATAGTAATTGTGTTATATAAAAGTTAGGAGTGCTTTTCTTATGATGAAACTTTGATTAAATTACAGTGCTGACTTATCAGTGTATTTCTTACTGTGTCCTTAGCTAAAATCAATGAAACTGATACATTTGGTCCTGGAGATGATGATGAAATTCAGTTCGATGACATCGGAGATGATGATGAAGATATTGATGACGTAAGTAGATGTACCTTGTGTTTTCCAATTTTTGTTATTATCCATGGAGAAACCAACTTTCCCCTAACATCCATTAATTTTAAGAACATGGGACACTTAAATAAGGGTATATTTTGAGAATTGTCTGAATTAAATAGTATTATGTAGAAGACACCTAGTAAAACTGTTTATATTTTGAGAATTCTTTTTTTTCTTTTTTTGAGACGGAGTTTCATTCTGTCACGCGGGCTGGAGTGCAGTGGTGCAATCTCAGCTCACTGCAACCTCTGCCTTCTGGGTTCAAGCGATTCTCCTGCCTCAGCCTCCCGAATAGCTGGGACTACAGGCGCGTGCCACCACACCTAGCTAATTTTTGTATTTTTAGTAGAGATGAGGTTTCACCATGTTGGCCAGACTGGTCTCGAACTCCTGACCTCAAGAGATCTGCCCTCCTCGGCCTCCCAAAGTGCTGGGATTACAGGCGTGAGCCACCACTCCTGGCCCTATTTTGAGAATTCTTACAACCCTCTTCAATTTCTCTTCCTGAAAAGGTCAGTGTTTGCATTGGCAATATTGACGCCAGCCACTCTAATCATGATTTGTTTAATTATGAGTCTCTAAAGAGATAGCTGTTAAAAAATTTAGTGGACAGTTGAAAAATAGATCTTATCAAAGGAACATGCCTTTTTAATTGAAATATTAGTGTGTTGAAAGAATCTTGTTTGAATCAGCTTGATATGAAGATTGGAATTACAACATACACTGAAAGCCTTGTCAAAATGGAAGCCTATTGCCAATTATGGTATTTTTAGCTGTTGGATTATGGATGTGTACTGTTGGCAAACTCTTGGGCAGTTGGTATGTTTATTTTGAGGAAAATGGATTGTCTATCCTAATAATAAAGTAGTAATGCCCATAAGTGTAAATGCTTTACTGCACTTCTGCTGTTACTGTATTTGAATGAAATTCAAACTTATTCTTTTGGCAGTATAAATTTATTTAGTGATTGGGGTGTTACTCTTAAATCTGTTTTGGGCTCTTTTCAAACCTCTTTAACTAAAATGTAGTTCAGAAACCAACTGTGTATTTCAACCCAAAAACAATAATAAGTCAGATGTGGTGGTATGCACCTGTAGTCCCATCTACTCAGGAGGCTGATGGGAGGATCACCTGAGCCCAGGAGCTCAAGACCAGCCTGGGCAACATAGCCAGATAAATAACATAATAACGTTAAATTTGATGCAAAGATGGAATTTCAGAATACCTAGAGCAGTTGTTCCTGACCAAGAATACTCACACTATGAGTTAAATTACTAATGTTATAGACATTTTAACACATACACAAAAACAGGAAGTGAGAAATAAACATATTGTTCTGTTATTTTCTTAATTTGGGAGACCCTGAGCCAAGAGGAGTCTTGTGACTAAACTGTTACTAATATTTTGACAATAGAATTAATTCTATTTTTGGTAAGAACTTGCAGCTGATATGTGGATTAAGTGCCAGCCCAAACATTTTGACATCTGAGCAGGGGTACAAGGCCTCTTTAAAAAAAAAAAAAAAAAAAAAATTAAGGAACCTAAACAGAGAACATGCATGAATATAAAGCCGCATGCACCAAGATAATGGGTTGAGAATCTAGGCATGGTCAAGATTTTCTCAGTAAAAATTTCTGGATCTGGGCCAACACCTCCTCAGAACTAGATCCAGCTGGCTGGCTGGAAAAGAGACAGTAAAGACAGTGATTATTAAAGAGTTCACTTGAACATTTTGTAAAAGTTGACTCTGTCACCTGAGAACCCTACTTCTTTGAGACATTTCTCCAGGTGGTTTATAGATGTTTTAACTGTAGCCAGATTGACTCAGGAGAATTAGGTCAGTATCACACTGGTCCTGTTCTTGAAGGGATCGTATCATGCTTCCCGTGTGTCCTGCCATCCACAAGATACAAAAATCTCAAATTACTAGCATTAAAGGAAAGGAAGGAGACAGTAAACTTTATTAAGAATATTTTGCGGCCGGGCGCGGTGGCTCAAGCCTGTAATCCCAGCACTTTGGGAGGCCGAGACGGGCGGATCACGAGGTCAGGAGATCGAGACCATCCTGACTAATAGGGTGAAACCCTGTCTCTACTTAAAAATACAAAAAACTAGCCGGGCGACGAGGCGGGCGCCTGTAGTCCCAGCTACTCGGGAGGCTGAGGCAGGAGAATGGCGTAAACCCGGGAGGCGGAGCTTGCAGTGAGCTGAGATCCAGCCACTGCACTCCAGCCTGGGTGGCAGAGCAAGACTCCGTCTCAAAAAAAAAAAAAAAAAAAAAAAAAAGAATATTTTGCATAACATGTAACATTACAAAGGAGATCATAACGATTTACTTATAGCAGGCCAGAATTATAGAAATTTCTTCTTCAAACTGTATTTGTTTCTCAGGTAGCCTAAGGAGGTGAAAGTGTCCCTTATATATGGAGTAGACTGTTGGAATGTAAGAATTCTTTTTCCTTTCATCTGATGTTCTTTTCCCTTCCAGATCTAAATTGAACTCAACATTTTACATTCCATCTTTTCTGAAGATTGTCCTAAAATTTGGATTTCGACCATGACAAAGAAGATTAAAATTTCATTAGCATGAATGCAATTTGTTAAAGCAGACTGATTTGTTTCTAAGGTATTTCTTGTTTTTTAAAAAACTGATAACGCTGAATTATCTTAAGTGAGATGTTAAGCCCACTTTGTTCTTTTAATGTAATGGAGCTTATGGGTAGAAGACCATGTCTACTAATTACAAAAAAAAAAATGCATTGCTGCTTTTCCTGCCACTTCCAGTAAGAAAATGGGTGTTTTGAAGAAATCATTTGCCTTGTCCTCACAGAATATGATTAAGCCCTGGCCTCTTGATTGTATAGAGTCATTGTGTATATTCCAATTACCTAGATATTCCCTTGAGATTTTGGTAAAATTGAGGGAGGCAGAACTCTGCATTTGAAGAAAAAAAAATTAAGTCTGTTTGTCATATTTAAGTAGCCTGTGGCTAATTTTATACTGATTTTGATATGCGTTCTTTTCATAGTCGTATTTTGCCACCATAAACATAAAAAAAAAAGTATTTCCAAAATGCAGTTTCAGAACCTGGGTTTTAATAGCAATTTTGAATTTGTAAGCTTAGTAGTTGCAGAAATTGAACACTAGGTGGCACTCAGTTATCGTAACAGTGGAAGTACTGATATAATTGTTGACTTTTCTTTTACTATGTGTAAGAAATACGCCAAACATGAAAAGATTGTTTTGATCATATGCATGTATGTAGAATATTTTTACAGAGCAGAAAGATTATGTTAGAAGTGTGATTTTTATTTTCAGAAGTCATGTACATGTAAGCTACAATTTTGAGTGCTTTATAAACACTTAAGATATATATAAATTTTATTAGCAACTTGTAAAAAAAAAAAAAAAACTTGTTGAAAAGCCTTTTTCAACATATCCCTGAACTAAGGGAAGAGGAGGGAATAACAACTCAATGAAAAGATGGTCTCCAATTTCTGAATGGAAAAGCTACAGCTGAGAAATAAAATGTCATGCTGCAGAATATGTTATACCCTTATTTTGTGTTAAGGATATATTTTATTATGTGAATGGTTTTGGTTTTGTTTTCTGTTTTTGTTTTTTGCTTGTATTGGGAGCTAGCTTTACTGGTAACGTCCTTATTTAGTTTTTAGTGGTCAACTCTAATAAAATGAAACTAGGGCTGAGCTAGTTAACCCTCACTAGCCAAACTGAAATTGTATGCAACATTAAAAGAAGAGATCCATCATGTAGCTTGTGACACTTTTATTTTATTAGTCACCGGGGAACTTTTCAGTGATGAAAATACACAGGGCAATAAACCTTCACATGGCTTCAAAAGGAAAACAAATCTTCTCTAATCTGCTCTTACTGTAATTTCCTAAGTGTACACCAAACTCTGGATTTAAAGATCTGAGGTACTATAGAACATTAAGTTGAGGAATAGAAATTAAGAGTACATATTCATGGTTTATATTTCTTATTCTATGGAGTTCCTGAACACATCTAGGTGGAATGCATCTGAGACTAAGGGCTGGTTTTTAATACTCATCCTCATAAGAAACCAGCCTTGAAGAATTAACAATTGTCTTCATCGGTATTCTGAACCTCCTAAGATATTTAGGCTTCTGTACATAAAAGTGTTTTTGCTAAATTTACAGTATGTATAGATCCTTTCGTATTATTTTACTAAGAATGTTTGAACTTGGCATATTTGATATAGTTCCTGGTAGAAATAGCACAGCTCAAACATTAGTTTTTCTACTTGCCTCCTCTAACACATGTGGTTTGTCTGGAGAGTTTCTAAAAATTCAGCTGTAACCCCAGTTCATATATTTGCTGGTGATTGTTCTTGCTGAGGTAAATCTCGAATCATAGTGATTAAAATAGTTGGGGTAAAGTTGTAGCTTATATGCAATACTACTTGGAGGAATTCTTCTAATTTGTATTTAATGTGGAAATTGTATAGTTTCATTGATTTAATCATAAATAATGGAAATGGTCTTTAAGCAGTTTTATTTTTCATTTTTTTGCTTATACACTGATTCCTATAATACAGTGCTATAAGCTATGCACAGAAAGAAAATAAAACATTTGAAATCCAAGAATAATGGTTCTTACTGCTAAGAGGGAGTAATAGTTATTACTAATGATTTTGATGGGGTTGCATTTTTGATGCAATGTTTATTCCACTTGCAGTTAGAATATGAATATGTTTTATCACTAATGCGGCTGAATAACCAAACCAAACATTTGTGTAAAAAAAAAAAAATGCCAAGATTTCATTGTTTGTTGAACATTAAGCATCTAGCCCCTAAAGAGACCGCTTCTTACCGAGCCTGTAAACTATGCATGATGGAAATTCTTGTATTTTATTGAGGAATGGCTGTTGGTTTACTCACCACATCTGTGGAATCATGGCTATAAATGTTTGCTTACAAACTCTTTGTGACTTGTAATTTAACTTAATCTCATCTAATGTAAATATTAGATTATGATGTTCAGTAACATCTTTCATAGGTATAAACTGCTGTCATTATTGATTTCAGAGTAACTCTGAGTAATCAAACAGGTACAAGCATGTTTTGAGTAAAATAGCTAGATTTATACTTTACTTGTATTGTATACAGACTTAACAACAACCAGAATTGACTGGATTAACAGTTAAAGTGTCAGAATGAAAGCGAGGTTTTTTTAATGTTACCTGACTGTCGTAAAGATGAAAATGATTTGTATTGGTATGAAATGCTTATTTTTATTCTACTTATTAAGGGTAAGTTTTATTTATACTCTTTGGACTCCCATAAACTTTTGCACACTGCTTTGTGTTTTTGGTTTACCCTAAACTACCATCCTTTTTATCTTTGCTTTTTTTCTTCCTATTCAGAAAAGAGCAAAATGTGAAAAGACACTAGACTCTCAGGTATAGAGTGAACTGAGCAGTTTGGAGGATGTATTGGACTTTGTCCTCTCTTATTCCACCCTCCCAGCCCTGAAAGTTGCTAGGTACTTGTGAGGCAATGTACTGGAGAGGGGAGAGCATGGATCCTGGGGTCAAAGGGACTTTGCCCCCACCCTTACTTGGCCCTCTACCTGCAGGTGACCACTGGCACATTCTCCTGCTTGTCTCAGCTTCAGGTTCTTCACCTCTAAGATGGGGATGATGAAAACAGTACCTGTCATGCAGAGTTATTGGGAGGATTGATAATTTAGATGTTTATACATGTAATGTACTTAGAGCAGTGTCTGCCTCTTTTCACTTGATATCCAGTACTATGTAAGATAGAGGATGCATGTCTTCTATATTCTGTATTTCCCATTTCTTTTGCGTGCAGTCTTTGATTCGTACAATAGAAGGAACACGTAGAATGTATATTTGTACATTCATGTCAACAGAGTATTTAAAATTGCTACCAAGCTCATTTAATTCGATATAAGACTAACAGATGAAGTCTCTCATTTGCTTGAAGATATTTTACAAAATACTAACTGCTCTATATTTCTTTAGAGAAAGATTATAGTTACTAATATTGATACCTCTGATAATATTTTATTCTTAAATCTTCAGTGATCCCTTTTACTATAGATTCATGACAGCTAATAAGTACTAACTGACTTAGAGGTGTCCTTTCCCATCATATGGAATGATGTAAAGAAATCAGATACAAACTACTGCAATTAGAAAATAAAATATGAACAACTTTCAACAATGTATACAATTGATTCTTTTCGAACTGTTTATAACATTTTTAACTATTCATGTGATTCTCTTCCAAAAATTTGCTATTTTTAAAAGTTAATTGTGATGTATAAGGAAAAGGTATACCTTGTTTTTATTTTTGTCTGTTTTTGGTTGGTTGTTCTAAATGAATCCACTTAGCCATATTCCAGATATGGGGTTGCATTTCCTCAGCAAGTGAATTTGTCACAGATCTGTGCTGAAGAAGGCATTTTGTAATGGTAAGTCAATTCAGCAGAGTGACTTCAGATTGCCAAAGTCACATTCAACAGACCTTACTTTATACGATGCAGAGACCTATAGGTGAAGTAAATACTTACACTTCTGGCCGACTTGCTCACTTTTAAAAGCCCAGTCTGTACTGCCATTCCAATCCATTGTTTTGTTCAGTTCACAACTTGATGTTGGTAGATCAGAAAGTAGGGACAAAATCTGAGTCAAGTCCCATTGCTGATTTCTGTGCTGTCTGATACAAAATTAGCTGGACTTGGCAGATTTGACAACATTTAATACATATTTATGATTTTAAACCTGTCTGAGGAATCTAACAATGGGATTTTTTTGTTGTTTTTTTCTTGAGACGGAGTCTAACTCTTTTGCCCAGGCTGGAGTGCAGTGGTGCAATCTCAGTTCACTGCAACCTCTGCCTCCCAGGTTCGAGAGATTCTCCCTCCTCAGCCTCCTGAGTAGCTGGGATTACAGGCGCCTGCCACCACACCTGGCTAATTTTTGTATTTTTGGTAGAGACAGGGTTTCACAATGTTGGCAAGACTGGTTTCCAACTCCTGACCTCAAGTGATCCGCCTGCCTCGGCCTCCAAAAGTGCTAGGATTACAGATGTAAGCTAATGCACTCAGCCATTCTTTCATTAATTCATTTAGAGACAGGGTCTTGCTCTGTTGCCCAGGGTGAATGCAATGACACCATATCACAGCTCACTGCAGCATCAACCTCCCTGGCTCAAGTGATCCTCCTACCTCAGCCTCCCAAGCAATGGGGACTACAGGTGTGCACCACCATGCTGGAATGTTTTGTTTTTATTTTTTAGAGATGGGGTCTCACAATTTTGTCCAGGCTGGTCTCCAACACCTGGATGCAAGTGCTCCTCCTACCTTGGCCTCCCAAAGTGCTGATATTACAGGTGTAAGACACTATGCCCGGCCAAAAATCTCTTTTTTGAGACGGAGTTTTGCTCTTGTTGCCTAGGTTGGAGTGCAATGGCGCGATCTCAGCTCTCTGCAACCTCGGCCTCCCGGGTTCAAGCAATTCTCCTGCCTCAGCCTCCCGAGTAGCTATGATTACAGGCATGCGCCAGCATGCCCAGCTAACTGTATTTTTAGTAGAGACGGGGTTTCCCCATGTTGGTCAGGCTGGTCTCAACTTCCGACCACAGGTGATCTCCCCTCCTTGGCCTCTCAAAGTGCTGGAACTACAGGGGTGAGCCACCGCGCCCGGCCATACTAAAGATTTTTGTAGGAAGTTAGTGTAGTGGGAAAAGCCCGGGAAACTCGAAAGTCATTTTCTTTCAAAGCTTAAATATAAATTACATTATTGGACAGTCTGTCATAATGTTATGAAAATGTCAGTTTTCTCCAAATTAACCTCTGACTTTAATATAATTACATGTAGTATTACGGCAGGCCTTGGTGGGAGATTGCAAAAACATCCTAAAGTATATTCATTTGGAAATACTGAATTTCAAAGAATTCTAAAAACACTGCCAAGAAGGAATTCAACAGGTAAGTTGCACCCTAAGCCATAGTAGTAAATAATAGATGCAGTAACAGAAAGATCAGAATGGATAGCTCAGAATCTAGCTCACCTACTATGGGAATTAGATATTTGATTTTTTTTAAAGTGGCTTCACAAATTACTAGGGAAAGGATAGGTAAGCAGGTAGTGCTGACCAAACTACACTTCGGAGAGAAAAGTGGATTTGGATCTTTACCTCACACTAGTATAGAAAAATTGCTTGAGAGTAAAGCATTTTTTACTTTTTTTTTTTCTTTTTTTTACTATAAGCATGAGGGCAATGGGTAGTATCTTGGGACTAGGGAAGTTTGTATTAAGACTTCTTAAAATGCAAACCATAAGGTGAAAAATTTATGGATTTTATCACTTTGTAACCATCATGAGATCAGATCAAGCAAGAACCATCAATGGATGCTAAATCTAGAGAGAAGTTTTGACGAAGAGTAAGTACCTGTATAACCTTAAAGTGCCTTCCCACAGAGTGCTTATTGCAAGAGGAAAACTACCTCTACGGTGGAGGAACAGCCAATGGAGAGAAAATTATTGTATCCATGTTAAACTTACTTAAGTTGATAATTAAGTCTAGTATGTGTAATAGAGCATAATCTTAGGAAATACACATGGAAGTACTTGTAACTTACTCTCAAAACAATTGATTAAAAATAGGGCAATATTATAAATGGAGTAAACATGTTAATAGGATTTTGTCATAAAAATTAAGGAAAATTGTACAAATCTTAAAAAGCTTAGTTGGCTAGGATAAAATATTTGCAACATTTAAACCGGAAATTATCTAGAATACAAGAAACTCCTGGAAATCAACCAGAGTAGCCCAGTGGAAAGGTGGGCAAGGATTGAACAAGCAATTTACAGAAGGGTAAACCAGATAGAATGGCTAATCGTTTTGTGTAGATCTTGAGAACAGTGCCAAGCAAGGAAAAACAAATAGAATGATAGCTTTTATGCAGTATCATTTATATACATTTAAAATACATGCATATCTTCACAACAGTATTTCAGAATTGCAGCTGCAAAGATATCAGAGGAGGTGTTTATAATTAGGGAGAAGAATGGAAAGTAAAAAGACCCCAAAAATAGAATAAAAGTAGAGAGGGATGCTACACACACATGTCCATGAGCTCAAGAGTTGGATGAATTAAACTCACCAAAGGTCCCTAAGATAAAGAAGGAGAAAGGGACAGCTCCCACGCTCTTATTTGGCTTAATCTCTGTGTTCAGTTTTCATGACAGCTCAGGGTACCAGCCCCAACCTGCTCACTCTCCTACTCATTTATGTTTAAACTTTGCTGGCTTTCTCACCACACTCAAACCCTACTCCCGGCACACGTTTGGGCGTGTCAGGAACACGTTCACGATTTTTTTTTGTGCCACAAAGGGACTGTTACCCAGCTTTGGCCAAGAGTAAAGGTGCCCATTCCTGAGTTTCAGCTTCACATTAGAAAAAAATTAGGTATAATTAAGAGACCATAAAATTCACCCGCTTAAAATGTACGATTCAATAGTTTTTAGTATACTTAGTTATGCACTCACCATAATCCTCGAACATTTTCATCCAAAAAAGAAAACCTGTACCCATTATTCAGCTTCATTTTTAATCGTGCGTATCTCCCCCCAGGGGTGGTAATAAAACGTTCAGGCTCATCACCTTCCAACAAGAAAAACGTGCAGCCTGGGGCTCCATGGGAACGGGTTATCACTTGGCAGGCCTGGGTAAACAGGAAGCTTGAGCTGGCCCTGCCAAGATGTCTTTTTCAATGGTTTTGAAAAGATAGTAAATGTGCATGGCAGTGGTAAAAGTGCCTACTTGGGAGGCAACACGTTTAGCAGTTTCTTGTGTGTCTTCTCGGAGAGATCCTCCCCACAGAGGTTTTTTGTTTTGTTTTGCTTTTGAGACAAGGTCTCTGTTGCTCAGGCTGGAGTGCAGTGACGTGATCATGGCTCACTGCAGCCTCAACCTCCCAGGCTCAAGCCATCCTCCCGCCTCAGCCTCCCGAGTTAGCTGGGACCACAGAAGCGTCGCCATGCCCAGCTAATTTTTAAAAATTTTTTGTAGAGACGGGGATCTCTCCTTAGCTCAATCCGCCCGCATCAGCCTCCCAAAGTGTTGGGATTACAGGCGTGAGCCACCATGCCCGGCCTCATGGAGGTTTCAGTCAGCATTATTTACGCCTCAGAAGAGGAAACAAATTGGCTGCGGAGTGGGGTGTGGTTGAAAAGCCTAGGTCGGCCTACGGCGCGTGCCGCTGCCTTTTCGTTGAAGGTCGACTCCAATAACCTGCTGCTGTCCCTCTCTGGGTGACTGCACGCTGAGGGTGGGGCGTCACTAAACACTGATTACCCGTGCGCCTCGAAAACTGGAACCTAACTGTGCTTGGAGGGTGGGTCCTCCGGCGTCTGCACGGGTGGCACTGGCCCAACTGGCACCCACCTGTGGGCCTAGCCAGAAATTGTTTCCAAGGCTGCATTGCTGAGTTTGCATGCAGACACCCAGTGTGTGTAAACGTGTGCGTACTGAGTGAGCATGTATGTGCGCGTTGTGTGCTCTGTGTTCACATTGTGTGAGGATGTGTGCACGGTGTGTGAGAAACTGCACCCCACATCTATACATGCTTTGAGTGTGTATCTGCACTGTGTGAGAAGGTGCATTTATGCTGGGTGTGCACGTTGTGTGTGCATGTTGCATGTAAGCATCGTATGAAGAATTGTGTGCGTACGCACGCCTTCTGTGTGTGCACTGTGTACAGCAGTGTGTAAGCACGTGTGCACGCCCGTACGCGCTGTGTGAGGACTGTTGTGCATATTGCATGCACACGCTATGCGCGCTCGACGTGTGAGAACCGGTGCGCATATCGCACAAGCACGCCCTGCGTGCGCCGTGCGTGAGAACCGGTGCGCCTATCGCACGTGCACGCCCTACGTGCGCCGTGCGTGGAACCGGTACGCCTTTCGCACGTGCACGCCCTGCGTGCGCCGTGCGTGGAACCGGTGCGCCTATCGCACGTGCACGCCCTGCGTGCGCTCTGCGTGGGAACCGGTGCGCTTATCGCACGTGCACGCCCTGCGCGCGCGCTGCGTGAGGACGCGTGCGCATGCGGACGCGCGCGGGTTCGGTGCGGCGCGGCGGGCTTGGCAGTGCGCCTGTGCGGCCGGCGTATTCCGATGGAGCGCGGCGGCGGCTTCGGGACGGGATACCGGCCTGAGGGGACTGCGCGGGGAACCTCTCTCCCAGGGAAGATCGCAGAACCCAGAACGGTGCGGACCTCTCAACCCAACTACAGGCCTCAAGGTATCATCTCCAGAGTGTGGCGGGCGCCCGAGGGCTTCGGGTTCCTGTGGGGGTTGGGGGGGCGAGCCCGACGGCCCAGGGCAACTGTCCTCGAGCGTGGGGGGAAGGGGCACGGCGCAGAGCTGAGATGAATGCCCTTTCCCGGGCCCGGGATCGTCCGGACGTGCATCCAAGGGCCGCACCCCTCTCTGTGCGAGTGGCGGGGTTCTTTCTTGGGGCGACCTGGGTGAGTGGGTACACATGGGGGGTGGCTTAGGGTGGGCGGCAGGTGTGTTTGGGATGGAGGTGCCTGAGGGGGTGCTGGGGGTCCAGTCCTCGTCCTCGAGGAGCAGTCGGCATGGGGGTCGTTAGGGTAAACCGAGCGGGCTTCTGGGGTTGCCCCGGCCTCCGCGCGCCCTGCGTTCTGGGAAACGCGCGCGAGCGCCGCTGCAGCCCACGGGGAAGGTGGCCCAGCTTCGCGCCTCTTGGCGTTCCCAGGGGGCAAAATCGGCGTGTCACCCGTTGGCAGAGGCAGATTAGCCTGGGCGGCCAGGCGTCTGCCCAGGACCAGGTGCTCCTCCCGCCCGGATGCGTTCCCTGTGGTCTCCGGTACGCTGCTCAGGTGACCCGGCCGCGGCCCCCTCTCGAGGCAACGGGGCAAACAAGGTTCTCAGCCCTCGAGACTGCAGATACTGGAAGCCATGGAGGGCTGGTCCCTGGCTGCCCAGAAGCCAGCGAGGCAGCGGGGGAGACTGTGAGGACATTTGGCAGGATTTTAGATAAGCAGGTCTGATGCTAACGTTCTGTAAAGTGGTTGCAGGTAGTGCGGGGGTGTAAGCAGCATGGAAACCGATTTCATGCTGTTTTTCCTGAAACACATTTTTTCTTTATTTTTAGTTAATAATGGAGGCTATTTTTAAAACATTTTTTACTGCGGTCTAACATGCATTAAAAAACGCACAAAACTTTGATTCGATGAATTATCACATAGTGAAGATGGGAGTATTTTATATATGATGGGCCAAGAAAAGGAAATAAATCAAAAGAAATGTTCTTAAAATATGCTTTTTCACGGGGTTGTGGGGGCGAGGGGTATTTTCTGATTGGGCCTTCAGTTGCATCATTCATAGAAGGAGGAGATAGCTTAAATCATTTCCAGTTTGTGTTTTTCATTATGCTTTTTTAAAGGCAGAATTCATTAACTGTCACAGGATAACGTTATAACTACCTTTGAAATGTGTGCTTTTGTTTTTATCCTTTTTGCTTGAAACACTCAAGCTGCATCTGCTAGGGAAGAACCTGGAAACTACCCACCAGAACGACCCTCCCTGGCAGAGGCGACCTTGTATAATAAAACATTGAAAAGGAGAGGTTGTTTCAGTTTGCATTTTTATTTGGTTGAGAGCTTAAATAATAGTTTATTTCGATGTTTTGTTGTACTCATGAGAGGTGGGGAGGGGCGGTACGATTGGGCCTTCATTGTATCTTGGATTTTATTCGAATAAAGGGGATTTTTTTTTTTTAAATGGAAACAAAATTAGGGGAAGGGGAGGAGGTACTTTTGCGGGGGAGATTCTTAGTAAGTTCTGTTTGGAAACTATTGTAGAATCATTTAATGCACTCTTCTGATACTAAGATTAGCTTAAGACTATCTTCCTTCGTTTGAAATTGGAAATGTAGAAAAACATGCTGTGTAAAGGTTTAAAATGTGAAATAAACACCTATGTGCATTAAGGTTGGTATGTTCAATTTAGGTGCCAGGTGATACCACGATTTGTTCTTTGGGGGAGTTAGCAAGGCCGGGTACTTAAAGTCTCCTTAGAAAAATTATGATTTTGAGGTTTTATAATAATCTGTCCTGGATACTGATCATTCTTGGTTACCCAGGCCTTTAGCATTTGGGACCCATTCCTAATGAGACTTAACCTGCTTTTCTAGAGAGTCAGCCATTGTTCCTAAGCTTGGGCTGGGTGCTGTGAAGGCTGCAAGACAGAAAGACCTGAGATGTTTAGGCTGTTCAACAATTTTGTGTTGCACAGTTGGGGGATATGAGTTGGCAAGTGGTTTTCCTGGGAGCTGTTGTAAAAGACAGCAGGGAAATACCACTGGTGGTTTCGTCTAGCAACAGGTTCTTCCGATATTGAAATCCTGTGCATGTTCCCATTACCCCCCAGTGATGCCTTCTTTTTTTCCTTTTAAATACCTCTGAATAGAAATTACCAAATCTGTTCATTTTAGTGCTTGTCTGATACACATAGTATAACAAATAAGCAAGTGCTTTTTTCAGTCTGCTTAAAAACCTTTAACCAGCAGATAGAATCACCAGATCTCTACCATAACGTCGGACAGCATCACTGTCACACAGACCCTGTGTCCCCCTCAGACTGAAATACTCCCTTCTCCCATTTTTCCTTCAGGAATTCGCTTCCTCTAGGTTCTCTCAGTCAGAATTAATGAACTTCCTCCTGTCTGTGCCTGCAGTACCTCCAGCCAAGCACTCTTCCTCTGCCTATATTATATTAACCTTCATGCTCCTCTAGGCAGATGCTCATTGGGTATCTACTGTATGCCGGACTCTGCTGGCCATTGCTGTTACTAAAGCTGAGTAGATTGAGGTCCAGACTGCCTGGGTATGAATGTCACCACTCTCTTCTTACTGTGTAATTTTGGGGAGGTTATTTGACATCTGTGAGCTTCAGTTTTCTCCCGTTTAAAATGGGCTTTAGAAGCAGTTGTGAAGTATATCACACTTGCTGGATGCAGTGGCTGACCTGTAATCCCAGCATTTTGGGAGGCTGAGGCAGAAGGATCGATTGAGCCTAGGAGTTCAAGACCAGCCAGGGCAACAAAGTGAGACCCTATCTCTAGAAAAAAAAAAAAAACAGTTGGGTGTAGTGGCACATGCCTGTAATCCCAGCTACTCAGGAGACTGAGGTGGGAGGATCACTTGAGCCCTGGAGGTTGAGGCTGCAATGAGCCATGATGGCCACTGCACACCAGCCTGGGCAAAAGAGTGAGACTCTTGTTACACACACACACACACACACACACACACACACAAACACAAACACAAATAAGGGGGCGGGAGTTGCTGAAGAACAATGCTGGGACACAGAGTCTTGAGGATGAAGGAATTAATGTCTGTAAAGCAGGCCTGACGCACAAGTACTCAAGCTGGTGCATTTCCTCTATTGGATCATTAGCTTGAGAGCAAGGCCTGGGTCCAGGTTATAGGTACCTCTCTCAGTGCTGCCTGGTGCAGGAGGTGACTGTATCGTCATCCTACACCTCCTTAGGGTTTTTGTGTACAGTAGGTCTCTGACCATTGTTTCCCAATCGCATCATGCTGGGAGCAGATACGCTGGGTTGAGTGCTCATAAATCACTGATGAGTTGTAGTAAAGAAATGTGTTGGTGGAGAAGTTTGAGATAATGGAACTGTAAAGCATGTTTCTTGAGGCCCATTGAGTTTTCCGGTGCATTCTACAGATAAATACTGTTATTTAAATTATTTTTTATTTTTTATTTTAATAGCTTTTGGGGTACAAGTGGTTTTGGGTTACATGGATGAATTGTATAGTGGTGAAATCTCAGTTTATTGTGTCCCAGTCACCTGAGTAGTGTACATTATTTACTGAATTAAACTCCTTTGCCCCTTGTTCCCTAGGAAGGAGGGAATTGCTTTGCTGTAAGATGGCATTTCTTCATGTCCTTCCATCTGCATATCTTCATCCCCTGCCCTGGAGAATGAGAATGTAGAGGTACAAACTGGAAGTTCAGGATAACCTGCCTCAGGGGTTCACAGTAGGGTGGGGGGCCGGACACGATGGCTCATGCCTGTAATCACAGCACTTTGATTTTTCTTTTTCTTTCTTTCAAATCCTTTCTTTTCTTTCTTTCTTTTTAAATGAAGTCTCACTCTGTTGTCCAGGCTGGAGTGCAGTGGCGCAGTCTCGGCTCACTGCAACTTCTGCGCCACCATGCCTGGGATCCCGGCACTTTGGGAGGCCAAGGCAGGTGGATCACTTGAGGTCAGGAGTTTGAGACCAGTCTGGCCAACATGGTGAAACCCTATCTCTACTGAAAATACAAACATTAGCTGGGCCCGGTGGCACACGCTTGTAATCCTAGCTACTTGGGAGGCTGAGGCATAGTATCGCTTGAACCCAGGAAGCAGAGGGTGCAGTGAGCTGACATCGTGCCACTGTACTCCAGCCTGGGTGATAGAGCAGGACTCTGTCTCGAAAGAAAAACAAAATAGGGTGGGGCCCAGAGACAGAGAGTAGATGGTTATTGGAGGCTGGGAAGGGGAGTGGGGGGTGGGAGGGAGGTAGGGATGGTTAATGGGTATAAAAAAAAGAATGAATTAATAAGACCTAGTATTTGATAGCACAACAGGGTAATTATAGTCAATACTAATTTAATTGTACATTTAAAAATAACTAATAGTATGATTGGATTGTTTGTAACACAAAGGATAAATGGTTGAGGGGGATGGCTAACCCATTTTGCATGATGTGATTATTTCACATTGCATGCCTGTACCAAAACATCTCATGTACCCCAGAAATATATGCACCTGTTACCTACTATGTAGCCACAAAAATTAAAAATTGTAAAATAAAAAAGAAAAGTAGGGTGGGCCCGAGTAGCAAAGGTGTTGGGTCCCCAAGAAATCGGAGTTCTTCATCCTTTTTCAAAGTTGTGTCTAAAACCATTCTTGAACGCTTTAATCCTAAAATTGTTCAGATCGCCGGGCATGGTGGCTCACACCTGTAATTCCAGCACTTTGGTAGGCCAAGGCGGGTGGATCACGAGGTCAGGAGTTCAAGACCAGGCTGGCCAAGATGGTAAACCCCCATCTCTACTAAAAATACAAAAATTAGCCAGGTGTGGTGGCAGGCACCTATAATCCCAGCTACTCGGGAGGCCAAGGCAGGGACTTGCTTGAACCCGGGAGGCGGAGGTTGCAGTGAGCCAAGATTGCACCACTGCACTCTAGCCCGGGAGACAGAGTGAGACTCCCATCTAAAAACAAAACAAAAAACCAAAAAGCTGTTCAGATAAGGAAGAACATGAGAACAAGTTGAGTTTGTGCCTCTAGAGTCTCTTTGGTAGTGGGAAGGACCACAAACTTCCTACAAAGTTGTATTTGGTTTGTGGCTCCTGGCTTTATTTACTGATGGCAGCATAGGACTTGGATTTAGCAGGACCTTCAGGGCAAACTGCTGAAAGTCTTTGTGATTTCCCTTCTGATGTCCTAGCCATGGTGACATAGCTGCTCAGAGTCTGTCATGTCTAACCCTGCTTCTTCTCCAACGTGAAAGGATGTTTTCCTCTCTTTCAGGGGCTCCATCTTCTGCAGTGGCTAGTGTTTTGAAAGAACACTTTGTCTTCTTGTAGTAATTACATTGATTGACTTATAAAACAGAAGGATTCACAAGGTTGATTTGGGCAGGGGAGAGATGGAGATTTCTGGGGGCTGTTGGTAAATATCCTGGTGGGTCTTGTTGAGAGGATTTAATGAGATATATTGGCTGGTGATACAATGATACTGCCTGGTGTTAGGGGGCTGTTCATGTGCTAAGTTGGCTCTGGCAGCAGTTCCAGGATTTGAAAACTTCCCATGGCCCTGCCCTCCAGCCTCTTTTGAAAGGAATTTCACCAGAAGAAGGAAGAGGGGGTGGTAGAGGGCAGCTGCCCTTAGGGAGGGAGTATCCACTGTCCACCTCACATCTGAGTTGGCCACATTTAAATGTGGAGTTTACTGTCTTGGCATCTGAGGCTCTGGGACTGACTAGGCCTTGGGATCCCGTCTCATCTGCCTCTGAGGTCAGTCTGAATGCAAGCCCTGATCTGCTTTTCTGTTGGGAAGCTTTGTTTTCCTCTTGCCTAGAACTTTTTTCTGTTTTTAAAAGCCTCGTGATTAGCAGAGTTTGGGTTGTCATTTAAGTGAAAGGAAAACAGGTATGAGTGAGCCACATGCATGCAAAGCATTTGAGGGAACAGCAATCATGCCAAATGCCTGAGATCCTTGGAATGACAGGGTCTGTCCCCAGGGCTTCTAGCTTCTGACCGGTGCTGGGTTCGTTCACCACCTAAAAAGACTTGCTTTTCCTCTCAGTGCCAAATAGGTTGGTGCCTTGCAGTCCCCAGGCAACCCTTTGGAATGTTCCTTGCTCCTTTGTCATCTCACCCTCTTCATCCCTCCCACCCTCTGTGTTTGTGTAATAAAAGCTTTATGGCTGGTCGTGGTGGTTCACACCTGTAATCCTAGCACTGCGGGAGGCCGAGGCCCACAGATAGCTTGCACTCAGGAGTTCAAGAGCAGCCTGGGCAACTTGGCCAAACACTGTCTCCATAAAAAAATACAGAAAATTAGCTGGGCCTGGTGGCACATACCTATAGTCTCAACTGCTTTAGGGGCTGAGGTGGGAAGATTGCTTGAGCCCATGGGGTCGAGGCTGCAGTGAGCTGAGATTATGCCACTTCACTCCAGCCTGGGTGACAAAGTGAGAGCCTGACTCAAAAATAAAAATAAACAGCTTTATCATCTCTATAAAATTCATATGCCATATATTCTACCCATATAAAATACACAAATCAATGGTTTTTAGTATATTCACAGAGTTGTGCAGTCATCACCACAATCAATTTTAGAACATGTTCACCACCCCACAAAGAATCCCCATATTCATTAACATTCTTCATTCTCTTGGCTTCACAACCACTGATCTGTCTATATAGAGACCTCGAGACTTCTGCCGGGACAGTCTTTAGCCTTTGGTGCAGACACGCGTTGCAATTGCCTAGAAGTCTGTGGGTGGGTCTTCATGCATTAGAGGTTTAGAAACCAGTATTCTGCATACTCTGTCCTTCAGGTCCAAGACGCGCTTTTACCCTGAAGCCTTGCCTTTTCACCTCCTGTGCATTCCCACTCCGCAGGGCCTGCAAAGCGCTCAGAACCTGAATGTAACATACATAGCAGTCTGCAGTTATAATATACTGCACATGTTCATTTTAGCTTCCCAGACAGTAATGGCCACTAATTTTTGAGCACTTTTGTGCCAAGTATCAGTATAAGCACTTATACATTATTTTACTTTCATCCTCACAATCACTTTATATTCTTTTTGTCATTTCAGAGACATTTCAGTTGTCTATTATCGTGTAACAAACCACTCAAAAACTTATTTCTCATAGTTCTAGGGGTTGCCTCGGCTCATTGGAGAAGTTCTGCTGCTCAATTTGGGGTCACCTGAAGTCACTCATGCTGGTACAGTCTACTGGTCTGCTGGGAGCTCAGTTGGACTTGAAATGTCCAAGATGGTCTCTCATTGTCCGGGTACCTAATCACAGGGGGTCTGTCCTGGACTTTCTAACAGTGTGGCTGCTGTGCTTTGAATGAGGAAGCAAAAGTTGCCAGTTCTCTTAAGGCCTGCATTTAGAAGTCCCAGAATGTCATTTTTGCTGTGTTCAGTGGTCAAAGCTTAGTCCCAAGGCCAGCCTAGATTCAAGGGGAGAGGAAATAGACTCCACCTCTTGATGTGAGGACAGCATGCACCTACTGGGAAAGGAGAAATTGTTAGTAGCCCTTTTGGAGAATATCTTCTGTAATAGGTAAGTACAGTCGTTCCTTGGTATCCATTGGGGATTGGTTCCAGCACCTTTCCAGGACACCAAAAATCAAGGATACCCAAGTCCCTGATATAAAATGGTATAGTATTTGCATGTAACCTATGCACATCCTCCCTTATACTTTTTTTTTTTGAGACAGAGTCTCACTTTGTCACCCAGGCTGGAGTACAGTGGCACGATCTCAGCTCACTGCAGCCTTGACCTCCCAGGTTCAAGCAATCCTCCCACCTCAGCCCCTCCAAGGAGCTGGGACTACAGGCATACACCACTATGTATGGCTCATTTTTGTTTTGGTTTTGGTTTGAGACAGAGTCTCACTCTGTCACCCAGGCTGGAGTGCAGTGGCACGATCTCTGCTCTCTGCAACCTCTTGCTTCCTGGGTTCAAGTGATTCTCCTGCCTCAGCCTCCCAAGTAGCCGGGACTACAGGCACGCACTACCACACTTGGTTAATTTTTTTGTATTTTTAGTAGAGATCGGGTTTCACCATGTTGGCCAGGCTGGTCTTGAACTCCTGACCTCAAGTGATCTGCCCACCTTGGCATCCCAAAGTGCTGGGATTACAGGCGTGAACCACCGTGCCCCTCCCTCCCTTACACTTTAAATCATCTCTGGGTTACTGATAATACCTAATAAATGTCAATGCTATGTAAATAGTTGCTATACTGTGTTGTTTTGGGAATAATGACCAAAAAAAAAAGTCTGTACATGTTCAGTACAGGTGCAACCATCCATTTTATTTTATCTGAATATCTGAATATTTCTTTCTTTCTTTTTTCTTTTTTTTTTTTTTTTTTTTTTTTTTTTTTTGAGACGGAGTCTTGCTCTGCCGCCCAGGCTGGAGTGCAGTGGCCGGCTCTCAGCTCACTGCAAGCTCCGCCTCCCGGGTTCACGCCATTCTCCTGTCTCAGCCTCCCGAGTAGCTGGGACTACAGGCGCCCGCCTCGTCGCCCGGCTAGTTTTTTGTATTTTTTAGTAGAGACGGGGTTTCACCGTATTAGCCAGGATGGTCTTGATCTCCTGACCTCATGATCCGCCCGTCTCGGCCTCCCAAAGTGCTGGGATTACAGGCTTGAGCCACCGCGCCCGGCCCTTTTTTCTTTTTAAGATGGAGTCTCTGTTGCCCAGGCTGGAGTGCGGTGGCACAATCTCAGCTCGCTGCAACCCACTGCCTCCTGTGTTCAAGCGATTCTCCTACCTTTGCCTCCCAAGTAGCTGAGATTACAGGCGCCTGCCACCACAACCGGTTAATTTTTGTATTTCTGGTAGAGACGGGGTTTCACCATGTTAGCCAGGCTGGTCTTGAACTCCTGACCTCAGGTGATCCACCTCCCAAAGTGCTGGGATTACAGGCATGAGCCACCACGCCCAGCCTTAATCTGAGTATTTTTAGTCTGTGGTTGGTTGAATCCTTGGATATGGAACCCTTGAATACAGAGGATTGATTATATGTTTTAATTAAGAAAGGTTATGTATTCAGCCAGAGGTGAGAGATTAAAAAAAGAAGAAAGGTTAAGATATTTGCCCAATGGCACACAGTAAGTGGCAAACCAGGCCTCACACCCAAGTGTGTTTGACTTCAGAGCTGAGGAAATTTTTTTTTTTTTTTTGAAATGGAGTCTCGCTCTGTTGCCCAGGCTGGAGTGCAGTGGCATGATCTTGGCTCACTGCAACCTCTGCCTCCCGGGTTCAAGCGATTCTTCTGCCTCAGCCTCTTGAGTAGCTGGGACTACAGGTGTGTACTACCATGCCTGGCTAATTTTTGTATTTTTAGTAAAGATAGGGTTTTACCATGTTGGCCAGGCTGGTCTCAAACTCCTGGCCTTGTGGTCCACCTGCCTTGGCCTCCTCAAGTGCTGGGATTACAGGCATGAGCCACCACGACTGGCCCAGAGCTGAGAATTTTTAACCTCCTGTGCCACTGTGCCTCCACGGATGGATAATAAACTCCTTTTGCGCGTGAGCTGTGTCTCCCACATCTGCTGTACCCCTCTGAGGATCTAGCTCAGTACTCTCTAGCCACATATTACAAAGATCTTGTATGTCTTTTACTTAGTATACAGTTGTTTTTCTCCCCAAAGGTGATGGGGATCTCATTTCTTAGAATTTACAGCAAAAATATTATTAAAATGCTTAGAGGAAGAGAAGTTCCATTTAATGGAATTTCCTAGTTGACCAGGAATGAACCCCCCATCCTCCCTGTGCCCACCATTATTGTTAAGGATCTGAAGATATCCTTAATTGGCTTCCTGCCTTAGGACACTGTGTTGGGTGTGCTTGAGGCTCTTGCTGTAACTCCGGTCATTGCTCTAGAAGGACCCTGGAAGATTCTCTGATACTCTAGGCTAGTGTGTCTCAAACTAACTGTAAAGGAGCAGTTTTTTTGTTTGTTTTGTTGTTGTTGTTTTGTTTTTGTTTTGTAAATTTCCAATCTGCTGTTGACCAATACCTTGGTAAAACACAGTAAAGAAAATTATATGAAAGACATGGAAAATACAAGTCCCAATTTTTAAATAGCAGGTTAGGTTAAATATTAGATTTAAAGAGCTCATTAAGTAACAAAATATTCTGTCCAGTTGCTGTAAATGTTTCTAAATGCATGCTCTCAGCGAGGTGCAGTGGCTCACACCTGTAATCCCAGCACTTTGGGAGGCTAAGGCAGGCAGATGACATGAGGTCAGGAGTTCAAGACCAGCCTGGGCAATATGGCAAAACCCCATCTCTACTAAAAATACAAAAATTAGCCGGGTGTGGTGGTGCGTGCCTGTAGTCCCAGCTAAAGTGGAGGCATGAGAATCGCTTGAACCGGGGAGGCGGAAGTTGCAGTGAGGTGAGATGGCGCCACGGTACTCCAGCCTGGGCGACAGAGTGAGACTCTGTCTCAAAAAAAAAAAAAAAAAAGAAGCATGCTCTCAATGTATGCCTTTATTCTTTATTGCAGACTGATAATGATTAATAAAGAGATTGTGCTCCCTCCCCACAGCCCCATCAAGGTTAGGCTGCTCAGGGTTTCCTGAAAAAAGAAAAAAAAAAACTAAAAAAGAGAGACTAGCACCTGTCCACAGGACACACTTTGAATAGCTCTGCTCTGGGCCAGCATTTCCCAAAGGGTGTAGTACATAAGACGGTTTTAGATTGCATGTGGACAAACCTATCTTTTTAACTTTAGGTTAATAGGTCTGTTGATTCTTCAGTTTATTTCAAAACTACAACTAGTACATCACACTATAGTTTCTGAATATTTTCGAAATGAGTAAAAAGTGAAAAAAATACAGAAACTAAGCAAAAATAAGTCAATTTAAAGAAAAAGACTATCCACTGGGCCTGGTGTCTAGGAAAAAAATTTTAAAAAGAAAAAGAGCAAATAATAGAAGTCAGTGGTGGCTAATACAAATAGGATGCTAGCCACATATGTAATCTTAATTTTTCTAGTGGACACATTAAAAAAAAAGAAAAACAGGCGAAATTAATATAATACAGCTTATTTAGCCTAGTATATTCCAAAATATTGTCTTTCAGCATGTAATTAATTAATTAATTTTGGGGGGTGCGGGAAACAGAGTCTCTGTCTATCCCCCAGGCTGGAGTGCAGTGGCGTGATCTCGGCTCACTGCAACTTCTACCTTCCCGGTTCAAACGGTTCTTATGCCTTAGCCCCCCAAGTAGCTGGAATCATAGGCACGTGACACCACGCCTAGCTAATTTTTGTATTTTTAATAGAGACAGGGTTTCACCATGTTGGCCAGGCTGGTCTCGAACTCCTGACCTCAAGTGATCCACCTGCCTTGGCCTCCCAAAGTGCTGGGATTACAGGTTTGAGCCACCGCGCCCAGCCCCTTCATCCTCTTATATACCAAGTTCTCTCCCTTACCCACACTTTGCTTCCTGAAAGTAGGTAAAATTTGGCAAAACAAACAACCAACCCTGGCTTCCCCTGTGTGAAACTAGGTCCTTCACAGTCCTCTCCAGGGATGAGCATTCCTTCTCTCTCTGCTCAGAGAACCAGACAGCACATTAGATTTCATCATCTTCCCCACCGCCCTCTGCTGTGGGCTACCCCGAGCCTGCCGCCCTTGCTGTCAGTACTAAACCTCCAAAGTTCATCAGCTCTGTGTGTAGTCCGTTTTTTTTTTTTTTTCTCTGTGTGTAGTCCTTTTTTTTTCTTTGTAGAGGCAGGGTTTCGCTCTGTTGCCCAGGTTGGAGTGCAGTGCTGCCATCACAGCTCACTGCAGCCCCAACCTCTTAGGCTCAAGCGATCCTCCCACCTCAGCTCCCAAGTAGCCAGGACCACAGTGAGTGCCACCATGCCTGGATCATTTTTGAATTTTTTTTTTTTTTAAGAGACAGGTCTCATGCTGGGATTACAGGCATGAGCCACCTCACCTAGCCTCAGCATGTAATTAATATTAAGCATTATTAATGAGATACTTGGCATTCTTTGCAGCAAGTCTTTGAAATTCCGTGTGTATTTTACACTTCTGGTGTGTCTCCATTTGGACTGTTTGCGTTTCACGTGCTCAATAGCCAGCTGTGGCTGGTGGCTACTGTATTGGACTGCACTGACCTAGAACATTTCCGTCGCGCAGGGAGTTTTGTGGTCTACATTGAGTCTCATGGTGACTTAAGTATTCAGTGTGATGACTATGCTGTCAAGTATGGTGTGAAGCACAGTATGTGTGCTGTGGTAGTGAGTCCAGCTTGGATCTCTTCTGCATGGATGTAGAGGAAATGGAAACACACTTTGATGAAATGGGCTCCCTGATATGAGGCAAAGCAGGCCCGGATCCCCAGGCTTTCAAAGGGATAACCTGATTTTGCTTTCCCCAGCCTGGGTGAAGGGAGTGCACCGAGGCTGTGACTAGTGGGTCCTCACACAGATCATTGTCTTGGGGACCTGATAGACTGTGGAAAGGGGATGGACTTGGCTTTATGGGAATTACTAAGCTGTTATCGAGGAAAAGTGCTAAGGTTTGAATGTCCATTCCAAAACTCATGTCAAAATCGCCATTGTGATGGCATTAAGAGATGGGACCTTTAAGAAGTGAGTAGGCCATGGGGCTCTGCCCTCATGAATGGATTATTGTTGAAAGTGGATTCGGTTTGGCCCCCATTTGCTCTCTCTCTATCATGGGCTTGCTTGCCCTTCTGCCATGTTTTGATGCAGGAAGAAGGCCCTCACCAGATGCCAAGCAGATGCTGACACCACCAGCATCCAGAATTGTAAGCCAAGTAAATTTCTGTTTGTTATAAGTTACCCAGTCTGTGGTGTTCTGTTATAGCCACTGAAAACAGACTAAGACAGAAAGCATAGTATTGAAAAACATGGAACCATAACTGTGGGAGGAGAGAGCTGTGTTAGCCAGCTTAGGATCTCCTGGGTTTGGTGTTGGGGTCGGGATAAGGAATCCCTGCTGCTGGGTAGGGTATGCTGAGTTGGGATTCTATGGGCTCTGTGAGGTTAGATCTGGTCATCTCCCCTAGCTGGTGTCATGTCTTCCTAGTGCCTTGTCCACAGAAGCCACTTGCTGATTCTGACCAACAGGTACTGAATGACTGGTAGGACAGATGCCCTAACTCTGGGAACCACACTGTTAAACAGGAAAGTTCCAGTGTATCTGGGCTGGTTGTGCCTCCATCTTTCTAGGTTTGATGTGAAAGAGCTACCATTAGTTACAGATGGCTTTAGTGGACTGATTACCCAGCACCTGCTTCAGGGCCTGCAGGATGAGCCCCTTCCCAGACCAGCCTGTCTCCTTCCTGAGCAGTTGGTCTGTCTTCACCATTGGACACTGATTCCTTCAGAGTTGACTCTTGGTTTAGCAACTCAACCAGTGTAGTACTCTGGTTGCTATGGTAGATGTATGGGATTAACTTCCTTTTCAGCTCCATTTTTTATCCCTACCCTTGTTTTTCTCTTTCTCTCCTACTTTCTGTATTTATTTCTACTGTATTTTGTATAAGCAGTCTTAATCCTTTCTGGAAGGAGGGAGGGAGGGCAGGAAATGTCTTTGCAACTGGAGTCTCACCAGGCACCTGCAGCCCTTTATTAAGCACCTGCAGCCCTTTATTAAGCAGTGCTCTATGTCCCTGTTTCAGAACAACACCTTAAAATGTGCTATTAACTTGAAGTAACCATCTGAATCGTAAACTGGGCAAAACCGAATTCTCCTGCTGTGCTTATTCTTAAAAACAGCCTCCCATGGGGTTCGTGTATGTTCTCTTTCTTCAGTACCTAGCACATTTTCAGCACTACACTTACCAGAGGGAAAGTGTATTGTTCATGGGGATAGCATCACCTGTTAGCAGGTTTTGCTCTTTTTTACTCTATTAATTGTATTTGTTTAGTTTTCTTGATCACCAGTCAGGGGTGACAATGGGTGGTGAAATATTGTGACAGCCTTCAGTGGAAACTTTCCTTGCACCTGGGTAATTTTTTCCCCCAGTGGAGATATGTGTTATGAATAAAATTTAGCATTGATCATTTTCATTAGCTAGGTAATAAATATTTTTAAGCAGTTGTAGTTGTGTCTACAGACCAAAAACTCTTTTTAAAAAATCACTAATTCTAGGCTGGGCATGGTGGCTCATGCCTGTAATCCCAGCACTTTGGGAGCCCGAGGCGGGTGGATCACCTGAGGTCAGGAGTTCGAGACCAGCCTGGCCAACATGGTGAAACCCCCCTCTCCACTAAAAATACAAAAATTAGCCAGGTGTGGTAGCGCACACCTGTAATCCCAGCTACTTGGGAGGCTGAAGCAGGAGAATCGCTTGAACCTGGGAGACGGAGGTTGCATTGAACTGAGATTGCGCCACTGTACTCTAGCCTGGGTGACATAGTGAGACTCCATCTCAAAAAAATAATAAATAAAAAATAAAAATTATGAATTTTAATTGCCATTTTCTTACTGCAGAACATGTTCCTGCTCTCCCTTTTTCCTCTCCTCACCCACCTAAATTTCCACTTCACTTGATTTTACTTTTGTCAGTCACAAAGTTTTTTCTGAAGAATAATTGCTGCTGCTTTTTTTTTTTTTTTTTTTTTTGAGACAGAGTCTCGCTCTGTTGCCCAGGCTGGAGTGCAGTGGCCGGATCTCAGCTCACTGCAAGCTTCGCCTCTCGGGTTCACGTCATTCTCCTGCCTCAGCCTCCCGAGTAGCTGGGACTACAGGTGCCTGCCACCACGCCCGGCTAATTTTTTGTATTTTTTAGTAGAAACGGAGTTTCACCGTGTTAGCCAGGATGGTCTCGATCTCCTGACCTCGTGATCTGCCCGTCTCAGCCTCCCAAAGTGCTGGGATTACAGGCTTGAGCCACCGTGCCCGGCCTGCTTCTTCTTAATAGTCCATTGAGCTTCACATATCCCTAATCATCTGGGATGAGATTAACCCTTTTTATAGAAGAACAATTAAGTGAGAAAAATGGACTGCTTCACTATAGCTTGTTCAACTTTAATTTCTCCTAGTTGTGTTTTAGTTTCTCTGTTTCAACCGAGGGGCCCAAGGGTTCTCAGTGCCTTTCTACTTGGGAGTGTTGAATGTCCTTTGTGGTACATGGTTTTATCTTTACCGCTTAAAAATCAAAAGGATTATTTACACTTTGGCATGTAAAGATTATATCAGAGCAAACAGCTCTTTATTCAAGCAGAGATAAGACACGCAAGGTACAACACTGTCCAATAGAACTTTCTGTGATGTTAGAAATGTTCTAGGTCTGAACTGTTTCATATGATGGCCACTAGCCACATGTGGCTGTTGAGCACTGAGAAACTGAGTTTTTAATTGTTTCTAAATTTTAAAAGATTAAATTTGTATCAGCACATATAGTAGTAGCTTCTGTATTGGACTGTATAATTAACTAGATGTTGACTAACATCGACAGATTAGAATCAGGAATGAGGAATGAGTTGAATGAGTTTCAGATCTCAAACAAGTTACTTCAAAGCCATCTATTCTTGGTTTCTCCTGTACAGGCTTTGGTATGTGGCACTTGTCATTCAACCACTCTCAGATGCTGGTAGGCCACCAAGAACAGAACCAGCAGTTAGCTCCTTGACACTGTATCAGGTCTGTAAGACAATGATTGAACTCGTAGACAAGACTTGTTCCTGGCTCTGTGGTGGCCCTGGAGTGCCCACAGTCAGCCAACCCTCTCTGTCGCTCTCTCAACTTTTCAACCTGGCACAACTGAAAAGTAAAAACTGGAGCCAGGGTCTTTGGTTTCACAACTTGATTGGAGAAACCAGATTGACTTAAAAGCCGTTACCAAACCATTAGATAAAACCAGTAGCTAGCTATACAGGATTTGGGTGAGCTGTGGGCAGAGCTTTTCCGGCAAAAGGTTGGCAGGGACCTCAACCACACCCTAGGCCAGAGAACCCCATGGCAGGAAGTGAGGTTGGTGGGGGCATTGGATGCCTCTGCTGAGTTAATCATGTTCCCTATTCTCTAGCAAGTACTCGGTAAAATGGATAAGTCTAAGCTCTTTCATTCTAGCTTGCTCCTTACAAACCGTGGCCTCAGACATTGGCCCCTAGAACTCAGTTGCTTGTCTGTACAATGCGATTGTACACAAAGTGATCTTACTGGTGCGTTCCAACTCTGAGATGCTGTGATCCTCCACAGCTGGCCTAGGAAGCAGAGGGAAGTGTATAGCTGCTATCTACCCTTCTTGTTAGTGGGATCACCAGCCACATAGCTTAGAATGACCCCCCTATTACAGCCAAACCTGAGGATTTTGCCTCCTTTATCTCTCATGACCGCATCCCCATGGCCAGTGCTTTGGGTCAGACTCTGTCATCTAGAGCCTCACCAGTATCAGAAGAACCTTAGGGATCTCTGTCCCTCTGTCCAGGTCACCCTCCCTGTCATGGATCCATCATGTCATTCTCTTGCTTTAATCTCCTCTGACTCTTGCCTAGCACTTCTTGAAGAGTGTATTCTAAACTGCTGTTGGAGTTTTCAGGCATGTTGGAATGGGGCTCCCATTTACCCCTCTACCCCCATCTCTCTGGCCTGTGACCACTCCTGCTCAGAATGTTCAGCACACTTTTCACCTGACTGCTAGTGTACGTGCTGTTCTCTTTGCCTGGAATTCTTTTCCTCTCTGCGTCTGCCATCTTCATTCCTGTCTACGCTGTTCATCTTTCAGTACCTGGCTCACACCTCACCTCCTCCCTGAAGCCTTCCCCAACCACACACACTTTTGGTGATTTTTTCCCTTCTTATTCATTTTCCATTACAGCATTGATTATGAAAATGTAGATAAATCATGTGCAAATAAAACTGGGATTGGCACTTGGAAACTAAAGTACACGAATCTTAAGTGCACAGTCTGATGAATTTTTATGTATACAACCATGTAACCCACACCCAGATCAAGATGTTAAATATTTCCAGTACCCAGAAAGCTCCTTCATGCCTCCTCCTAGTCAATACTTCTCTCAAAGGTAACCACTAGTCTCACCTCTTTTCACTATAGATTTGCTTCACTTATTCTTAAATTGTATTAAAATAGATTCATTTAGGAGATACTTTTTTATTGTGATAAAATGTATGTAACATAAAATTTACCATTTTAGCAATTTTTAAGTGTACAGTTCCTTGGCATTAAGTACATTCATGTTGTTGTGCAGCCGCCACCACCATCCATCTCCAGACCTTTTTCATCAAGTATATCCTTTTTTGTGTCTGTTTTTTTTTTTTTTTCCCACTTGACATTATGTCTGCAAGATTCACCTATGTTATTATAGGTACCATTGGTTCATTTCTTTTTATTTCTGAGTAGTAGTACTTTGTGTGACTATACCACAATTTGTTTTATCAATTGTTTTATCAATTCTCTTGCAGATGGACATTTTTTTTTCCAGTTTTTTATTCTTTTGACTAAAACTGCTGTGAACATTATGCTTATGCAGATACCTTGATGCCCGTACATTTCTGTTGGGTACATACCTAGAAGTGGAATGGGATCTGAAATGTTACTTCATAGATTCCATATAAAGAGTGTTTGTAACCTCCTGAATCAAAACATAAGTTCCATTCTGTGAGATAAAATGACACATCACAAAGCATTTTCACAGATAGCTTGTTTCTAGTTTTTATCGCTTGATATTTGATTTTTTCTTGTAGGCCTCAATGGGCTCAGAAATGTCACCTCGTAGATTCTACAAAAAGAGTGTTTCCAACATGGTAAATCAAAACACAGGTTCCGACCGGGCGCGGTGGCTCAAGCCTGTAATCCCAGCACTTTGGGAGGCCGAGACGGGCGGATCATGAGGTCAGGAGATCGAGACCATCCTGGCTAACACGGTGAAACCCCGTCTCTACTAAAAAAATACAAAAAACTAGCCGGGCGAGGTGGCGGGCGCCTGTAGTCCCAGCTACTCCGGAGGCTGAGGCCGGAGAATGGCGTAAACCCGGGGGGCGGAGCTTGCAGTGAGCTGAGATCCGGCCACTGCACTCCAGCCTGGGCGACAGAGCGAGACTCCGTCTCAAAAAAAAAAAAAAAAAAAACACAGGTTCCATTCTGTGATAGGATAGGCATGTGTTCAGCATTAGCGGATATTGCCAAACCATTTTCCAAAGTGGCTTATATTCATTTCTTATTGCTGCTATAACAGATTATCACAAACTTTAGTGGCTTAAAGCAAAATAAATTTATTATCTCATAATTCCGAAGGTCAGAAGTCTTAAAATCAAGGTGTCAGCAGAGCCTTTCAGGAGGCTCAAAGGGAGAATCTGTTTCCTTGTTCTTTCCAACTTCTTTTTTTTTTTTTTTTTTTTTTGTGACGGAGTTTCACTCTTGTTGCCCAGGCTGGAGTGCAATGACACGATCTCGGCTCACTGCAACCTCCGCCTCCCGGGATCAAGCGATTCTCCTTCCTCAGCCTCCTGAGTGGTTGGAATTATAGGCATTCACCACCACACCCAGCTAATTTTATATTTTTAGTAGAGACAGGGTTTCTCCATGTTGGTCAGGCTGGTTTTGAACTCCCAAACTCAGGTGATCTGCCCGCCTTGGCCTCCCAAACTGCTGGGATTACAGACTTGAGCTGCCGCGCCCGGTTGTCCTTTCCAGCTTCTAAAGGCTGCCTGCATTCCTTGGCTCATGGCTCCTTCCTCTGTCTTCAAGGCCAGCATCATAGCATCTTCCAATCTCTTTCTCTCTTGCCCCTTCCTCTCCCTCCCCCCCAGCTCTACTTCCATTGTTACATCTCTTCTCTCTAACTCACCTACCTCTGTTGTGATTACCTTGGGCCTACTTGGAAAATCCTGGATAATCTCCCCATCTCAAGAGCCTTAACTTGATCACATCTACAAAGGCCTTTTTGTTATATGGGATAGCATATTCACAGGTTCTGGGAACTAGAACAGCGACAGCTTGGGGCCATTCTTTTGCCAGCCTCATGGCTGTACATTTTGTATTCCCACCATAGTGCCTGAGAGTTCTAGTTTCTCCCCATCTTTGTCAGTACTTGATATGGTCAGTCTTTTGAATTGTAGCTATGCTGGTGGAGATGTAGGGGCACGACCAAGGCTGCCACCCCAGGCATCCTCCTTTGCTCCAGTGATAGCTTTATTGCAACTTAGAAGCATTATATTATGAATATTTGTTTACATTCCTCTGTCTTGGCCAAACTAAGCACCACTTCATGAGCAGGCTGTATAGTAGCTAATTTAATAAATGGTCCTTGGATGTGAAGAACTGACTGAGGGCAGTTTTCAGCAGAGTGGGGAAGCAGAGCTAAAGATATAAATGAAAGCCCATGCTTCCAGTCTCAACTCTGCTCAGTCCCCCTGGATCTGAGGGGGTAGGATTTCCCTCAAATAAAAATAGGAGTAGAGCAAAGAACCTGACTTCCACCTTCTGCACACTTTTGTCTTTCCCAAGATAGTTAATCTGTAAGTGAGTAATGCCCTGGAAGGAAATTTGGGCCTTGACTCCTATGGGTGTTGGTTGGAAATGACTTTGTTGTATATGTAAAGGAGAGGAAAATATAGTTTCAGCTGGCTACTGGGGAGTCTGATCTTGGACCCTTTGCAGGGACTCAGGTTTTCCTTTTCCTTGGACTCTGCTCATGTAGCAACATACTGCAGCTTCTTACTTACAGAAGGAAAGACTCCAAGGTAAGTAATGTTTTCTTGATCTCAGGGAATGTCATGTGTGTAGACTTAAACCTGCCTTGGAAACTTGAGGTTGGAACGTCTGCAGAAAGTGAAGCCAGAGTAGAGATGAATTTTCAATGCCCCTGGACACAAGATGGTGGGCACAGATGTCTTCGTACTAGAGAAAGAATCTCAGAAGGTGGGATCAGTATTAGACATAAGGCAGACAGGATCATGGCTTCTTTCGGGAGCATCCTGATCCAAGTAAGCACTTTCTGTGTTCTGTTTCATTCCCTAGTTTACTTTGCTGGGCACACACCTGGTTTCATGAGGGCTGTAAGGTTTCCAGGCCTCGTTCTTATCTTTCTAGGCTGCTGAGGTGTTGGCAGCATTCCTGCAGCTTGGCGTTGCTGTGACCTGAGTGAGAGAGAAAGAGAGAGAGAGAGAGAGTGTGTGTGTGTGTATGTGTGTGTGTGTAAACTTGCAGTGTGGCAGAGAACTTCTTTGGCCCTCACAAGGTCAACCAAAACCTGGCTGGTTGGTATTTGGATCAAAAGGGAGTCGGTCTTTGAAGAAAAACATGATCTCAGGATAGGAGGTACTGCGACAGGCCTATGCCAGAGTTATTGGTCCCTGTTTAAAAATGTACTAACAGTGTCACAGCTTTAGTAATTTCGTAAGTACATGTGTGGTTCACAGGCTGATCTGAAATAAGCTGGCTGTGCCAGAGTGGGGCACACCTGGGCCTTGAGTAGTGTGGGTGGCACACGCACCATGAGGGTGGGGACAGCCTGAACCAAACTGTGGCCGTGTTTATGGAGTGCTGCTGACTTCTTGAACATCCACTTATCTCTGCCTGCTGTGTTTGAGATGTGGAAAATGTCAGGTGGCAGCATTCATGCTGCGAACTGTCCCTCTGGGATTTGTACTCCCTCTTTACTCCCTGCCATCCAGGTCTGGAGGTGATCTCGAGAAAGAATATGGGGTGAGCTGTCCTCTGTAATCAGGTGGGTGTTCACTTTCTCCAGGGCAGGCACTGGATCTCTGCTCAACATTCTCTGGGGCTGGAGGGGCACCCTTCACCTCCTGGGTCAGGAAGCTCTTTATGTTGATACAAACATGTCTCCTCTTGCTACCCACCCTGTGGAGAGACCAGACAACCCCTTGGCATCCTTTTCACAAAACCTCTAAGTCTCCTTAAATGTGGGGACTAAGAGCTTTTCTGTGGCCTACACCACTTCCAGTTGTTTAAACCCTCCTGGTGTAACTTTTTATTTGGAATTTACTCCTGCGACATTGGTGTCTCCCTTCTCTAACTGTTTGCACAAATTGTCCATAATGTAGCCCTTTCATCTCGGTTAAGAATTTACCACTTAATACCTTAATCTGATCACTTACTGGCTATAGGACCCGGCCACAGGTTAGTTTCTTGGCCTCTTCTTTATCTGTGAAATGGGAACATATCTGAAGTACTTCATGGGGTTGAAGGAGGATTATGAAGTGATGCATGGAAAGTGTTTGTAGTGCAGTGTCTTGCACAGAGGTAGTACTCTGTGAAGTAGGAGGGGTGCTTATTATCATCCATGTAGCTAGTACAAGGACCCAGGCTGGATGTCTGTGGACATAAAAAAGATTTTTTTGGTATAGTATACACTTATATCAATATAGTTATATTAATATATTTATATATGGTCTTTGCCTTCCAGGGAGCTAGTAACCTAGTGAGATAGGTTGTCTCTAACTTACTGTAATCCAAGTTGAGCATTGATAAGCACCATAAATAAAAATAGAAAAATGGACCGTAAGGCTATATATAGATGAACAGTTCATTCTGGCTGAGAGCTGGGGTCAGTTTTTGTGCATTTATGAGTCCCCAAGGCAAGTGATTTCTTTGGGAGGGACAGTCATTTATACTTTGGTGGCCCATGGTTAGCAGGACAGCACTTCCCACCTGGAAGTGGCCTCTATCTTTGACCACATTCTTCAGTTTCTGCATAGAAATGACATTTCTTTTTCTCCCACCTAGAGCTTAATTTATGATTGAAATTCTTGAAGTATACAGTGATGCCCTATTCAGGAGGCTGTCTAGCCAGTAGCATTCCTTTTTATTCCTCGCCTAATGCAACACTGACAGTAGCATTCATTTTTCTCTTCCTATAAATATGTCAAAGTCTCTTATCCTAGGTCCTAGTTCTTACTGTCCTAGGTGAACTTTCTCTTCCCACTTTGTGCCGTTAGTATTTTTCCACAGACATAGAAGAAGAAAAGAACACTTATTTTTTGGCCCCACCCCTCTTTGGCACACATTACTTAGGTGCTTCACCCCACGCATTGACCCAGAGCTTGAGAGAAGGTCCTCTGACTGTCTGGAGCTGTGGAAACTGCACATGGCTTTTGGCAAGAGAATTACATGGTGTGCTTTAAGTTTTTAAGTTTAAGAGTTTATACTCTGTACTGGACAATATGGTAACTAATTCCATGTGTGGCTACTTAATTAAAATTAAATAAAAGTAACAATTGAGTTTCTTGATTGCACTAAGCCACGTTGCAAGTGCTCATTAGGCCAGTTGGATGGCACAGATACAGAACATTCCTGTCATTGCAAAAAATTCCATGGGACAGTGCTGGTCTAGGGGGTTGCCTTACAGTTGTAGGCTACTAATAGGAAAGATTGATGTTCATTCAGGCTTCAGTGGTTTATATTTTCCTCCCGAATGACCCAAGTTGAATATCTAAGCTTTAAATCTCATCAACTAATGCAATTAAAATATTTTAACCTCCTTAAATTTGAATACAAAAAGGGTATTCATTTTCTGAAGTCTTTTTTGTGCTGCCTAATTACCCTGAAGCAGATATCAAGCATGGATTCTTAGAGATGAGGACCTTAATTTGTTTTTTATTGTGGTAGAATATATGTAACATAAACTTCACCACTTTAACCATTTTAAGTGCACAATTTAGTGGCATTAAATACATTCACAGTGTTGTGTAACCATTATCACTATCTGTTTTCAGAACTTTCTCCATCATCCCAAATACAACATATACCTGCTAAATAATAACTTCCCCTTCCACCTTCCCCCAGTCTACTTTCTGTCTCCCTGCATTTGCCTATTCTAGGTACCTCATATAAGTGGAATCATAAAAAATTTATCCAATGTACTGACTCATTTCACTTAGCATAATATCCTCAAGGTTCATTCGTGTTGTATGTATAAGTAGTATGTGTCAGAGTCAGAATTTTTTTCTTTTCTTTTCTTTTTTTTTTTTTTTTTTAAGAGACAGGGTCTTGCTCTGTCACAGAGACTGGAGTGCAGTGATGTGATCATAGTTCACTATAACCCCAAACTCCTGAGCTCAAGTGATCCTCCCACCTCAGCCTCCCCAGTAGCTAGGACTATTGGCGTGCACCACCGTGCCTGACTAATTAAAAAAAAAAAAATTGTAGAGACAAGGTCTCCCTATGTTGCCCAGGCTGATCTTAACTCCTGACCTTAAGCAATCCTCTTGTCTTAGCCTCCCAAATTGTTGGGATTACAGGTACGAGCCACTGCACCCAGCCAGAATTTCTTTTCTTTTTTTCTTTCTTTTTTTGAGAAAGAGTCTTGCTCTGTCGCCCAGGCTGGAATGCAATGGCACAATCTCAGCTTACTGCAACCTCCATCTCCCGGGATCAAGTGATTTTCCTGCCTCAGTTTCCCGAGTAGCTGGGATTACAGGTGCCCACCACCATGCCCGGCTAATTTTTTGTATTTTTAGTAGAGATGGGGGTTTGCCATGTTGGCCAGACTGGTCTCGAACTCCTGACCTCAGGTGATCCACCTGCCTCAGCCTCCCAAAGTGCTCAGATTATAGGCGTGAACTTCTGCGCCCAGCCTTCTTTTCTTTTTAAGGCCAAATAATCTTTCTTTGCATAGATATACCACATTTTGTTTATCCATTCATTTGTTAGTAGACATTGGGGTTGCTTCCCCCTTTTGGCTACTGCGAATAATGCTGCTATGAACATAGGTGTGCACATATCTATTTGAGTCCCTGCTTTCAATTCTTTTGGATATATACCCAAAAGTGGAATTACTGGATCATATGGAAATGCTATTGTTTGACCCTGTTTTGTGCTGGGGGAGAAGTGGGGAGACAGGGTGGGTCTTGCTCTGTTCCCCAGGCTGAAGTTCACTGGTGCAGTCGTAGCTCACTGCAGCCTCAAATTCCTGGGCTTAAGTTATCCTCCTACCTCAGCCTCCAAAGTAGCTGGAAAAACAGTCACTTGTCACCATACTCAGCTAATTTTTAAATTTTTTGTAGAGATGTGGTCTCACTGTGTTGCCAAGGCTGGTGTCTGAATTCCTGGCCTCAAATGATCTTCCCGCCTCCGCCTCCCAAAGTGCTGTAATTACAGACATGAGCCACTGTGTGTGGCCTTGGCCCTGATTTAAAAAAAAACAGAAAAACTTAAAATCATTGTTGAGATATAATTCACAGTAACATAAATTTCATCCTTGTGAAATGTACATATAGCTCAGTCGTTTTTAGTATATTCATGAGGTCATGCAATCATCGCCACTAGTCACTGATTTTTTATTTTTTTTTTAGACAGAGTCTCACTTTGTTGCCCAGGCTAGAATGCAGTGGTATGATCTTGGCTTACTGCACTGCCTGGGATTACAGGTGTGAGCTACCCTCCCGGCCTAGTCACTGATTTTTATAGCCTCTTAGGAACTAAAGGGAGAGAAAGAATCTAGAAAGTGGCTTGGGTGCAAGGAAGGGAGCTTTCAGGATTATGTATGATACTCTTAAAACAGGATATTTGTTAATCCCAGCACTTTGCAAGGCCAAGGCGAGCAGATCGGTTGAGGTCAGGAGTTTGAGACCAGCCTGGCCAATGTGGTGAAATCCCATCTGTATTAAAAATAGAAAAATTAGCTGGGTGTGGTGGCGCATGCCTGTAATCTCAGCTACTTGGGAGGTTGAGGCAGGAGAATTGCTTGAATCTGGGAGGTGGAGAATATTTGTACCAATTCCATGAAATGCCTCATAATCTTTAGCAACAATCCTCTGCCCACTGTGAGGCTTTCCAACCTGAAGGTTATAGAAAGGCTCCCCTGCTACCTGACATATTTTCGGCTACTTGTGAGGCCTTGTTTTATGGAACGGGATGTTGAAGAACCTCACAAATGGGTCAGACTTCCCAGCAATGCTCTGGAAGCCTGCTAATATAGGAGCAGACAGGTGTTCATGTGCTATAAGCTTTGTCACATGGCCTTCCCTAGCAGGGAACTGCTTCTGTTCCTTCTCTGGTTCTGGCCCTAAATTCTAAAGCTACTTGCATTTCCAAACATAAAGCAAGTTGTTTATAATAAATGCCTTAAATATTTGATTTTCAGATTCATATTGCTCTGCTTTGGAGCAAGGATACAGCTCCTCTGCTTTTGTTATTACAAGCCATGTATACATATACCAGGGTGCTCTAGTTTTCACTTGTTCTCATCCTTTAGTTGTGGTTTTAATATTTTATGTTTGGACATGGGTTTATTGTGGTTTTCAGATACATGGCCAGCTTTCTTTTCTTTCTTTTTTTAATACATCATACAATTCACCCCTTTAAAGTGTTCAGTTCAGTGGATTTTAGCATATTAAGTCATGCAACCATCACCACAATCAATTCCAGAATATTTTCATCACCCCAAAAAGAAATCCCTCACTTGTTTTCCCCCAAACCCCTGGCTACCCAACCACTAATCTCAGTCTCTGTAGATTTTTGACCAGCGTTCTTGCATTCTTGTTTAATGGTGAATTTTTTTTTTTTTTTTTTTTTTTTTTTTTTTTTTTTTTTTGAGACAGAGTCTTGCTCTGTCGCCCAGGCTGGAGTGCAGTGGCACGATCACGGCTCGCTGCAACCTCCACCTCCCGGGTTCAAGCAATTCTCCTGCCTCAGCCTCCCGAGTAGCTAGGACTACAGGCGCGTGCCACCATGCCAAGCTAATTTTTGTATTTTTAGTAGAGATGGGGTTTCACCATGTTGACCAGGCTGGTCTTGGACTCCTGACCTTAGGTGATCTTCTGCCTCAGCCTCCCAAAGTACTGGGATTACAGGCGTGAGCCACCGCGCCCAGGCTAATGGTGACTTTCTTCCTCTCTAGGTTATAGTATAAGCCACCACCCTTTTTTCCATCTCTTCCATTTTTGTCTTTTCCCCTTCCCTCCCTCCCCTCTTCTGATATTAGCAGGTTAGCTCTAAATTCTCCTTAATTAACTCCCAAACTGGATGAATTGGTGGATGTGGCACAACTGTAAGAATTCATCCAACAAACCAGGGATGGACAAATAGTGTGTTTGAGCCCTCGAACACCCTTCTAAGTCATCTGCCTTCATTCTGTCACTATGAGGCCAGCCTTCTTTTCACTGGCTGGGAGGCTGCAGGGACTGAGAGCTAGGCCAGCAAGAGAGAACTGGGTGGAAGCTGCTCTCAGATTGATCAGTCACATGGCCTGGGGAGCAATGAACTGAGATTTTGGTGTGTGGCCCATGTGAGTGAGTGCTGGGACAGAAATCAAATGCTTGCCTTACAAATGTAGTGTCCAGATGTATAAATTCAGCCACTGGATTCTCCTCTTAACAGAAACATTTAATAGTCAAATTAAAGTTTCAAAATCAGTTTACAAATTACAGTCTGAAAATACCAGTATTTAACTTGAGAAGCACTGTTACTAGTACCTGGTACAGAGTAAGAACTCAATGATGTTAGCTGTTGTAAGGGCCAGGGGAAACTTCCCTTTTGCCCTCCGAAGGTTTGCTGAAAAGTGAACTCACAAAAGCAGATTAATTAGAGAAAAGGCATACACATTTTATTAACGTTTACACAGGGAGAACCGTGAATGACTACCTATCCCCAACAAGGTTCAGAGGCTTTACCATCCTGGCAAAATAAGTTATGAGAGGGGGGAAGAAGAGGAATTCTGTTGAGAGGATCACTAGGGAGAATAAATGGATCAGGGGACAAGATAACTTGTACACTATCTTGTGAAAGGGTCTTTCAGGTGTGGTTACATTCCTGGTCTTACAAGGAGGGGAAGAAAAAAATAAATGTTCCTTTTGTTGGGTCTGGACCTTAGGCAGATAAAGGAACTTCAGCTTCATCCTGCTTTGAGAGAGACATTGGTAGGGGAAGGCAGGGGAAGGTCAGAGAGACCTTGAGGCTTCTTCAGTTCAGTATGTCAAAGTGCCATATTTTGGGATATCTGCTTCTGAGCCCCAACACGGTTATTAAGAGGCCATATTTTATTGTATGCCTACTATATACAAGGCACAGGTTAGGTTTTGTGAAAAATGAGCCAAAGCTTCTTGAATGGAATTCAAGCCTTATTTATGTTATAATGTGCAGGAGTTTAGCAGGTTAATGCTGGGGAAGCAGAGACTTGGTAGCATCCACGTTTTGCTTGTTTCTTTAGAAACATATATTTTATTAAATAAATTTTTATAAAACAATGTGTTGACTGTAGATACCATCAACACAGGAAAGGTTTGGTTAAGCTTAGATTCTTGCTGAGAATTGTAGATATTATAATTTCTTGTGGATAATTTAAAAAATTTATCATTTGCTATTAGCCACTGGTGGCTTTAATCAAGGCAAACCATCTTGCTCAAAACAAATAACCTTGACCAAAAAGGGTAGCCAGGGTCCTATTTAGTCTATCTACAGATTGTTTTTTTTTTTTTTTGAGACGGAGTCTCGCTCTGTCGCCCGGGCTGGAGTGCAGTGGCCGGATCTCAGCTCACTGCAAGCTCCGCCTCCCGGGTTTACGCCATTCTCCTGCCTCAGCCTCCCAAGTAGCTGGGACTACAGGCGCCCGCCACCTCGCCCGGCTAGTTTTTTGTATTTTTTAGTAGAGACGGGGTTTCACCATGTTAGCCAGGATGGTCTCGATCTCCTGACCTCGTGATCCGCCCGTCTCGGCCTCCCAAAGTGCTGGGATTACAGGCTTGAGCCACCGCGCCCGGCCTACAGATTGTTTTTGTTTGAAAAGACATCAGTGTTTGTTCCATGCTATACATGTATCTCCTGTTTCATTACATCTCTATATTGCTGGGAATGAAACAAGTACCAGCAGACCCTTGCTGTGGAATTTTCTGAGCCAGGTCAGAGAGAAGCACAGTGTACTCTTAGAACAAGATCTGTCCTGCCTTTTTTTGTATTCTGGAGTACACTTGGGGAGAAATAGAGTAAGCTGCTCTTTGGGGAGGAAGTTTGGGCTTTTGATTTATTTTGAAGGAGTTTAAGAAATGCTACCACCACGCCTGGCTAATTTTTGTATTTTTAGTAGAGAAGAGGTTTCACCATGTTGGCCAGGCTGGTCTTGAACTCCTGACCTCAGGTGATCCCCCCCATCTCAACCTCCCAAAGTGCTGGGATTACAGGTGTGACCCACCACACCCAGCCAGTACTAGTTTTTTTTATTGCTAAAGAGTGTTCTGGGCCGGGCATGGTGGCTCACTCCTAGCACTTTGGGAGGCAGAGACGGGCAAATCACTTGAGGTCAGGAGTTTGAGACCAGCCTGGCCAACATGGTGAAACCCCATCTCTACTAAAAATACAAAAATCAACTGGGCATGGTGGTGGGCGCCTGTAATCCCAGCTACTCTGGAGGCTGAGGCAGGAGAATCGCTTGAACCTGGGAGGTGGAGGTTGCAGTGAGCTGTAACCACGCCACTGCTGTCCAGCCTGGGCAACAAGAACAAGACTCCATTTCCAAAAAAAAAAAGACTGTTCCACTCACAGTGAATATACTACAGTGTTTTTGCTCCATTGCTGTTTTATCCATTCTCTCTTTTTTTTTGTCTGAGATGAGGTCTCACTCTGTCACCCATGCTGGAGTGCCGTGGCGCCACCTGGGCGCATTGTAATCTTCGCCTCCCAAGCTCAAGCAGTCCCACCTCAGCCTTCTGAGGAGCTGGGACCACAGTCACGTGCCACCATGCCTGGCTAAGTTTTATTCATTTTCTCTCTGATGGATAGTTGGCCTATTTCCGGCTTTGGGCAATAATGAATAAAGATGCTGTGAACATGCATGTGCAAACCACCTTGTGGTCCTGTGTTTGCTTTATTTGTCTTGGGTAAATCCCTCAGGGCGGGATTGCTAGGTCATATGTATGTTTTAACTGTGGAAAGAACTGCCAAATCTTTTCCCAAGTGGTTGTATTCTTTTACACCCTCACCTGAAGTGTATGAAAGTTCTGACTCCTTTGCACCTTTGCTAGTACTTGCTATAGTCAATTTTTTGTGGGATTTAAATTTTTTTTTGCCATTCCAGTATGTGTATAATGGTACGGATTTCTCATTGGTTTTACCTTGCATTTCCCTAATGATTAAAGATGTTGAATGTTTTTTCATGTGTTGATTACCATGTGAAGTGTTCGTTCACTTTTTTTTTTTTTTTTTTTTTTGATCTGTCTCCCAGGCTGGAGTGCAAACAGGGTTTCACTGTGTTGGCCAGACTGGTCTCGAACTCCTAACCTCGTGATCTGCCCGCCTCAACCTCCCAAAAGTTCTGGGAATACAGGCGTGAGCCACCACACCCAGCCGGATTCAGCAACTAATTTCTACATCTTAAAGCTCCTACAAGTTTATGACACATTATTATGTGACAGAAATAGACTAAAAATAACTTTCTGTGCAAAAATAGTTCTGGAAGTCATGTCACAGGGCCCTTGGCCCAGCAGGGAGCCACTTTTAGCTGGAGCTAAAAGCCAGCATTGTAAATAGCATAGAATTGACTGTAAAGGGGCAAAAGGGAATGTTTTGGGATGACGGAAGTATTCTAAAACTTGATTATGGGGGTAGCTGCAAGACTCTATAAATTCACAGTGGTCACTTAAAATGGTTGAACTTTACAGTATGTAAGTTACACCTCAAAAAAACTATATTAGAAAGAAAGGGAGAAGGGGGGAACGAGAGAGGAGAAGAAAGGAAAAGGAATAGAAAAGCACAAATATAGGAGGGCATTGTTTTGTAAAAACCCATTTCAGCTACAGAAATATGTACATTGTAGATATGTATTTCTAATTGTGGAGTTATTAATGATCTAAAACGTTGGAAAGCTCCTGCTCCAAGGGAATGAGGTCTAGGGCAGTGCTTTGCAAACTTGATGGGAATCCCCTGGGGATCTTCTTATAAGGCATTTCATATTCAATAGGTCTGGGGCAGGGACTAAGAGTCCACATTTTGAACAAGTTTCAGCTCATGCTGACATTGCTGGTCTGTGGACCTCACTTCTGAGTAGCAAGGACTAGGGCATAAATTGAGGCTGAGCTATTGAGCATACACAAACTTAAGACTGTCATTATTGGAAGGGACTTTAGAAAACTCTAGTACAGTATTTCCCAAATGGACATTATCATGAGAACCTTCTGCGGGTACTTATTAAAGCATAGATTCCTATAATCAAGACAATATGATACTGGCATAAGGGTAGACAAACATGTCAATAGAAGAGAATGCAGAGTCCATGTATAAGTAATTGAATATTTGACAAAGACATCAAGATAATTTAATGGAAAAAGAACAGTCTTTTCAGCAAATGGTGCTGGAACAACTGAATATCCATATGCAAGACATGACCTGTGATTGATACCTTGCATCATATATAAAAATTAACTCCAGCTTTTCCCAGGCGGCTGCCGAAGATGGCCGAGGTGCAGGTCCTGGTGCTCGATGGTCGAGGCCATCTCCTGGGCCACCTGGCGGCCATCGTTGCTAAACAGGCCGGAAGGTGGTGGTCCTACGCTGCGAAGGCATCAACATTTCTGGCATTTTCTACAGAAACAAGTTGAAGTACCTGGCTTTCCTCCGCAAGCGGATGAACACCAACCCTTCCCGAGGCCCCTACCACTTCCGGGCCCCCAGCCGCATCTTCTGGCGGACCGTGCGAGGCATGCTGCCTCACAAGACCAAGCGAGGCCAGGCTGCCCTGGACCGCCTCAAGGTGTTTGACGGCATCCCACCGCCCTACGACAAGAAAAAGCGAATGGTGGTTCCTGCTGCCCTCAAGGTCGTGCGTCTGAAGCCTACAAGAAAGTTTGCCTATCTGGGGTGCCTGGCTCACGAGGTTGGCTGGAAGTACCAGGCAGTGACAGCCACCCTGGAGGAGAAGAGGAAAGAGAAAGCCAAGATCCACTACTGGAAGAAGAAACAGCTCATGAGGCTACGGAAACAGGCCGAGAAGAACGTGGAGAAGAAGATTAACAAATACACACAGGTCCTCAAGACCCACGGACTCCTGGTCTGAGCCCAATAAAGACTGTTAACTCCTAAAAAAAAAAAAAAAACTCCAAAATAGACCTAAACCTAAAGCCATAAAACTTCTAGAAGAAAATACAGGAGAGGCCGGGCACGGTGGCTCACACCTGTAATCCTAGCACTGGGAGACCAAGGCGGGCAGATCACTTGAGGTCAGGAGTTTGAGACCAGCCTGGCCAACACGGTGAAACCCTGTCTCTACTAAAAATACAAAAATTAGCCAGAAATTGCTTGAACCCGGGAGGTGCAGGTTGCAATGAGCTGAGATCATGCCACTGCACTCCAGCCTGGGCAATAGAGCGAGACTCTGTCTCAAAAAGAAAAAAAAAAAAAAAAAGAACACAGGAGAAAACCTTCATGACCTTGGGGTACGCAAGGACTTCTTAGAACACAAGAAGCTCAAATTATAAAAGAAAAAAATTGATAAATCAAACTTCATCAAAAATTAATCTTTTCTTCAAAAGACACCATTAAAATTAAAAGGCAAATAAGATGAGAAAATATCCACAATAAAAATGTCAGACAAAGAATTGTGTCCAGGCTGGGGGTGGTGACTCATGCCTGTAATCCCAACACTTTGGGAGGCTGAGGTGGGAGGATTGCCTGAGCCCAGGAGTTCGAGACCAGCCAGAGCAAGATGGTGGGACCCTGTCTCTGCAAAAAAAAAAAAAAAAAAAAAATTAGCTGGGTGTGGTAGGATGCACCTGTAGTCCCAGTTACCAGGGAGGCTGAGCCAGTAGGATCCCTTGAGCGCAGGAATTTGAGGTGACAGTGAGCTATGATGATGTCATGGCACACTCTAGCCTGGGACACAGAGCGAGACTCCATCTCAAAAAAAAGAAAACAAAAAAACAAAACAAAAAAAACTATTGACCAACCTTCTTGTGAATAAAATATAAGCAAACAAAAACATCTTGCAGCTCAATAAGTCACCCAAAAAATGTGCAGATGTGAACAGAGGCTGGGCACAGCTTACACCTGTAATCCCAACACTTTGGGAGGCCGAGGCAGGCAGATCACTTGAAGTCAGGAGTTTGAGGCCAGTCTGGCCAACATGGTGAAACCCTGTCTCTACTAAAAATAAAAAAATAAAATAAAATAAAAATTAGCCGGGCATGGTGGTGTGCACCTGCAATCCCAGCTACTCGGTAAGCTGAGGCAGGAGAATCGCGTGAACCTGGGAGGCAGAGGTTGCAGTGACCCAAGATAGTGCCATTGCACTCCAGCCCAGTGGCAGTGTGAGACTCTGTCTCAAAATAAATAAATAAATAAATAAATAAATAAATAAATAAAAGAAATTAGTTGCTGGATCCATAAGTTAAAATAATTTTGACCTTCTTAAACTCCCCCGTTGACTTGTGACATTTTTGAGCCTGGACTTGCTATTTGCTTGTGAGTTAGACTATGATGGTTAGCAGAGAGGTAAAATGATTTTAAATATTTTACTAAGTAATAGTCACATGTGTCTGAAATACTGTAATTTCTGAAAATAGGGCTAGATTTGTAAAGTTTTATTGCCTGAGACAGGCTCTGAAAGTCTTTTCCTTAAATGAATTAGAAGCCCAGAGTTGAATATGTTGTCTTAGTCTGTTTGTGTTGCTATAAAATAATGCCCGAAGCTGGGTAATTTATAAAGAGAAGAGGTTTATTTGGCTCATGATTCTACAGACTGTGCGAGAAGCATCTGATTCTAGTGAGGGCCTCAGGCTACTTCCACTCATGGCGGAAGGGGAAGGGGAGTCAGCATGTGCACAGACCACATGCAGAGATAGAGGAAGAGAGAGGGAGGAAAGGCATGTGCTGAGTTCTTTTTTACATCCAGCTCTGGAGGGACTCTCATGGGAACTAACAGAGCACGAACTCTCGTTACCACGAGGATAGCACCAAACCCTCATGACCCAAACTCCTCCCACCTGGCTTTACCACCAATATTGGGGATGAAATGTCAACATCAGTTATCCAGACTATAACATGTGTTACAGGTTTCTGTTGTGAAGTGAAATATATTTTCCTTTGCAAACCATGCCTTTAAGGCAAGGCCTTGCCTTTCACCTCTAGGCAACTGTCACCCTCCCCACCAGTGTGTTATTCTGGAGTCAGACTGCCTGAGTTTGCAACACATCTCTGCCACTTACTGGTTCTGTGACCTCAGGAAAGTGTCTTAAGTCTCAGTTTCCCCACCTGGAAAATGGGGACAATAATAGTACTTACTGTATAGATTTGTTAGGATAATCAAATAAGTATAGACATGTAAAGCATTTAGGGAGGCTGCGGCAGGAGAATTGCTTGAACCCAAGAGGTGGAGGTTGCAGTGAGCCGAGATCACACCTCTGCACTCCAACCTGGGCAACAGAGTGAGACTGTCTCAAAAAAAAAAAAAAAGCATTTAGGACTGTGCCCGACATGATCAATGTTGATTATTATCGTCATCATTATTATTGTTATCCTCATTATCATTATTTCTCTAAACTGGCTATTGTTGAAATCTCTCATTAAGCTATTTTCCATGCCTCCCAAATCATTTAACAACTAAACTTACCACTTTTCCCCCAAGTCTCCCAAGGCTACTTCCTATTTCTGCACATTTCTGCATACGATGCTAACCACTGTTCTCCTGGCTTCCCAGGCCCAAAACTTCAGATCTCCTTTGACTCTCTCCTCCCCACCTCCATTCAGTTGCCTATATGTGTAGTGTCTACCTTTTCATACTGGAATTATCCTTTCCTTTCCGTTCAGATTCTAATCACCTCTCATCTGGATTATTCATTTATCGTGTAGCTGAAATGGGAGAACAAGGTTCCCGTGGGCCCGGCCCTGGACCCACCTGTGTGGGCTAGGGGACAGGAACAACTGGGAAGACAGGATTGGGTGCGGGGCATGTACGTCAGCAGCATGAGGGACAGGATAAGGAAAGGACAGTGAGAAAAAGGCTCTGAGAAGGACCGGCTACACCTTAGGGCCTGCCTGTATTTGAAATGCCTTTATTGGCTTTTGCGTATTCCTCACGGACATCTCTGCATACAATGAAGGTCTTAGGGTAATTTGGACGAAATGGCTTGTTACCAGCTTGAATGATCACTTAGAAAAAAACTGGGCAGGCCTGTGCGGTGGCTCACATCTGTAATCCCAGCACTTTGGGAGGCTGAGGTAGGTGGATCACTTGAGGTCAGGAATTTGAGACCAGCCTGGCCAACATGGTGAAACCCCATCTCTTCTAAAAATACAAAAATTAGCTGGGCGTGGTGGCAGATGCCTGTAATCCCAGCTACTTGGGAGGCTGAGGCAGGAGAATTGCTTGAACCCGGGAGGTGGAGGTTGCAGTGAGCCAAGATTGTGCCACTGCACTCCAGCCTGGGCAACAGAGTGAGACTTCATCACAAAAAAAAAGAAAAAAGAAAAAAACTTGAGAAAGCATTTTACCCCGTTCCTGCTCTTTATCTTTGTTTCTTACATTTGGTGACCATATTGGCTATGTATTGTGTGCATACAACCATCACGTCCTGTCCTTAGCAGAGAACTCCAATTTTGAAACCTCAGAGGTTGGATATTGTGCTCGATGAAAGTACTCAGTGCCATATTGATGAGCAGAATGTTGGGTTACCTTGGGAACACAGACGTACTTCCTTGTTACTATAAAAAGGGACACAGTGGCTGTGGTTGTAAGGCAACCTACATTTTACTGATTCTTTATGGTAAAAACGACGTGCCTGTAGGGAAATGCTGTATTTTTTAAGAACTTTGATCAGATGCATCAGACATCCTTTTAGTGCTGATCAAATCGGGTAAACCCAGTTTTCAGTACTTAAGGGTTTTTACAGGTATCAAAGCTGTTTCCATCCATTCCTCTTCTCCTCTTTCCTGTGCCCACAGTAAGTAGGCAGGATATTTGTTGTAAGACTCAGTATGAATTGTTTTCACCAATGTGGATTATGACTAAGAGTATAATTTATACTAATGTCTTTAGGAGGGGACTTATTTGCCTGGTGGGGCCTGTATAGGTCATATGAAGGCAGATGGTGTGTGTTTGACCTCCTCAGGGTGGCCTATGGAGCAGAGTTGCCTGGCCAAGTAAGCCTTCCCACTCCAGATTGTGAGGCAGCTCAATGTATTTGCCTCGCTTGCAGGTTCCTACTATGGTTTCACTGCACTGCCATCTGGGAAAGGAAGGTTGGTGCAGTTTATTCCATAATAATTAAAAGCCTTACCACTACTAATAGGGTGTTTAGATACAGCCCTACTGACGGGGTGTGGTAACTTGCACCTGTAATCCCAGCACTTTGAGAGGCTGAGACAGGTAGATCATTTGAGGCCAGGAGTTCGAGACCAACCTGGCCAACATGTCAAAACCCCATCTCTACTAAAAATATAAAAATTAGCCGGGCGTGGTGGTGCGCACCTGTAATCCCAGCTACTCGAGAGGCTGAGGCAGGAGAGTTGCTTGAACCAGGGAGGCACAGGTTGCAGTGAGCCGAGATTGTGCCACTGAACTCCAGCCTGGGCGATAGAGTGAGACTCTGTCTCAAAAAGAAACAGAGAGAGAGAGAGAGAGAGAGAGAGAGAGAGAGAGAGAGAGAGAGAGAGAGAGAACGGGAAGGAAGGAAGGGCGGAAGGGAGGGAGGGTACAGTCCTACCTAGGGGAACAAATTATGCCCATTGATGCTGTCAAACACCTATCAGAAGTTTACTAATTCTCTTTGTCTGAAGAATTATTTTATTATTGCTCCAAATTGCTATCATTTTTAACAAAGCCACCCAAATGTGAATTGTGTTTATTTTCTTTACCATTTTCTGACGTTTTATATTACTACCGTATATTGATGTGGCATGAAAGGTGTATACACTACCGTATATTGATGTGGCATGAAAGGTGAAGGTTTTTCTATTTGTCACATGCAGTGTAGCTTACTACAGCAGGCTTCCTTACCCTTGGCACTACTGACTTTTGGGGCTGGATGATTCTTTTTCTTTTCTTTTCTTTTCTTTTTTTATTTTTGAGACGGAGTCTTGCTCTGTCGCCCAGGCTGGAGTGCAGTGGCCAGATCTCAGCTCACTGCAAGCTCCGCCTCCCGGGTTTACGCCATTCTCCTGCCTCAGCCTCCCGAGTAGCGGGGACTACAGGCGCCCGCCACCTCGCCCGGCTAGTTTTTTGTATTTTTTAGTAGAGATGAGGTTTCACCGGGTTAGCCAGGATAGTCTCGATCTCCTGACCTCATGATCTGCCCGTCTCGGCCTTCCAAAGTGCTGGGATTACAGGCCTTTTTTTTTTTTTTTTTTTTTTTTTTTTGTGACTCTCGCCCTGTTGCCCAGGCTGGGGTGCAGCAACGCGGTCTCAGCTCATTGTAACCTCTGCCTCCCGGGTTCAAGTGATTCTCCTGCCTCATACTCCCAAGTAGCTGGGATTACAGGCGCGTGTTACCACACCTGGCTAATATTTGTATTTTTAGTAGAGACAGAGTTTCACCATGTTGGCCAGGCTGGTCTCGTACCTCTGACCTCAAGTGGTCCACCCGTCTCGGCCTCCCAAAGTGTGGGGATTACAGGCATGAGCCAAGGGCTGGATGATTCTTGTTTGAGGCTGAGGGTTGTCCTGTGCACTGTAGAATGTTTAGCAGCATCCCTGACCTGTACCCACTAGATGCCAGTAGCACCTCCCCTGGAGATATTTTGGAATCTCAAAATATCTCCAGACTTTGCCAAGCACCGGGGTACACAATCTCCCCTGGTTGAGAACCACAGTATTAGAGTGTAAGGATTGTGTAGCTTGCTATTTTTAAAGGCAGTGGTCATCTGAAGCACTAGTTTTCAGTCAGCTATAATAGAAATGTATGTATTGACCTTTAAGTATGACAGTTTGGCTAACTTAAAATAATGTAAATCCAAAACCCGATTGCTGTGCTGTGCTAGCATGCTTAAATAGAAACAGCATCTCGCTGTTCTTTGATGATCGTTTTTGCGGGTGAATGGCAACACACAGGATTTGAAAATGCATACGTCATTTATTTTTATCTTCCTGAAATGAAAGGGGAAGAAATAATGACAGCCACAACAGCCTAGGTACCATCCATACGCAGGCATACCTGTAGTGCATATGGGAAAAGCACTTTTCCTATGTGTTATTTTGGAATGGCAGTGGCCTTTTCTGTGGAGCAGCCAAAAGAAAAGCTTGTACATGTCCATAAATCTTGGGAATTCTCCCCTGAAGGCCTCGTTGTTTTACTTTTCACAAATCTTTCCCAGAACCAAATATTCAGTTCCATGGTTTACCTTTTCTTTTGTATCATAATCTGTAGTTTTATTATTTTCAAAATAAACTTTTAACTACTGGCAGTAATAAATTGAACTTGAAGATTCATGGTTCTTTTGTTTTCCAGAGAGGGTTTTAGCAGGGATGCAGTTAGAGGCTGGAGGTGGGTGAGATAGAGGTAAATTTAATTGACAAGCTAGAGATAACTGAGGCTGTTTAAAAGGCCAACCAGACTGCCCTGGACAATGTTGAATGGTGGTACACATTGTACTCTGCTTTTGTGGTTTAAAAATAATCTATTTGTGGTCGGGCGCAGTGGCTCATGCCTGTAATCCCAGCACTTTGGGAGACTGAGGCGGGCAGATCACAAGGTCAGGAGTTCAAGACCAGTCTGGTCAATATAGTGAAACCCCGTCTCTACTAAAAATACAAAAAATTAGCTGGGTGTGGTGGTGTGCACCTGTAATCCCAGCTACTTGGGAGGCTGAGGCAGGATAATGGCGTGAACCCGGGAGGCGGAGGTTGCAGTGAGCCGAGATCGCGCCATTGCACTCCAGCCCAGACAACAGTGCGAGACTCTGTCTCAAAAAAAGTAAAAAAATAATAATCTATTTGTGCCCGGAAGCTGTTTCCTCAAGGCCTCAAAGTGCCCTTGAAGATTGTCCTTGTTTAAGAATTATGTTGTGGCTGGGCTGAGGATACCAGACGCACAGATCTGTAAGCTTAGGATGGGGGTAACTCTGCTGGGCATGTTTTTCAGAGACAAATGGAAATGGAACAGGGGTTCTAACTTTCAAAATCATTCTTAACATGTCTCCCAATTGTTGTAATACCAATAGTTTTACTCTCTAATTTTTAAAATTTTTTTGTAGAGACAGGGTCTTGGTATGTTGCCCAGTCTGGTCTTGAACTCCTGGCCTCAAACAATCCTCCCACTTTCTTCCTAAGCACTGGGAATACAGGCATGAGCCACCGCTCTCAGGCCAAAAGAGTGATTTTTTTTTTTCCCTAGCCTCTTTATTTCTCCTTTGTATTTTGTTTTAAAACTAAGGAATCCTCTTGAAACAGAAGCCAACTGGTGGTAGGAGCAGGCCTAAGCACTGCCCTAATGACTTGCATTGCCCTTCAGTAGCCTTGTCAGTGGCCTCTGGACTCAGTGGCATAACTGGGACCATCTCTTCTGTGGGCTGGAATTGCCATGAGCTGAGTTGGAATAGCAGGGCTAGGAGAGCAAGGAGTTCACATTGGATAGTTTGTACTCAGCAGTCATTAAAGTTCAGATCTGGGCCGGGCACGGTGGGTTATGCCTGTAATCCCGGTACTTTGGGACTTTGAGGTGGGCCGATCACCTAAGGTCAGAAGTTCGAGACCAGCCTGGACAACGTGGTGTAACTTCGTCTCTACTAAATATACAAAAAACTGAGCGTGGTGGCGCACACCTGTAATCCCAGCTACTCAGGAGGCTGAGGTGCAAGAATCCCTTGATCCCAGGAGGCAGAGGTTACAGTGAGCTAGGATTGTGCCACTGCATTCCAGCCTAGGCAACTGAGTGAGACTGTCTCAAAAAAAAAAAAAAAAAAAAAAATCAGATCTGATGCCCAGTGAGATGGCCAAGGAAGAGTTGTCATCCCAGGAAGAAGGGGCTGTCCTCAGGGAAAGGTTCTGAAGAATCCTGTTAACCCTGTAACAGTGAGGATGGAGGGACCCCAAACAACCACATACATGTCATTGTGCAGAAACAGAAACAAGGAATGAGGACAAAATAATCAGCTTGAGACAAAGAGCTTGCAGTTGGCTTACTCATACTCAAGAGCGCAGCTTGTCCTGTGGTAGGGACTTGGGACCTTATGGGCATCTGGGCGAGGAGTGCCATGGAGATTGACTGGAAAGGTTTCTGGTGAGCCTTTGGGATCTTTCTTTCTTTTCTTTCTTTTCCTTCCTTTTCCTTCTTCCCTCCTTCCTTCTCCTTCCTTCCTTCCTTCCTTCCTTCCTTCCTTCCTTCCTTCCTTCCTTCCTTCCTTCCTTCCTTCCTTCCTTCCTTCCTTCCTTCCCTCCCTCCCTCCCTCCCTCCCTCCCTCCCTCCCTCCCTCCCTTCCTTCCTTCCTTCCATCTATCCCTTCTTTCATTCTTTTTGACTATCTCCTATAGGAAGGATGAGACTCTTTTACATCTTTTACTTTCATGTTATTAAACACACATACACATCACCATGAATAGAAATCAAATGACATTGCTAATACTGGAAATTCCACAGGTAATTTCTCTTTATCAGTCGTTACCTGCTGGGTTCTGTCCACAGTTTAAAAGAGATATTTGTATGTTTCTTGTGCTTTGTTGCTGAGAAAAAGCAAATAAGTAATTTATCCCCGTGTCTTGGCCCTCTTTCCAGAAGCTCAAGGCCTTTCTGAGTCTTGTCTTGGATTGGTGAGTTGGGAGCTTTTATTTTCACATGACACAACCCTCATTGAGCAACCACTTCTCCTTATGTGTAACCTGACAGCCAGCCTCTGCCCCACCATTACAGGAAAATACTGGCTGGGTTAGGCTGAGGAATAATGATGCCAGACATTTATTGAGCAGTGCTTGTGTAGCACATAGTGTACTGAGCAGTTCCCTCTTTCCTTCCCCCTGTTTGCACCCTTTCCCTCTCAATTAATGCTCCTAGTGATCCAGTGAGTGGGCATGATCTCCATGGGATTAGAACCTAGGCTACCTGGCTCTGGAGCCCCTGCTCCCAGGCACTGTACTCAGCTGCCCTCTCTGTACTTGCTGAGGGATGTGGGGGTGCTCTTCAAGGGTTATTTTGTCTGCATGATTGGACCCCTGTATCAGGTGAGACTCCAGAAGCTCACGCAAAAGCCCTGTGTGTCAGAGCCTCTCTATCTCTAAAGGACCTGAGGCCAAGTTCAGATGCCCAGACCTACTCACCCTGTCTATGGTAGAAAACTCTACCCTTGCTGCCCTGTCCATGTTTACTCCCTTATCTCATTCAAGCCCCATTTGCTTGTTGGTTTTTTGGGATCACCTTGTATAGGATGGGCAGAATCCACATTCTTGTTGTTGAAGAACAGGCATGTACAAAAAACTGTGATGACCAGAATTACACAGAAAGGAGAGCGTGAAGGTAGAGGAGACATGATCTTGCAACCACCACACAGGGAAGAAGGCTGGGAGGACAGACCTCAGCATAGAGTCACCCATATTACCTTAGGGAGCCCTGAGCTTAGCTGTATAGGTTTCTTTTAACTAGCAAATCATGCTGTGAATAGAGTATGCTGTGCATATTGGCTTATTTTGAAATTACACATAATTGTAGAAACATAGGAAGCTAGGTAATTCCTGCCTCCCAGATGAGGATCCAGGGTGGGAGCTAAGCTTTTCATGTCATGGTGCTCAGTAGATAATCAGTTGAGTTTAATTTTTCTAGCCTATGTCTTCCTTCGCTACCTTTTGAGTTTGCTCATCTTAGCTTCTAAGCAAACTATCAGCTTGGTAGAGAAAGCCTTACAATGAAAACTGCGACCCCTTAGGAAGTTGTGGGGGGTTTCCTGGAGGAGTTTTATGGGGTTCTTGGGAAGACTGAAATGATTCCAGGATTTGGGGCCTAGTGATCATCTGCCCCAACTTGTTTTATCTGTGTTCTCTTCTATCAGGGGAAAGGAGCCAACTGTGAATACTCCTGCATGCCAAGCATTTTCACAAGGTCTTGCCTCTACCCCATAACCTTGGGATGTAGGTAGTAATGTTCCTATTTTACAGAAGAGGAATTTAAGCCTCTGAGATGTTAAGGAATTTACCCAGTCTCTTGACTGGGATACAGTTGGGCAGGCCACATGGATGGAGCCAAGAAGAAACTCTCAGGGCCGAGGAGCTGAGCTTTATCTATGAATGGGGAGAGAATCCAATGGAGGCAGTTTTACTGGTAGCTGTAGAAAGAACCAGGCCTTTGGGACATTTGTAACTGGGATCTGATGTAGACTGGAGACAGTTAAAGGTATGAGAAAGTCAGGTTAACAGGTACCCTGGAAGATAACAGCTGTCAAGGAAGAGTTCAGGACCAAGGAACCAGCTTCTTAGATTTCCTTATCTTCTGGTAACCAGCAAGGTTAGGGCTTTTTGCCATGCTCTTTCAGAGCCCTGACTTCAGCCACTCCCTGGGCCTTTGCAGGTGACTTCAGTTCCCATGCTGGCCCTGGCATGGGGCATACCTCCTATTTCCCATGTTGCCCTTGGAGTCCAAGTACACCCAACTTCTTCACAGGGCCACAGTGAGGATGTGGTTACCTGGGAGTTCCCGGGTTTATCTTCATAGCTTTGGGCACTAATAACGTATGGCAGGTGGTCAGGACTGAATTTTGCCTTTTCTGTTTGTTGCTGTAGTTGTTACAGCTTTTAAAATAGATATAAATTACATACACTGCAATACACAAATTTTAAGTCTACTGTTTGATGAGTTTTGGCAAATATGTACACTTTTGGGGGCCAGCCTATCTGATGGGTCCCCCACTGGAGGCTTGGGGCAAGCTGAAGACATTGCTGATATGAAAGCAAGGATTAAAGATCAGGGAGGGTCAGGGACTGGTTCTAGACTGTGGTAGTAGACATGGTGGTGGTCAGGTAATGAGATGAAGGAACACTCATGCTTTCTGGATACTCAGGACATATCTCATTTAAGGGCCATATCTAAACCAGTAATAATAATAATAATACTGTTAGCTAATATTTATTAGGCATTTAATATGTGCTAAGAGCTTTGCATATATTGTTCTTTAAGCTCCACATTACTCTTTGACACAGGCACTGTTAAACAGATGAGAAGAGTGAGGCTAAGAAGCTTCCCCAGAAGTCACACTTAGTGTGTGCTGAGCAGGGATTTGACTGAGCTAGGCAGAGCCCACTCCTCTTTCTTAGCATCATCCTTCGTGCTTCCCAGTAGGAATAGCTACCATTTTCTAGATATCTAGATCCCTAGGTCAGTGCTCCTTCCCTTTAGGCTCTCTCATTATTGAGAGTCAACCAGATTGGCCTCAAATTCATGCTTTGCTACTTAATAGCTGTGTGACTTCGGACAGATTTCTTAATCTCTCTTGAGTCTCAATTTCCTCATCTATAAAATGGGGGTGCTTCCCACCTCCTAGGATTATTGTGAGCATTAAGTAATATTTGTAGAGCATAATGCCTGGCCAGAAGTAGGTGCTTAGGAACTCGTGTTTTTAGAAAAAGATAGTCTAGTCCACAAATATGTGTACAGTCCTCAAAACCAGGCACAGTTGAATTTTATAACTTGGCATGTTGTCTTTTGGTTCTGGGGAGCTTATTTACTAGATTGAGTTACTGGCACAGGAGTTCCTGGGGTGGCTGAGTACATGTATATGAATATAGAAGAATAGCATCATCATATACCACCTTCATAATTAGTGTTTGTGAGATGTCATCTCTATGCACTTTTTAAATAAAAAATTACTTACCTTGCTGAAGACAGGATCTCTCATTTCTACTATAAAGGGCGTGTGTCTACATGTATAGACAAAAACAAGCAAACAAACAGTGATTGGTAACTGATATACTGTTTGCAGAAGGTGAGAAATCAAGAGGACATATACACGTTTCTAGTATAATTTTTGTTGGAAAAGAATGCTCACCCTAGTTTTACACTGGCAGTGTTGTAATGCACTCTGTCTTATCACCCCCATTAGGAAAGGTAGCCTGGTTGAGGTTTCCAGGTGTGTGTGCAGAGGACCTCCATAGTGGAAGGTGGAGAGCAATAAATAGGAACATGTGTATTAGAATAGCTGGATTTGTTGAGCTCCTATTGTGTGCTGGATACAGTTAAGCAGTGCCTATATCTCATTTAATCGTCGCTCTAAGATAGGTTCTACTCTTACCTCCATTTTATAGAAGAGGAAGCTTAGAGCAGTTACTGCAGAACTTTCCTGTTTGTTTGTTTGTTTTTGTTTGTTTTGTTTTGTTTTTTGACAGAGTGTTATTCTGATGCCCAGGGTGGGGTGCAGTGGCGCAACTTTGGCTCATGGCAACCTCCACCTCCCGGGTTCAAGCAATTCTCATGCCTCAGCCTCTCTCAAGTAGCTGGGACTACAGGTGTGTGCCACCACACCTGGCTAATTTTTATATTTTTAGTAGAGACGGGGTTTTGCCATGTTGGCCAGGCTGGTCTCAAAACTGCTGACCTCAGGTGATCCTCCCACCTCGGCCTCCCAAAGTTCTGGGATTACAGGCGTGAGCCACTGAGCCCAGCTAGTACTCCTACTGTATCTTCTTCCAATAACTTGTGTAGAGGATTTTGTGGCCGAATGGTGATGATGGTTACATGCCAGGTTTTGGTTACATGCCAGATTTTGGAGTGGGGGATAGGGGGCAACCAAGTTACATGCCAGGTTACATGCCAGGTTACATGCCAGGTGATGGTTACATGCCAGGTTTTGGAGTGGGGGGTAGGGGGGATTCATTCTCATTATTATTATTTGACCTTGACATCAAAGTGCTATGCACTTTGTATTGTTTGGGCTTCACCCAGTTCTACATTTGGTAGGGAAAATGGCTCTTCTCTTAGCTGTGCAATTGTGATTTAAGAAAATCATTTAGGAATCATTTGAATTGTTTAGTAATAATCTTACATGTCTGCATTTTTCTGGAAAATGTAATTCAATTAGCTGTTTTAAAAGGAAACTGTGGGAATTTAGTGGGCATATTTTATAAAAATCTATTAATGGCGTAGATTTGTGTATAGTCTTAAAGTAGTTCCCTATTTCTCCATTTCTTTCTTTTCAAGGACTTTTTGGCGTCTGTATACAATTTTTTTTTTTTTTTTGAGACTAAGTTTTGCTCTTGTAACCCAGGCTAGAGTGCAGTGGCGTGATCTTGGCTCACTGTAACCTCCGCCTCCTGGGTTCAAGAGATTCTCCTGCCTCAGCCTCCCAAGTAACTGGGATTACAGTGCACGCCACCACGCCTAATTTTTTGTATTTTTACAAAGAGATGGGGTTTGCCATGTTGGCCAGGCTGGTCTCGAACTCCTGACCTCAGGTGATCCACCTGCCTCGGCCTCCCAAAGTGCTGGGATTACAGGTGTGAGCCACTGTGCCTGGCCTGTATACATTATTTTTTTAAAATGCCTATACTTTTTGGATGTCTATACCTTCATCCTAGTAGTCAGTAGTTACTGAACTTAAATGCTAGGCTTGCCTCATTCAAAAGTATAAATCATGACATCTTTGAAAGGGGCACGTCGCAAGGAATGAATTGGGTGATAATAGTGAGTTTTTATCACCATTTAAGAGAAAATTTAAGCCAGTTCAGAAAATTATAGCAGGTAGGAAATGGATTAGATCACTCATTATCAGAGTGTGATCCCTAGACTAGCAGCATCAGCATCATCTGGGAATTTATTAGAAATACAAATTCTCAGGCCCCACCCTAGACCTACTAACTCAAAAATTCCAGGGGTAGAGCCCAGCGATCAGTTTTTAATAAGCCCTCTAATGGATTATGATGCACACAAAAGCTTGAGAATCATTGGATTAGAACCCTCCCCCCGCCAAAAAAAAAAATGCTCAGAAGAGTTATTAAGCTATTGCAAGAAATGGCATCTTCCTGAGAGGCAAATTTAAGTTGAAACCACCTGGTTCTGCTCTTGTCGGAGATAGAAAATGGAATAAATGGCCACTGATAGGTCTTTGTAATCGTATGATTACCCTGAGCTTAGTTCCTGCCTAGGTATTTGTTTCCAAAATAAATATTCCAAATAAATACCAGAACTTCATGTAATAGCCGAAGAAATAGAATTCAGTAGTCGAAAGGGATTAAAAGCAATTTATACATTTTCTGGAGACTAGAAAAGTGTCAAAAGATGAATTCCTAACGTGCAGCTTTTTGCCTAGTCCTCTGGCTCCCAGTATTATTTGTGTGCACACACACTGATACACCCACACACTGTACCTTCCAAAAGTCACACAAAACCCTTCCCTCACTCAGTTCCTAGTCAGAACTCTCCCCAGAAGCAGCCCAACATGGCTCATGGCTTCCTAGTCCCTCATCTCTCTTTCACTTCCTTCTGTCTTTTATTCCCCCCATCCCCCACCCCCATGCAGCGTATTTTTCCCCTTTCCAGTATCGATTGATGAAAACTGATTCATTTCTTACAATCCTGGAAATCTGTCCACATACGTTCGCCATCTGTATAATGAAAGCCCAATAACTGATTCATACTGGATGGGTAGAATGGAGAAAGCCAAGAACATAAAGACAGAGTTCTCTTTCTGGTGGAGAGAGAGATGGAGCAGTCTCATCTCTAGTTGAATGGGGCCTCAGAGCTGTTCCACCTGAAATTTCATGATTTGGGATTTTGAAAGTGCCAATCATACATTAAATTGACTTTTTAGGGTTTTCTTTTTTGCACATTGTATGCTGGTATGATTAAGCCTTCATTTTAACACTGTTTTTGTTTGTTTGTTTGTTTGTTTTGAGATGGCGTCTCACTCTGTCACCCAGGCTGGAGTACAGTGGCACGATCTTGGCTCACTGCAACCTCCACCTCTCAGGTTCAAGTGATTCTTCTGCCTCAGCCTCCTGAGTAGCAGGGACTACAAGCACATGCCATCATGCCCAGCTAATTTTTTGTATTTTTTGTGGAGATGGGGTTTCAACATGTTGGCCAGGCTGGTCTCGAACTCCTGACCTCAGGTGATCCACCTGTCTCAGCCTCCCAAAATGCTGGGATTACAGGAGTAAGCTACCACACCCAGCCTCATTTTAACACTGTTAAGGGTTGTTTTGTTGATGTTCTCAGAGTGCCTTTTTAAATGGTTATGAATTTCATTTTGAAGAAAAATTAGGTTGCTACACAATTTTACTGTTGGTTTTCATCAAAAGTCCGTTGCATTAAAGTAGTCATCCTGAGTTATGGAGAGAATTGAGATTTAGCCCTACACTGAAACAAATGTAAATGGAAAGTTTAGTGACCTTCTGGGATTGTAATTGGTTTTGAGGTTTTAAATGAAAAATATGAGGCGGAAGTATGTGATGTTTTCTGAACAAAAACAATATATCCTCCTGCAATGATGAAAAAGGTTCTAGATTCTGTCAGCTGATTTTCAGTTCCCACTTGCAAGATTGAGAAGTTCAATTGGATTTCAGGCTTTATTATTTTCTAGCATATTTTTGCATAAATCATTACCCTTGCCTAGAATTTCCAACTCCTGCCGTTTCACTGATCTGAATCTGACCCCACCTCCCCTCTCCCAGGAGAGCAGCAGAGTCCAGAAGAAATCACCAGATTAAAAGTCAGAGAGATAATTAGACTCCTCCCACTTAATAGCACATTGGATGGGTGGGTCACTTGATGTTTTGAAGTCTCCATTTCTTTTTTTTTTTTGAGACGGAGTTTCACTCTTGTTGCCCAGTCTGGAGTGCAATGGCGCAGTCTCGGCTCACCACAACCTCCGCCTCCCAGATTCAAGTGATTCTCCTGCCTCAGTCTCCCGAGTAGCTGGGATTACAGGCATGCACCACCACACCCAGCTAATTTTTCTTTTTTCTTTTTTTTTTGAGACGGAGTCTCGCTCTGTCGCCCAGACTGGAGTGCAGTGGCCGGATCTCAGCTCACTGCAAGCTCCGCCTCCCAGGTTTACGCCATTCTCCTGCCTCAGCCTCCCGAGTAGCTGGGACTACAGGCGCCCGCCACCTCGCCCCGCTAGTTTCTTGTATTTTCTAGTAGAGACGGGGTTTCACCGTGTTAGCTAGGATGGTCTCGATCTCCTGACCTCGTGATCCGCCAGTCTCGGCCTCCCAAAGTGCTGGGATTACAGGCTTGAGCCACCGCGCGTGGCCCCAGCTAATTTTTCTATTTTTAGTAGAGATGGGATTTCTCCATGTTGGTCAGATTGGTCTCGAACTCCCAACCTCAGGTGATCTGCCTGCCCCGGCCTCTCAAAGTGCTGGGATTACAGGTGTGAGCCACTGCACCCGGCCCATTTCTTTAATCTAGAAAATAACCCTATCTCTACTAAAAATACAAAAAATTAGCTGGGCGTGGTGGCGGGCGCCTGTAGTCCCAGCTACTTGGGAGGCTGAGGCAGGAGAATGGCCTGAACCCGGGAGACAGAGCTTGCAGTGAGCCGAGATCGTGTCAGTGCACTCCAGCCTGGGCGACAGAGCGGACTCCGTCTCAAAAAAAAAGAAAAGAAAAGAACCCCCTAAAAATAATGGCCAGCACCATTTAATGAGCATTTATTATATGGGAAGTTCTTCCCACACATTTCATGTAACCATCACAGCAACTGTTTATCACAACACATTTATCATTTATTGGTGGTTTTTTTTCATCCACTTTTAAAAATAAACACTCATTTTTCTTCCAACTTGCCAACATTTATTTTGGCTCCCCAGTTTTACAAACTATAATTAATAACAAAGCTGTTGGGATTGGGTGACAAAGACACTTTATAGAAATATATCTGATTTTTACATACTCAAATGTGCCACATACATTTGCCTTTGGAACCGGATATATCATCTGGATATTTGGGATGGAAAGGAAAAACAGTTAACCTAGGAGATTTGGGAGAAAGCCACATATAGGATCAACTAGGCTCTGGATTTTGAGCCTAGTTGTGGAACACTCCCTGATGTGGCTTTTGGTATTTTGCTTTTTTTCAGGGTGGTGGGGGAGCACTACACATTTTTTATTGCAATATAATTTACTAGCAATAACATTAATCATTTTGAAGTGTAATCTAGTGGCATTTTGTACATTCACAATGTTATGAAACTGTCACCACTGCCTAAAATACCATCACATTTTCATCACTCCCAAAAGAAATCTTGAACCCATTAGTAGTCTTTCACAATGTCTCCCATCCCCTTTGTTCCTTTTTTATGGCTGAACAGTATTTCATTGTATGGATGTATAATGCCATATTATATTTATCCAGTGTAATGGTTAATTTTTAGTGTCAACTTGACTGGATTGGGGAATACCTAGAGAACTGGTAAAGCATTATTTTTGAGTGTGTCTGTGAGGGTGTTTCCAGAGGAAATTGGTGTGTGAGTCTGAGTGGACTAGGTGGGGGAAGATCCACCCTCAACGTGAGTGGGATCCTCCAATCTCCTGGAGGCCAAAACAGAACAAAAACTGAGGTGCTGAGTATATGTTACTGCTTCCCTTCATGAACTTGACATTTCTTGAGTGCTTACTGTGCACAAAACACCGTGCTGGGCCCTTTGGGGGCTACAAGAAGACATGGGACATAGCTCTGCCCTTAAGCTTGTATCCTGATGGATGGATTGGAAAGGGAGGGTTGGTGAGAGAGGGCTTCGGAAGGGTAGAGTTTCCTGTGCCTGAGGGTGGTGAATGAGAGAGGGAAGGACCCGAATGTGAAGTAAAGAGGAAAAAGGTCTGTGAGAATCAGAGCACTGATGGAATTCAATGGAAAGATTAATCTGTGTGTGTTGGGGGTGGGGTTATGGGGAGCAGCTCATGCAGCGCCTTCCTTTCTTTACCCTTGTATTCCTTCCACAACTCTAGCAGAATAATGGGTACAAAGATGCCTTAAAATGTTGGTTGTTTTTATAGGCACTTCCGGTGTGAGGTTAAAATATTCTGCAAATGGGGAGGTTTCCATCAATGGGACATAATATTCGTGGCCCTTTGATTCAATAACTTTTTGAGTCCCTCCCAATCTTTAGGGTGCCAGAGATTCAGAGATAAGACAAGAGCTTAGAGGACAAGGGTCAAATGAAAAGACCCAAAGCCTGGCAGGGTGGTGCACACCTGTAATCACAACGACTAGAGAGGCTAAGGTAGGAGGATTGCTTGAGGCCAGGAGTTAAAGATCAGCCAGGGGCAGCATAACGAGACCCAGTCTCCCTGCCCCTGCCTTCCACCCCCAAGGAAAAAAAAAAGACCTAGACAATAGCATGTAGGGCAGTAACAACCTTGGTAAAGGTAAACACTGTGGAGGAATGTGGCAGATTCCTTCTGCAGACTGTTTTGGGGCCCACTCTGCTGAGCTCTGTCATACAGAGAGTAGCCACAGGGAGGGCCCTGCCCTGTAGAATCACCGTAATCTAGAACACTAGTTCTCAAGGTGTGGGCCCTGGACCAGGAGTGTCAGCCTCATCTGAAAGCTTGTTAGAAAGGCAGATTCTCTGGCTCACCCCAGACTTCCTCCATCAGAAGCTCTGGAGATGATGTCCAGCAGTCCATTTTCACAAGCCCTCCAGGTAGTTCTGATGCATGCTCAAGTGTGGCAAGCAGTGGGTTAGGACAGTTGTCAGGCCTGGATGCACATTAGAATCACATGCGGAGCTTTTAAAGCAGCAGTACCTAAACCACACCTAAGACTGATTAGATCAGAATCTGAAGGGAGACCCAGGCATCTGTAGTTTTGAACGCTCTCCAGTTGATTCCATTGTATAGCCAAAGTTGAGAAGCAGTGGTCTCCATGTGCTTAAACAGATCATCACAGTGCAGTCAAGAGTGACCACTAAGGTGGGAAACAGTGCCTGTGAGTCCACAGAGCAGAGGATGCCTGGCAACCCCTTGAAGGAATCAGGATGGCTCCCCAGAGGAGGTGAGGATCCTTCATTGTATTTCCTATTGGATGAGCTCTTCATTCCTCCTTCCCTGTTTTTTCTGGACATTGCAGTTGCACAAATCTGAGTGTGATTGGAAAGGTTATTTTAAAATTCGTTTAATGTGATTAATTTTTCAAAGTTGAACACAGCTGGCTTTCCTTTAAAACTTTGTATTTTGATAATGGTTCTTAACGGTACCATGAATAATTGACTAATATCAGGTCATTAATATTCTATAGGAGAGTCAAGCTAATAAAATTCATTTTAAAATTAGTTTTTAAAAATGTGTTCCTGCAGCCCAGGGATAATAGGATCCCAGTCAAGTATGAGATTTTATGCTTTTCTTTTAACATAAAATAGTTGTTTGGCTGCTCAATATCCCTGTTTTATTCCAATTTTTTTGTAGGACTTAATTGCCCAGGAAAAGACCTCTGTTTCAGAGTTGCAAGTTTGCCTTAATTCTGTTGCCCTGGGAAGCATTACTGCATCAACAGTGGGGAAGGGGTGGCTCTGACATGGGTGCTCTTTGTCCTTCTCCTGGGTAGGGTATCTCTGAGAGAGTATCCCCTTTAGGTCCTTCCGAGGGCTTCACATTTGGGCCAGATTTTTTTTTAAAAATAATTAAACTTTTCTATTTTGAGGTCATTGTCAATCCACATACAGTTATAAGAAATATTACAGGCTGGGTGCAGTGGCTCATGCCTGTAATCCCAACATTTTGGGAGGCTGAGGCAGGAGGACCGCTTGAAGCCAGGAGTTCAAGATCAGCCTGGGGAACATAGTGAGACTGCATCTCTACAAATAAATAAATAAATAAGAAAAAAATAGGCCAGGCACAGTGGCTCATGCCTTTAATCCCAACACTTTGGGAGGCCGAGGCGGGCAGATTACGAGGTCAGGAGTTTGAGACCAGCATGACCAACATGGTGAAACCCCGTCTCTACTAAAAATACAAAAGTTAACCAGAAGTGGTGGTGCATGCCTGTAATCCCAGCTCCTCAGGAGGCTGAGGCAGGAGAATCGCTTAAACCTGGGAGGCGGAGGTTGCAGTGAGCCGAGATCACACCACTGCACTCCAGCCTAGATGACAGAGCGAGACTCCGTCTCAAAAAAAAAAAAAAAATAGAAGGAAAAGAAAAAGCCAAGCATGGTGACACACGCCTGTAGTCCCAGCTACATGGGAGGCTGAGGTGAGAGGATCGCTTGGGCCCAGGAGTTCAAGGCTGCAATGAGCTAATTGTGCCACTACACTCCAGCCTGGGTGACAGAGTGAAACTCTGTCTCAAAAAAAAAAAAAAAAAAATTACGGAGAGAGCCCATGTCCCCTTTATCTGGTTTCCCCCAATGGTAATATTTTACAAAACTATAGAACAGTATCACAACTAAGATGTTACCACTGATACAATCAAGATAGAGTACATTTCATGATACCTTTTATAGACATCCACTTCCCTCCCACCCCTACCCTCTCAACCCCTGGCAAGCATGCAGGCATGGATCTGTTCTCCATCAGTTCTTATGGAGTTCAAAGGTAAAATTGGGTCCCTGGTTTAAAAAAAGAAAGAGATGGCTATAGACTGTGGCTCATGCCTATAATCGCAGCACTTTAAGAGGCTGAGGCAGGAGGATTGCTTTAGCCTAGGAGTTCCAACATCAGCCTGGGCAACATAGGGAAACCTTGTCTCTACTGAAAAATAAAAAAATTAGCCGGGCATGGTGGTACATACCTGTGGTTCCAGCTACATGGGAGGCTGAGGTGGGAGGATCACTTAAGCCCAGGAGTTGGAGGCTGTAGTGAGCCATGATCGTGCCACTGTACTCCAGTTTGGGCAACCAGCAGTGATACCCTGTCTCAAAAATATTTTTAAAAATTATGATAAATGCACACAAATAGGGCACATGGACAAAGGATGATTGGGTAGGAAAGTTAGACATTTTAGGATTTCAGGCCATACAGAAAGACTTCCTTTTGGAACTGAATTCAGCACTGTATTAGTCTGTTTTCATGCTGCTGATAAAGACATATCCAAGACTAGGAAGAAAAGGAGGTTTAATTGGACTTACAGTTCCAAATGGCTGGGGAGGCCTCAGAATCATGGAGGGAGGCGAAAGGCATTTCTTACATGGCGGCGGCAAGAGAAAATGAGGAAGATGCAAAAGCGGAAATAAAACCATCAGATCTAATGAGACTTATTCACTACCATGAGAACAGTATGGGGGAAACTGCCCGCATGATTCAGATTATCTCCCACCAGGTCCCTCCCACAACACCTGGGAATTATGGGAATACAATTCAAGATGAGATTTGGGTGGGGACACAGAGCCAAACCATATCAAGCATTACTTCTTGGATACACTGTACCTTTAGAGGGCGTCTCCTGGTGTTAGTGTTCACAGTAATCTACCTCAGTTCCTCTGATTTAAATCTGGCTGTGTTTTGGTAATAACTGGTTTATTTGTTAGAGGCTGTGGTTTGTGCTCCAGCCCTCCTTACCTCGGAATGAGCTCAAGGGCTTTTTGACAGCCTTTGGGAAAAACATAGAGTCGGAAGGTGGAAGCTGGAGATGAGTTATTTGGCTTCTCTTGGAATGGATATTCTCAAAATGTTTGCCAGC